>NC_139344.1:54378591-54881091 GCF_055883805.1 Amblyomma maculatum
CCGTCAGCTTCATTAGCTTCTTGCTTGCCACTGGAGTGCTTACTAACTCAGAGAAAACAAAACTAACTTTTCTGCTGCATCGCCGGGAGTTAGGTGGACGAAGGAGAGATGGGTATACCGTGGTATATGGCTCGAGGGCCGTGCACTGGAAAGATCACATGGTATCACGGCCCGTCGTCCGCTCTTCAGAATTCAAGCATAGACTTCCGCAGGTACTGAAAGTTGTTTTTCATTTTAGTTTCGGGAAATATAGGTAGGCTGAGTAATAAGAACGCGTGACGATAGCTGGTCACGGCAGCTGAACAAAGTAACGAGAAGATCGCTTCTAAAGGCGTTTTCGCGGGCCAACCGGACCATCTAGAAATGGGACGTCAAGACGAAAGTTGGTGATGTACGTGCGCGCGAGGACCTTTAAACTTGGACATATTTATCAATTTATTTAATTATTTATTTATACTGCAGCGCAATGAAGCTCTGTAGCAGGAGAGGGTGATTAAGACATGAATGAAACATACTGGTGCAGTGTTCAACGTTGGAATACAATACTAAAATGAATACAAGTAGTGATGCGCAGGGCATAACAAAAGTATGAACAAGAAGAGCGCAGTATACGATGTTTACAAGGACGTATATACATGATTATGCGTCTTTAATGGCAGTTACAAAACTGTCAATATCAAAGAAGCGAATGTTGCCAGGTAATGCATTCCAGTATTGAATGGCGCGTATACCGCGCGTAACTGGATGTCCGCAGCGCGCGAGATTTGTAAGCAGGTGTGTGGCTATGGAGCGCACAGCTGGCATCTAAATAATCTAATTGATGCGTCTCCTTTGCGCTGAAACTATTAGTGCGAAATCACCAATCTAGAGGCCACTATACCATGCCTCCAGGAAAATCTTGTCTTGCTTGTGGAGCAGCTGCACAGCTGCTCATCAACTATAAAACAGTTGGCCAAGCATAGGCACTGTGCACATGGTCGCCTAGACAAGGGTCAGAAATGACCCTTCCATGACTTGGCCTTTGACATCCGACTATTGACCGTTGACCTGGGCCATGTCCTTTGACCATGACAAGCGGAATCTCTCCGAAGCAATGCATCGATGCTGAGGCAACAGAGAGCCCCGCAGTATGGCGCTGCAGTTGCGCAGCCAATCGATAAAAGTAGAGATAAAATTGGTAATAAATGTGATCTCATTTCGGCCAACAAAACATAGCTATAGAGGACAGAAGGGCAGAACCTATACAACACCGCTTTCACACAATATTAAAATCTTAGCCAAAATTCTATGCTTGTTTTTTTTTTTTTTTAATCCTCGTCCATTGCCTGGGTGCGCAAAGCAGACAGGGCCCAAAGAAGGCCCCATAATGGTGTTCTTAACTGTAAAGAATAACCGTGATGAGGAATATTAACGAGACAGAGGTGAGAAACTGCAGAAGCATGTTATAGCGTAAGCCAGTGATACATTCGACCCAAGGGCAACTCTGTACAGACTGGCTGCACAAAGTCAGCCTCACGGACTTCTTTCTAAGGCAAGCTATACACGGCACATTCCATATAGTCCGCATCGGCTAAATGAAGCTTTGACCTTGCATGAGAGTGGCAGCAACTGTGCGTGTACGGTTGGCTGACTCTGCCCGCACGTGCAAAGTCCCGTCCGTCCATACAGTAGCAGAGGGAGACTGAATAGAAAAATACACAACTCTCACCCAGAGAAGTAAACAAAATTTCACCACCGTTGTGCGCGCAAATACTTCAGAGTGCAACGTAGCGTAGCTTCGTGGTGTCGTCGCAAATAAATAAGTAAATAGAAGAAAGCGGCGCACCTTGAGCGGCGCAGTTTGGACAGGTTAACAATGGGCCATTCAAACAATAGGGAATGATTGCGCGGCAGCGAAGCGACTGTCAAACTCTGGCTTCCTCCTGGCCGCAGCGATGCGGGCCTCCCTTGGCGCTCCAATAGAGCGCTGATTACGCATCGCCTAATGGGACGAAGCTGGCTTTTGTGCGCTACGTTGCCATGCGTGGTGCACCTAAGCCACTAGAGTTCGTTTCAATTAAAAAAAAAGAAAACAACAACAACCTGAGAACACGCCTATAAGGAAAGGGTTTGGCGGCGGCGCCGCCACGTCGGATGCGACTTTTTCGCTAATATTCTTTACGTTAATCCCATTTTAGTGAGACGAGATTGTTACCTGCAAATTGCGTTCCTGCTATAGCTTCACGGAGTGCTAGTAAAGGGAGGGGGGAGGCAGGGAGAGACTGACCGGAAAAAATACAAAGATACCCTGCGGGAACTCGTCTACTCCTACCATTATTATTACGCCCAAATACCAGAGCGAGGTTTCTAGACGCGGTGGCGTCGAGGTAGAACGTCCAGCTCGTGTCCAAGAGGACCATGGCTCGAATCCCGGTTGCGCGCAATTCTCCACTGGATTCAATACGAAATACGCGTGTCGATAATTATAGCATAAATAGAGTCAATAACAAGAAGCACACACCTATACAGACTCCTTATCCGCCATAAAACAACTGAGAAGAGTGGCAAAGACACTACGTGTAACCTAGGAGATCTATGCACTTAATAAGGAAATAAAGTATATGCTTCCAGATACACTAGGCACAAGATATAATGCTGGGAACGCTGAGCAGAGAAAAGTTTACAACCTCACACGCCAAATTCCAAACTCTAATGCACCCCAAAGCAAGCTACCTTTTGATGCCCGCTTCGTTGTCTCCATCCTAGCATCTTCTCTGCGGAAAAGTACACGTGCCCTCGCGCCGTTGTTACGACCAAGCATCCGCAATTGCGCGCTCTATTGTTCGCCTGTGGGCATGGATAAGTTTTGTGAATATGTGGTGATGGTCCAATGGCTCTAAGTGAGCCTGTTTCCAGGAATCCTGTTTTGTAAGCATGTTTTGCTTTGTGGACAACCTGCAAATGCCAAATTGACCCTGTCAAGAGAACGTCTGGAAAAACACAAAGAAACGTCCCCCTGCGGGAAATAGCAGGAAGTGCTTTCTTTTGTTCACCCTTCCAGTCGAGAAGTGCTATCTTCCAGTGATGAATGCCTCCTATCCAAAGGAGACGACAGAGTGACATGTCCGCTGACGTGCAGGACAAGAAAGGAGCATGACTCATACGGCCATCAAGTGATTTCCCGGGAATGCAGGAAAGATTTGCAATTGTCGAAAAGGGACAATGTTGGGAGCCCTATGCGGCGCCACGTGCACTCGGGTTTCTGAGAAGTAAAACCCCTTGTCAGAACCAGCCTGTGGTTTCTTTGCTGAAGAATAGAAATGTACCTCCTCTCCTCGCCGTTCCCAAGCTTTTCCCGCCAACAAGTGATCACGCCCAACGAATGAATGCCGGACCAGTCAGTGCTTCAGACCATCAGTGCAGTGATGTGTTAGATTGGATGCCGATACCTGAGGGGCGTGCCCTGGATTTGGTTGGTCAGCATCTTCAGAGAGGGGCTGGACATAGGGGGTTTTTAAGGACGCTGCAGAGCACGAAATGTCGCTCTGGGCCCTGGGTAAACGGCTCATCCAGTCGCTTCTCGCTATGAACTCTTAACGCTTGCCATTTTGCTGATGTACCCTTCTTTTTCGTGTAAATAATCTTGTAAATAAGTTTCTCAAAGTGCCATTAAACCTGCTTGTACATATTTCACCAACTTCGAAGATTCAATCCTACTTCAACCCCGAGTCTCTGCACGCTACCAAGTGAAGGCCGGGTCGACGTAGCCCCAGCGTCACGACAACTGGTGATCAGCGGTAGGATCTGAATCTACAAGCACAACGACTGGTGTCCAGCGTTGGGATCTGAATCTACAAGCCACAACATCTGGTGATTGGAGGTGGATCTGAAGCTACAAGCCACAACATCTGGTGATCGGAGGTGGCATCTCAAGCAACAAGCAGGAGCAACAATCGGCCTACAAGAGAGCAGCTCGGAACATCGATCGCATGTGTGGGTGAGTGCTTGGCTTTTCTTCTGATGTGGACCAGGTTCTAGAACAGGGTTAGATTTTAGAACTGGTAAAAAGTGTTGAAACGCCTTTAGGTTTGGTAGTTTGCACTGTTGTTTTGGAAGTAGCCGACACTCGGAGCGATCATGGACCTACAAAAGCTGCAGAAACCGGAACTGTTGCTATTGTGTGAGGAATTGGGAATTGATACAAGTGGTTTGGCACGAAAACCTTTGATTATAAAGGCAATCACAGATTTGGGAGCCGATGATGAGGAGCTCAGTGAAGCATGGAACCTCATCGGTCAAAAAAAGGAACAGCTCAGACAGCAGAAAGAGCGGGAAAAAGAGGAAAAGGAGCGGGAAAAAGAGGAAAAGAAGCGTGAAATTGAGAGAGAAGCAAAAAAGCGGGAGCTAGAAATTGAGCTCCGGAAATTAGAAGTAGAGTTGAGCAAGAGGTCGGGCAATTGTCCCCAGCTAGCGGTACCTCTTCTCAACAAGGAGGCAGATTTCAAGATGTCAAAGTACATGCAGCCATATGTGATATCAGGGGATATCGGTCTGTATCTGGGTAACTTTGAGCGAACTTGCGAAGAACTGTCCTTCCAGCGAGACACGTGGTCTCAGAGATTATTGACGGTTCTGCCCTGCGAGGCAGCGGAGGTTGTCGCGCGGCTAAACAAGGAGGACGCGGACAACTACGAGAAGGTCAAAGCTTGCCTTCTGATTTTCGGAGACAGAGATGTGCAGGCCTTAACACGTTCAAAGGCGCGAGAACTAGCTACACTGCTCATACCAGAAAATTCCACAGCGGAGGAAACGGCAGTTAAGACAGTGGTCGATGCGGAAGATAGCGGGTCAGAAAACTTTGAGAGCGAGGCATCTCAAATAAGTCAACTTGAAAGTGAGCTTGATGAGACGCGGAATGAGGACGTCCTTGGGAGTAACCTCTTGCCGCCAGCGTCTAGTAATCTAACGAGACTTCTAAGTGGAACCCGAGAGGACTTAGCTATGGAGCAAGCCAATGATCTCAGGAATAAGCTCGAAGTACAGTGGGAAGGACCTGATGAAGTCGTTGCAAAGCTTTCTAACACTAACTACGAAGTGAAATTCCCCGGTAGGCGTAAAGCAGTGCGCATTTATCATTGCAATCTTATGAAGCCTTATGTGCAGAGGGAAGCCGTGGTAAATCTAACGTTAAACCTTCCCGAGGAGATGGGGGACAACTTGATTTGCCTCAGCGGAAAAGGAAGCAACGCTCAGGAGCTTCTCAAAAAGACGGAGCAGAGAGGAGAACTAAAGAAATCCCAGCTGTCCGATCTGGGCGAGATAATGACAGAGTTTGAGGCCTGCTTCGTGGACAGGCCAGGCAGAACTGATTTGACTGAGCACGATATTGAGCTGACTTCAGACGTGCCAGTGCGATCAAGGTGCTACCGATTTTCTCCAAGGCAAAGAGAAATTCTGGATAGGGTAGTAACTCGCATGCTGGAATTGGGAGTAATAAAACCCTCGGAAAGCGATTATGCTTCGCCTATGATCTTAGTAGAAGCTCCAGGTAAAGACCCTAGGCCTGTGGTAGACTACCGAAAACTAAATTCTCTCACCAGGGATCAAGTGTATCCTATTCCGAATATTGAGGAGAGAGTAGAACAGGTCAGTAGAGCGGCATATGTGACTACGCTGGACCTTACTCGAGGATACTGGCAAGTACCGCTCACTGAACGCGCCAGCAGATACGCGGCTTTCGTCACTCCGACGGGCAGCTACCAGCCAACAATGATGAGTTTCGGGCTCAAAAATGCTTCATTTTGTTTTTCCCGACTCATGGATAGGGTTTTAAAGGGGTGTGAAACATTCGCGGTGCCTTATTTAGATGACATTGCGGTTTTTTCCGACTCATGGGCGGACCATATGGTACATCTAAGAGCTGTACTGAGCCTTTTGCGTCAAGCTGGACTAACCGTAAAGGCCGAGAAATGTTGCCTGGCAAGGGCGACCGTGGACTACTTGGGTCACAATGTAGGTCAAGGTTTCAGGAAACCCAGCGAGATTAAGATTTCTGCGGTAGCAGACTACCCGCGGCCGAGCACGAAGACGGAAATTCGAGCATTCCTGTGTCTGACTGGGTACTACAATCACTACATCCCTAACTATTCAGCTTTGGCTAGCCCTCTGACCGACGCTCTCCGCAAGACAGAACCGACAAATGTAGTCTGGGACGAACAAAAGGAAGCCTCCTTCGTAAACCTGAAGGCTGTGCTGATTAGCCGTCCGGTATTGCGAGCTCCAGACTATGACCGAGAATTCACGGTCCAGTGTGATGCCAGTGATCGAGGGTTAGGTGCTGTTCTCTGCCAGAGAGATGACGACGGTAATGAGCACCCCGTGCTCTACTTGAGCAGAAAACTGAGTTCTAGAGAGAGGGCTTATTGCGCGTCAGAGAAAGAGTGCGCTTGCATTGTATGGGCCATTCAAAAATTGCAGTGCTATCTTGGAGGGGCCAAATTCACCGTAGAGACGGACCATTGTCCCCTAGCTTGGCTGCAAACTGCGACATCGAAGAACAGTCGCCTTCTTAGGTGGAGCTTGATTTTACAGCAGTACAATTTTGAAATAAGATACAAAAAAGGGAAGTTAAATGGGAATGCGGACGCGCTTAGCCGCTCTTTCTAAGCGGTCCGAGATGTTCCTCACCATGTATCCAAATTGATAATCAGGTTTTTTTTTTTTTTTTCGTGCGCTTGTATATGTGTGACTATGTAAAGCAGCACGTTTGGTTTTCTAGGAATACGTAGGTCCTAACGTCTTGAGTGTGGGCTTTTCTCGAACAACAATGGCAGTTTTCTTTTGACCTGGTCTCTTCAGACGGGAGCCGAGTGCTTGCTTCGACATGTGGTTGAGTTTCAGACAGCTCGAGCAATTTGGCCTACAACAATCAAGACAACGCGACAAGCAACAGCGAGCTTCAAGCGTTCACGAGCAGGCCATTAAGTCGTCTCTTCATGCAGCAGCTGCGGCTGCTGCCCTCCGAGTCTCTTCTGGCGGGGGAGGAGGCTGTTACGACCAAGCATCCGCAATTGCGCGCTCTATTGTTCGCCTGTGGGCATGGATAAGTTTTGTGAATATGTGGTGATGGTCCAATGGCTCTAAGTGAGCCTGTTTCCAGGAATCCTGTTTTGTAAGCATGTTTTGCTTTGTGGACAACCTGCAAATGCCAAATTGACCCTGTCAAGAGAACGTCTGGAAAAACACAAAGAAACGTCCCCCTGCGGGAAATAGCAGGAAGTGCTTTCTTTTGTTCACCCTTCCAGTCGAGAAGTGCTATCTTCCAGTGATGAATGCCTCCTATCCAAAGGAGACGACAGAGTGACATGTCCGCTGACGTGCAGGACAAGAAAGGAGCATGACTCATACGGCCATCAAGTGATTTCCCGGGAATGCAGGAAAGATTTGCAATTGTCGAAAAGGGACAATGTTGGGAGCCCTATGCGGCGCCACGTGCACTCGGGTTTCTGAGAAGTAAAACCCCTTGTCAGAACCAGCCTGTGGTTTCTTTGCTGAAGAATAGAAATGTACCTCCTCTCCTCGCCGTTCCCAAGCTTTTCCCGCCAACAAGTGATCACGCCCAACGAATGAATGCCGGACCAGTCAGTGCTTCAGACCATCAGTGCAGTGATGTGTTAGATTGGATGCCGATACCTGAGGGGCGTGCCCTGGATTTGGTTGGTCAGCATCTTCAGAGAGGGGCTGGACATAGGGGGTTTTTAAGGACGCTGCAGAGCACGAAATGTCGCTCTGGGCCCTGGGTAAACGGCTCATCCAGTCGCTTCTCGCTATGAACTCTTAACGCTTGCCATTTTGCTGATGTACCCTTCTTTTTCGTGTAAATAATCTTGTAAATAAGTTTCTCAAAGTGCCATTAAACCTGCTTGTACATATTTCACCAACTTCGAAGATTCAATCCTACTTCAACCCCGAGTCTCTGCACGCTACCAAGTGAAGGCCGGGTCGACGTAGCCCCAGCGTCACGACACCGTGCACTTACCTTCTCCCTCACAACTTAACTAACTCCTCATAGACTGGAGGAGGTGTCCCTTGGAAGGATAAGGGCTGGGGCGTCCTTTACCCCGTCGGTCACGTGCAGATCGATGGGACTCCTCTCTCAAGACATAGGACTGACCACCTGCCCGATGTTTTCTACACCGGTTGCAGAGGTGAATGTTCTCCACCTGCTCAAGGGCGTCAAGGACACGAATTCTTAAAGAAGTAGGACTGTCGGCGACGAGGGAGGAGGATTTCTCCAAGTGGGAAACGGACAACACTAAAAGCAATAGCATTCTCCAGTTTATGGCAGAAAATGATTTACATGACTTTTCATAGATGCCTTATGGCAAGGTAGCCAAAAAAAAAAAAAAGTATAACCAGGTTGGGAGAGCGCCCTGCTATCCACCGTCGGAAACGCATTTTCTCACCGGAAAAGCCGGATTTCGTCACTCTGGTGCAATAATTCTCGACCACCTCCTATATGAACTTACTAATCAACTCTCGAGCCTCTGTTCCTAGCAGCTGCGGAGCAGCTGACTACGGCGACGGTCAGAGCTGTGTGACGAAGTGGAAGGTGCTAAGAACCTCTTGCTCCAGACAGGCCACCATCGGAAACTGAACCTGGCAACGTTCAACGCTAGAACCGTATCTATAGTGAGGCTAGTTTAGCAGTGCAGTTCGAGGGACTATAGCGGAGAATAAATAGAATATCACGGGGCTTAGTGCTTAGGAGGAAAAAGGAAGTACTTACTGTACTAAAGAACGAGCATAGTATACTATCGTGGTTCAACGGAGAGACGAGAAACGTCTGGGATTCCTGGTCAAGAAGCGTATAACTGGTAACATAGAGGAGTTGTATAGAATTAACGGTATCATGGTATCATAATTTTAGGCTAAATAAGAGGTATAAACTCAAGGTCGTGTAGCCATATGCGTCTACATGATGACCAGGTGGTCGAAAGCTTCTACGAGGACGCAGAATTTTCAAAGGACAAATTAAAGATACAGAATACTCTGCTGATGGGTAAGTTCACGTTCACTGCCAAGAGTCAAAAGCACGCTGGAGAGCAGACAGTGGGTGACTATGACATATACTCTAGAAATAGGGGGGGGGGGGGGGGGAGTTATTAGTATAGTTGTCAGAACGAAATAACTAATTTTGACTGCTTTCTCCAATTCCCGAAGTGGACGTGAAAAAGATCATATTGTGCTGTAACTATGGTACTGTACAGGACGTAGAAGTCATCGGAGAGGTGCGTGCAGTGAACGTTTAATGCTAAGATTTCGGATTAGTCCAGATTTGAGGGCGAACTGAACAAACTGGTAAGCAAGAAGCCCATCAAGAAGGAAGCGTGCTTGTGGTCAGGGAAGAATCGCGAGGTACTGACATTCTAGTCGATATCAAGGAGAAGAAAATGACATGGGCAGGCAAGATAATCGATGTAACAGATTGGATTCCAAAGGAAGGCAAGAGTAGCAGAGACTATATTCCAACCACTGGCGAGTAGAGTTGCAAGATCCATAGCAGATTACTTTCCAGCAGCTGCTATAACATTTTAGTGAAAAATTAAGATAATAATTTTGAAAACAACTGTATTTGGCGTTGATGAACGCATAAGCGTTAGAAATAGATTTCACGCAGAGAGGAGGCATCGGCCGATTTTATTAAAGGCATATTCAGAAGAACTCGCCTTATATCCGGCGGTATTTGTGCGAGGGGTAGGGTCGGGGTGCTCAATGTCACGGCTCTGTTCGCAACTACTCAGCTCCGGCTTCTTCGGCAGTACACCTGCGAACATTTGCACTTTGAAGACGTAATGGCGCGAAAACGCCCTGCAACCCGGTGGTGTTATTACCTTAAGCTCCGGTGGAGACCTACCAGTTGCAGTCAAGAGTTGCGATTCGTCTAGCGCGCGACTGACACTGGAAAATTTGTATTGCCTTTGTCTTTCTGGTGGGGTGATTCCTTTCGGAAAAGGAGCTCGTGGTCGGTGCTCATTTCTAGAACTCAAGGAAGAGGAGTTTGTGTTTTGTTTTCAGTGGTAGCGAGAAACCACTACAAGAGGCGCGCTGTGTGTCTGTGCGGGCACGAATCTGCCGATAAAGCAGATGGCTTCGACAGCGCAAGGATACCTTCGCCTTACGTGCAAACGCACGCCGTATAGGCATAGTACCAGGGCTTTAGAAAGCATCACGAACGCATTCTCGCCGGGAAGAGAGCACGCGTTCTCACGCGAAGGTGCAGCCGGTGGGCCGTCTTGGCCGTTTCTTCGGCCCTCGGAACTGCCGGGGCCGCGGTATAGCCGCGACCTTCTCAGACATGCATATAACGCTTGCGTGCGCGGAACTCGTCCCGTAAGCCGCTGACCGCTGCGGGCCCGCGGGAAGGAAACGCATCGCGTGAATCCGTGACATCGAGACGCGAGATGGAGCCACTCGATCCCGTTCGCGGCGGCATGGATGACACTAGGAGAGAGACGGATCTGGACGAACAACGTGCTCGACATGACGCGCGAGAGATAAGACAAGCTGCAGGCATGGCGGGAAACTGACGGCGAAGCCATTTTCTCGCTTCGAGCCGGGCTGGCGGTTCAACAAACCAGTCGCCTACATGCAGCGGTCTCCAGCGCCGCACCCACCCGAATGCGTTATCGATGAATGCCACCGCGGGGTCCACCGTGCCAGCGCCCGCTTTCGTGGCGCAGCTCTCCAGGCTGACGTTGACGCCCGTCTTCCGCTGGACACGCGACGCGCTACCGCATGTGCGTGCGGATCATTCAATTGGATAAACAGAGGCCTTCCACGTGCTGCTCAGCGAGACCAGCGCGTGCGCCGGACCGCGCCTGCATCCGCGAGCTGTAGAATGTGCTTACGCACACACTGCATGCCTCTTCGGCGCCCGTTGAGGAATCCCAGAATATCAAAGCCTTCGGCGTTTCCGCCACCGTATGCATCTCTGGGGAACAGGTTCATCCGAAGACGTTAATGTGCATGCTTAAGCACATGCTTGCTTTGCCGCTCTTCCTGAGCCCCTCATGTCAAGCCAAAAAAAAAAAAAAAAGTTCTCAGTCTAGTTATGGAGTGGTGGCCCGGGCACAAACTGCCCAAAACTTAAAGGGCCACAGAAAGTGGTGGTGTAAGGCCATCGATAAACGTGTTCAATATATAGAACGAGTGCTTTTGAGCAATCGCCCAAAGTTGAATTCCTTGGAACAAAGCCAACGATTCGTTGTTAATTTTTGAAAACAGCGTTTCTTGAAATTCGCGGTTAGAAAGCGTGGCGCCTGGTGGTGAACTTTGGAAGTATCCTCGATGCAACTGACGTCACTGGTATCAAGCTGCCATTCGCTGCACCCCCCCCCCCCCCCCCCCCCCACCGCGTGCTTTCAATGGGCCTATATTTACTGCAACTCGCCATACCCATCCAGGGTGCGTCGGGAAAGTTTGCACACAGCAAGTCACTTTAAATATTTGACGGACAAACGGCGCCGGTTTCTGTTATGGCGCCCTCATTTTGCTATTCAGGCTTCGCTGCCTGCGATGAACAGCCTTCACTGCTTGCAGGGCTGCCATGTCGTTGTTCTGCGCACTCTGAGAACTGCGAGTATAACATAACGCCCTGGTTCTACAAAAAGAAGTTAGCACTAAAATCACTGTCACTTTAGGTTTGCCTGAAGAGTCGAAATGCCACAGCTGCATACCCGATACGGGCAAGCCGGCGAGCTTCTTCAGACCGACAGAGGCTCGCTGCGACAGAAGTCTAATCTGAGTGCTTCGATAACGTGTCTAGGACGAGACCGTTCGCAGCGCAAGTCGATCGAATCCCTCAAGCTTGATAGATGAGACGCAAATCGCCAACAGTACCGAAAATAAATAGATTACAAAAATAAGGAGAAAAGTTTTGGCCTTTGCACATCCAGTTCTCGGATAAGCGAGCCACAGCGCGAAAACGTTGCCTTCGACATTTTTAATTGCCAACCTGGCTGGGCCAGATTTTGATTTGGCCATTTATAAACAAAAAAAAAAAATGCTAAAACATTAAATGCTATATCGACACCGTCGGTAGTTTTCGAAAGTAAAGTGCAACTGCCAACTAGACGCCGAGGCAGTTTCGGTCGTGGATCTCAGAGGCTACGCTACAGCGTCGTTCTCTGTAAAGCGTGATCACGGTGTCCAAGTTCGACGTTGGCGAAACGAGTTTGAATACCCGCAGATTTTTGAAGTCCAATTTTCTCACCTAGCTGCTGGAGAAGAATGAAAATAATTTATCCACAAGGAGCCAAAAAATTGGTTTTTACTTACAACAATAATTGGACGGAGTTGAGCTCAGCGTCCCTTTAACAAGGAAAAAGAGGAGCACTTCGTAAACCCTAGCTGCACTTTTGAATACAAAAACTTGTAATAAGTAGTGGTCTCGAACTGGAATAAGTGTCCGTCAGCGATCCTCTATCGATCCATGCATAAATAAATATATATATATGTCTATGCATGCATATGCATACATCAATACGTATGGGCGAGGCTATCTCTTCAGCTATAGCTATGTGCGCCAAAGGCAGCTCTGCAGAGTGTCGCTTGCGGTCAGCTGCCGACGAAACTGTGCAGCTGGCCCGATTTTAATATCGAAGTGCAGCCGCATAACCACGATAAACAAAGGACGAAAACGGAGTCCACACACACACACCACACAAAGACGAAACGCTGGTATTTCACTCGCGTTTGTCGCGTTTGTTTTTTTGCGGAAGTCAGATATTTCTTCCATTCTTCAGAAGCTGGATAAAAGCATGGAAAAGCTGAAAACGATGTATACTGCAGATGCTCTTGGCACGCAATGCGGCCGTTTCTGAAGCGGTCGGCGCGCTTTCTTTCTTTCTTTCCCCTCTCTCTCTCTCTTCTTTTCTTTTTTTTTGCGCGTGACTTTGTTCTTTGCGCTCTGAGATACTCTTCCCGCATCGGAACTCTTCGCTCGGTGGGGCCTTTCGTTCCCCCTTCATAACGGGCTCATCAATGCGTGAGGATTTACCATGAACCGTGGCTCGGAGTTAAAAACTTTTCAGTACTGACCAAGCCGAAGGAATTCTGCAGTTTGGTTCGCCGTGGAAAAAGGAATTCAAATTAGTATCTCGCCCGCGTGGAAGAGTCGCTTATTGCAGTTAGGGCCTAGGCTGGTGAGTGCTTGTCAAAATTAAGCGGTTCCAAGGATAACTTTTTGCTCATTTGGCCAAGGAATGCAAAACAGCCCGGATCCGCGGTCACTGAAACTAGAAAAGTAAATAACGAATGTGTGCCATGAAACGAAAAAAGCGGAAATATAATACACGTGTCTTTGTAAGAGGCTGCCTGGCACAACAAAGCTTTCCTTTTGACACCGAGACCAAGAAGCGCCTGCCGCTTTGTTGCTCTTGAGGAAGAAGAGCATTGCAATGGAGCAGATGGCTGGAGCAAATCTCGTGTGTGCGGGTAGTGAAATGAAGCCCGGAGAGAATCACAGCCCGACAATCGGAAAGGCGGCGCCAAAAGCCTGAAACCCGTTTCGATTTTTGCACGCGGAGCCATGATAACAATCCAGAATATTGCGTGCGTTCCAGACTCCATGACATCGTTCTTCCTCAGAACAGCTCCATCTCTTGGCCTACAGAGTACGTATTCCCACACCATGCCACGGCCAGGCTATACGCTCAGCCAGCTAGCTGTCTTGAGCGTCTTTGGAGGAGGGGGGAGGGGACAGAGGCGAATGTCAACGTTGTTACAACTCCTTTGAAACAAAAATTACATAAACTTCTCACATTCAGCCTTCTGCCCAGTCTACGCCATCATGAACTCTCCAATGTCCGACTTGGTTCGTAACATTTTTGCGCGGACTTCAAGGTATACAACAAGGCTTCATTTATCTTTTTGCTAGGAAGTGTCGCCTCTTCAAGGCCGAGGTGATTAGTCGAGCCACCTTGACATCAACTAGTGCGTTGTATGGTAATAGACAAGCTCTCATGCTCTTCCAGTGTCCTGTTCCTGAAGCTCTTCTCTGTCGCGTAGCTGACTACTTTCAGCTTGCAGACGTGCCATACCAGACAGTGCGCTACTTGACCCCACTGCTAGATTGTTCTGTCAACCAGTTCGTCTTCTTGCTCGTGGTGTGCACGCATCAAGTACGGCTGGCACGCTGGATCAGAGGCTGGTGTCGGCCATTCATGATTGTCATAGGGCTCTCGTGCTCTCGCAAGGGTACGACACGCGGATCACTCATCGCCACAACGGCGAGAAAGGCCGTTTTTAAGGCGTATGCACCCGACTTAGTTCGTGGTTCTGTGGAAAGGACCCGAGTCCGGGCACGGCCTTCACTTTAGAACCAGAGAGCTCCGCCAAATGTTGTTCATCATCATCATTGTCCCCATTGGCCCAAGAGAGAGAGAGAGAGATAGAGAGAGAGGGGTTAGCATTGCCAAATATGTTGCATATGATCGGTCGATGACGTATGTGTGACTCTGGTGCCCCTTTGCCCTTGCGGGTACTTCTATTTGACAACGACAACAAACAGTCCCTGGCGTCTCCGTAACGGTCGCTGAGCTTTGTAGCGGTTTGCTGCCGCTCCTTGACCAGCCTATGCCGTCGAGAGCAAACGCGCAGTGGTAAGGGGAGATGGGAGCGCCAAGGTGTGCTGTCGCCGCCACCATCGCCGCCGTCGCATTAGCAAAAGCAGCAGCAACAACGCGAACCTCGGCAGTCGGAATGGTTTATCGCCTCACAGCTGACAGCCAAACCATTACGTTCAGAGGAGAGAGGCCCAGAAGCGCGCTGGCACGGCTTTTAGAGAACTGCCACACGAAACACCGGGTACCCTCCCTTCCGCCGAAACTTCGGAGCATCGAGTGTACACAGGAGAGTGCAGTCCAAACTGAAATTCGGCCAGTAGGTCTTGACACCTTCCTTTTTTTTTTTTTTTCCCCTTCGCTATAGCTACGCAAGGGGACGCTGTAATGCGCGCACCTCTGGGAAATTAGAGGCCACGCCCGACACTCAGAGTTTCGGGTGTTGTAATTTCCTGCCACCTTTGTCGCGCTTCGGCTGGCGAAATAATGCGCGCATGGTGCTTCACTTTGAGGTGCAGTCGTTCGTTGAGGGTCAGAGAGACGATGGTATCCCGAAACACTGCCCGACGATTGTGGGCGCGTCTGGACTTGCATATAAGTGAGGAGGAGATCGGGTGGCGGAGGAGGTGGCGGCGAAATTAGCACGCGGGCGTCGCCACGACATTTTCCGAAGCCCCTTGTTCGCCAGGAATGTGGTAATAATAACCGATATCAGCAAGCACCAGTTTCAAAAAAAAAAAAAAAAAAAAAAAAAGAACATAAATAACGAGTCACGATAGAAATCGTGAAGTTGAGCGAGTATCTTTGGTCCATCATTATGCGCGATGGCAAGATTGCTTTGGAAGACGTTTATTTTTTCGAGAATGAAAGCGGTCATCTTGGCGTCAGAAAACAGGAGTCTGCCATTGTGGCACAGGGGTATAGGTTTGACAGCAGTCTTTGGGATGTCATTCGGTACCGTTCCTGGAATAGACACCATTGACTTCAGTTTAGAGCATATACGCTATAGGGACGCTTTGTCTGCCTTTTTCACGCTTTAGTTCGATACTACCAGTCGGCAGAATCCTATTTCTGCGGCCGAATTTAAAGGCAGTGTGCCATCTAATCGACGCGTCTTACTTGACTCCTATGACATGGCTCTTTCTATAGGCGATATTAATGACATTTCATTTCTTTATTTTCTTGAACATATCAGCGAGTCAATCACAGCCCTTACGCATACAAAAATAAAATGTAGTATTGGTCACAGAGAATTCGTTGAAACTTTAGCATTAAGATTTGTGCTAATCTATTCTGAAACTATGTGCATTGGGCCAGTAATGACACCTACCCCAAAGAAAAAGCATTTTCTCTGACTTACAGTACTATATTTTTTGTCTTTTCGCGAATGCGCAGTAGTCAACCAAGCTTGAGCCGTGTTAACCATATGTCGTAGTGTTTCCACGCCTCCTCTTTTGTATCCTTTCACATTGCCTTCAGTTTTCTGGGAGAACATCCTATTGCCTATGCGCGTGTAATTGCGCACGCTTCTGACTCACTCTCTGCTAGCGAAGTCTTATAAGCCGTACTCGCTGCGTAATCGGATGCTGACTAAACATGGCTACAAATGCGATAACCACGCTTGCAGTTTCGCGTTTCACTACCGCAGATACTGCTTTCTACCTCTTCACGGTCTACAGAGCACACGGAACTAATGCCAGACTGAAAGCAACGTAACGATACCCTGCGTAGGACTGTGTCCACAGCCAGGGTTCTTTTCATTAGACGCACCGATATTCCTCGCGGTCCGATGCGTAGGATATAAATATAGAAGCCCGATAATCGTCTCGCGGTGTCGTGAGTTGGGCGCCCGTATCAAGATAGACGAACCGTCTGGCGCGTGATCCTCGGCGTGAGAGATGAGAGGGAGATGAGTCGCTGAGGAACACACAAAGCGAACGCTGGAGCTTCGTCAAGACGCGCGGCGGACGAGTAGTACAAGTCGGGGGGAGCGCATACACCGCGCGCACACACAACGAACACTAGCTCAGCCACGCACGCACCGGCGCGTTGCGTCTATTTGCACATGCGCTCGCGCGCGCCTGTGCGCGTCCGTCCATCCACACGGCGCACATTCGAGAAGGCTCTTCTGCCCTTGGATGATTTCGGCGGCGATATCGGCGGCCCACATATCATCGCCCCGTCTAGCGACGAGCTTCCCACTGCCGCCGCAGCGCCGTGTAGGAGCTGCTCTCGCTCTCTTTCTTGCTTCAGGCTCGGCGCTCGCATAATCTCTCTTCAGTGTATCAATTTCAACGAGTCCCGCGAAGTTCCTCGCCGGGAGGGCCTCGAAAAGCAAACAGTGGGCCCCGCGCGATTAGGGCCATTAAATCGGCACTCCGCGCGTCGTGGCGTGACCGGGAGGAGTCGCTGGCGTAGGTGTAATGCTCCGCCAGCGGTTATGCGGAAAGCTTTCCGGTTTAAGAAGACGGGTTGAAGGAAGAGGTATAAGAAACGGCCAAGTGAGGAGAAAATAAGAAGAAAAGTAGAAAACCCGGTACTTTCTCCTTTTCATCCGCGGACTAGTTTCTGTATGGGGAACTACGTGAAACCCTACGTAAACGCAAACTGCAATTTTTTTTTTCTTTTCTGTTCTTCGGTCTTCATCGAGGCTTCTATGTTTAGCTCGTCTGTATACTCCATCCCAATAGATTTATAATTCAGCCCTCAGACTTCAGCGTAGTATGTTTTACCCTGGTATACCTGCTTGGTAAGGAAGCCTCATTTGAATTATTGCTTCGAGGTTGCATCCAGCAAAGCTATAGCAAATTAAAAGACGATAGGCGAATAGGAGAAGTGGTATTTTGAACATAAATTCCCCCCCCCCCCACACACACACAAACACGCAAGCATGTATGTGTGCGGTTCTCACGTTGCATCTGAAGAAACTCGGGCGGAAATATCAAATTAATATTAATTAGTACCATAACAGAGATGGGTCTGCGCCGTTGTCGTACGCTCCTATATGTAGCATCCTCTGCGAAGTATCAGATGTTCTCAGGAGGCAACATCCACGGCATAAGACAATCTCGCGTTCTCTGCTCTCTGACTGCTCGTTAGCGCCCCGTGAGACCAGTGGCGATTCAAACAGAGAAATGCACGCACAGCTGGTAGAGCCTGGGAGCGAAGCTTCGGCATCTCTATGGCCTCCCCGCTCTCGTCGCGGTGCTCTACGAAAGCCTTATAAAGATTTAACGCTGCTGGCGCACCGGGTGATGTGCCAACAAGAAGAACGTATTCTTCCGCCGTCGCAGTGAGGGCGATGAGCAGGCAGTGCACAACGAATGTCCATCCCTATTGCATCTTGCAGCGGGATATCATTTTAGGTTTACTTCCGCGGGCAGAGGACAGTAGCTGTTTCCTTCTCGGTTCTTTTCCTTGCCTTCGGCACGCCCAGCACAGAAAACATTTTAACTACCCCAGAACCGCTGCTGCACCACACTGGTCAGCCCTTAAGTCAAGAAGAACAAGATGAACAGGTGTGTCGCTGTTCCTCGCGACGTGGCTGCGACGACGCTTTACTCCTTTCCAACATAATTGCGCAGAGCTAGGCTGATATGGCGCACTGCTCGACGACACCTGACCAACGCACACGTTTACACCGCCGGCTGGCTTCCCCGCATAGTGTGGCCCTGAAAAGAGTCGAGAGCGAGCAAGAGCGCGTCGTTGAGGTGTGCTCAGAGAAGAGCGTCGACGTCCGTATAGTATCCCCGTGGAAGAGCGCAGCCGTGATTGGAAGCGAGAAGGGAGTGAGGAGGGCGCCCCGGGCCGCGCGCAGCAGCGGCGGCTGATCGTGACACGCACTCGGGCCGCGTTCGATTCCGGTGCGCGTAATTGCGGTCCACCCATCTCCTCACGTGCGCATAAATGGCTCTGCGCACCACGGTGCGCGGGATGGGCCCCAGCTGCTACGGCGACCTCATTAATTGGTCGCCAAATCGATCGTTTTATCTCGCGAACCCTTATCGATCCGCATATAAGCGGCGAGCCTATTAAGCGGAGTACTTCCGATATACGACTCCCTCACCCTCCTTTTTCTTCCTTGTGTCGCTTCAGAGCAAGCCTCTCCAGACCCAAGGGGAACAACGTTACCCCCGCCTGTCATGATTCGCGCTTATTTATTTTCACCTTCTCCCGAGTGGTTACACTGCGCTTTTTTTTTTTCTTTTGCTTTGCGGAAAGAGGGCAATAATTTATTTCTGTCAAACGAACGATGCGTGCAGAATCGCGATAGTGGCAGCGAGTGAACGCGCGAAGGGGGGACACTTTAATACACTGGCCTTCTTGAAACGTGCATCAACTTGTCAGAAACTGAAATTAAATGTGTCACGGTCAGAGGAAGAAGCAGAGAGAGAAATGACGTCGGGCATCGACATTACGCGGCCATGCAGACGTATGCCGTATGGTGAAGAATCAAGGAAAGTGAATAAAACAGGCAGTGAAAACGAAAGTAAAAGGAAGACTAATTTGCAAAACCTCCACTTGAGCTCTATTCTCTTCCCCCTGTTTTCCGCAACTTGTTATATTATTTTTTATTTTGTTTTTGTCTTCGCACAGAGAAGCACTGAAGACAAGGTTTCATTCAAAGCTAGCATATTTTATACGCCCGCGTTTTCTCTCTCTCTCTCTCTCTCTCTCTCTCTCTCTCTCTCTCTCTCTCTCTCACAACACACACACACACACACACACACACACACACACACACACACACACACACACACACACACACACACACACACACACACACAGGTTCTCTCTTTTTTTTTGTTTCTCAGCAGTCCTCAAATAGAGCCCGTTCTCAGGCTGATGTAATTTGATGGAACACCTTGCAAAGCTTACGAGCTGCTCAAGCAAATACGAGAACTTGCCCATCCCCGGTGCTCTTACGGACATCCGTTTATGGATTCCTTACGCGGCGCAATGAAGTAAGACGGGCGACCGATGTGCTTATTGACAAATAAAAATTGATGAGTTTTATCCCGGTTAAATCTAGTTATCAGAGTGTGAGCTCTGTTAAGCGTGGCCACACGGTCATACCAGCGTTTTTTCTCTATGCGAGCTTGTCGCTCTTTGTCGTGGCCTCTGCCTCGATGCGATCACGCTTTCTCTTCGCTGCTGCTTTTGGGCGAGCTATATCGGCGAGGGGTGATCAGACTGGCCGTGACGTCTGCGCCGAAGCTTTGACGCTCTCGGACCGGCACGCACCTCATCCATGGCGATACTGAGCAATCCAGCGCCGGCGAAGCAGTTGTTTCTGATGATCCTGGCAAGTAATGAGGTGCATTTCTTCGGAAGTGTATTTTCGAATAGTGGTTAGAATGCTGCTGACGCCGATCAATCGCCGTATAACACATACTTTATGTTCAACGGACGTGCAATGCGAATGCAAGGGGGGGGGGGGGATTTGCTGTTTTTTCTGTTGTCGCTGTTCGTCTTTAATTCGATGCCTTCATGCGGTGCATTCCGTGCTTTCATATTCCTCATATACTACCAAGACGACCAACCATCAACCATCTCGCACGCCCAATTTCTGCAATAAAAAAAAAGGGGGGGGGGGGGGGGAATAAACTAGGCAAACAGAACACAGCGTTGTGCAAAAAAAATGTAAAAATAAAATAAAGCGCTTCACAATCAGCCGTTAATGCCCGCATCTGTGCTTCGATGCAGCGTGGAGCCTTTAATCAGCGAGAAGTTAAGCGCCAAGTACGGGCCTCCAACGACGCCGCTTTGCGTATACAAAAGGGAGCACACTGTCGATTACAGGGGCTGGCCCTTCCGCCGCCATACGGGGCGTATTCTGGGCGCCGTCTTCTCCTTCTAATAGCGGAGAGCCCACATTGAAGGAACCTTCCGCATAGGGAGCGCGAACTGCGCCGTTCGCGGAAAGTTCTCCACAACGGGCGGCGTGACGAGCTCTCCTGTACGTAGCGGGAGTCTGAGGACGAAGGCTGAGACTGAGGAAGACTGCTTCTTTTCCCCCTTCTTTTGAGTGCTACACAGAAGCTCACGAGCCGTGAAGAGCAGCAAAGGCTGGGCGAGGAATGAGGTTGCAGTCCTTAATCGAATCCATTTCCTCGCCGTTGCCTCTTCTTGCTTTTCGCAGCTCGATAACAGGGCTGGCTGCTTCGCCCATCCTTCGGCGGGCATAGGGCGCCCGCCCCCGTGACCCCCCTTCTCAAACAAAATTAATTATCTAAGTAGCGAGGTTAAATCGATGCGGATTCTTCGGGTGGCTCGGGGGCTCACTTGGCTGCCGCCGAGCAGTCGATAGCGCGCACAGGTACAGCAAGTAACAAGCTATATATACCCTTGCGAGGTACGGAACGAACTGTACGGGAACCGGCGAGTTAACAGATGCTGGAAAAGCACGCGGCGAGGGGTAATATCAAGGAAGGAGACGGGCGTGGGGAGAGCCGCAATACTGCCATATTGTTGAATCTTGCAAACTTTTAAAAAGTTGCTCGAAACTCGAGAGTGGTTCTTAAAGACAGTAACAAGACAATTTCACTCCCTTCAGCACGTGATGGGAAAAGTAAGCGCAATTTAAAGAAATGCAAAAATGTTCTTCCTTACCCTGGCTTGTCTTCAAGTTGGATCACGATACTTGCAACACTTGCGGCAGGGAGCAGCAAATTAATCGCAGTCAGGCTGCCAGAATGTAGAAAGGACTGAAGCTGCGAGCAAATAGGCTAAAGCTGATGTCTTATAGAAGCGATATTGGCGAAGGCGTCCCTCAGCCTCGGCGAAGCACCACTCTTGAAGCACTGCGTACCGCCTCATCGAGTAAGCTTAGACTATATTCATTACGAAGATATATAGCTATTTGCTGAGACGTCTGCTGTTGATATAATGAGGATAAAATGGTGCGAATTTTCAAGCCACAGAATTCGAGATGACGAAAAGAGGCCTCCTGTACTCCACCAATATATTCGTGTTTGAAAAATGGGGACCTTATTGTTCACTTCAAGACGAAAGGACAATGTCGTCCCGGATGTTTTTCTGCCTAACACCCATGCAGTGCACGTCAGCAGCTGCGCGCAGGTTTGCACAAGTCCGTCATAAGGCTTGGCATATCGGAAAGGCTAGAGGAAGGTGATATAGGAGGGTGAGGGTGATATATATATATATATATATATATATATATATATATATATATATATATATATATATATGAAGGAAAGAAGCCAACAGTCGGCGAGGCCAAGGAAAGCGTTGGGGATGGTATGTTTATGTCATTTTTTTTTTTTATGTTTACTTCGATAACCACAGAAATTAGTAATGTAATCTGTTTAGGGGAAAGATAATTAGACGCAAAGTAGAAGAAAAAACAACGTGCCGATGGTGGGATCCGAACCCACGACCTCCGAATAACGCGTCCGGTGCTCTACCAACTGAGCTACATCGGCCGCTGTCCCCCCTGCTACTTTCTTGGGTATTCTACCAACTGAGCTACATCGGCCGCTGTCCCCCCTGCTACTTTCTTGGGTATTATACCCAAGAAAGTAGCAGGGGGGACAGCAGCCGATGTAGCTCAGTTGGTAGAGCACCGGACGCGTTATTCGGAGGTCGTGGGTAATACCCAAGAAAGTAGCAGGGGGGACAGCGGCCGATGTAGCTCAGTTGGTAGAGCACCAGACGCGTTATTCGGAGGTCGTGGGTTCGGATCCCACCATCGGCACGTTGTTTTTTCTTCTACTTTGTGTCTAATTATCTTTCCCCTAAACAGATTACATTACTAATTTCTGTGGTTATCGAAGTAAACATAAAAAAAAAAATGACATAAACATACCATCCCCAACGCTTTCCTTGGCCTCGCCGACTGTTGGCTTCTTTCCTTCATGTATTATAACGAGCACCCTCATTTCCCCTTGATTGATCTGCATATATATATATATATATATATATATATATATATATATATATATATATATATATATATATATATATATATATATATATATATATATATATATATATATAACTAGGCAAACATGTGCTTTGCTGAATTTAACTTAAATATAAGCTTATTATTTTAAACTTTTGAGATCACCGACCAAAGGAAAAAAAGAAAGGACTGAAAGTGGAGGGGGCGGGTCATTTTTCTGAACAAGCACTGAACAACCACCACCAATACTGTCATAAAATAATCAGTGTTATGTAACATTCTGCAGTGTACGGTGTCGTGACGCTGGGGCTATGGCGACCCGGCCTTCACTTGGTAGCGTGCAGAGACTCCGGGTTGAAGAAGGACTGAATCTTCGAAGTTGGTAAAATATGTACAAGCAGGTTTACTGGCACTTTGAGAAAACGTATTTACAAGAATATTTACATGAAGAAGAAGGGTACATCAGCAAAATGACAAGCGTTAAGAGTTCATAGCGAGAAGCGACTGGATGAGCCGTTTACCCAGGGCCCAGAGCGACATTTCGTGCTCTGCAGCGTCCTTAAAAACCCCCTATGTCCAGCCCCTCTCTGAAGATGCTGACCAACCAAATCCAGGGCACGCCCCTCAGGTATCGGCATCCAATCGAACACATCACTGCACTGATGGTCTGAAGCACTGACTGGTCCGGCATTCATTCGTTGGGCGTGATCACTTGTTGGCGGGAAAAGCTTGGGAACGGCGAGGAGGTACATTTCTATTCTTCAGCAAAGAAACCACAGGCTGGTTCTGACAAGGGGTTTTACTTCTCAGAAACCCGAGTGCACGTGGCGCCGCATAGGGCTCCCAACATTGTCCCTTTTCGACAATTGCAAATCTTTCCTGCATTCCCGGGAAATCACTTAATGGCCGTATGAGTCATGCTCCTTTCTTGTCCTGCACGTCAGCGGACATGTCACTCTGTCGTCTCCTTTGGATAGGAGGCATTCATCACTGGAAGATAGCACTTCTCGACTGGAAGGGTGAACAAAAGAAAGCACTTCCTGCTATTTCCCGCAGGGGGACGTTTCTTTGTGTTTTTCCAGACGTTCTCTTGACAGGGCCAATTTGGCATTTGCAGGTTGTCCACAAAGCAAAACATGCTTACAAAACAGGATTCCTGGAAACAGGCTCACTTAGAGCCATTGGACCATCACCACATTTCCAAAGCACTTATTCATGCCCACAGGCGAACAATAGAGCGCGCAAATGCGGATGCTTGGTCGTAACAGCCTCCTCCCCCGCCAGAAGAGACTCGGAGGGCAGCAGTCCCAGCTGCTGCATGAAGAGACGACTTAATGGCCTGCACGTGAACGCTTGAAGCTCGCTGTTGCTTGTCGCGTTGTCTTGATTGTTGTAGGCCAAATTGCTCGAGCTGTCTGAAACTCAACCACATGTCGAAGCAAGCACTCGGCTCCCGTCTGAAGAGACCAGGTTAAAAGAAAACTGCCATGGTTGTTCGAGAAAAGCCCACTCTCAAGACGTTCAGGACCCACGTATTCCTAGAAAACCAAACGTGCTGCTTTACATAGTCACACATATACAAGCGCACGAAAAAAAAAAAAACCTGATTATCAATTTGGATACATGGTGAGGAACATCTCGGACCGCTTAGAAAGAGCGGCTAAGCGCGTCCGCATTCCCATTTAACTTCCCCTTTTTGTATCTTATTTCAAAATTGTACTGCTGTAAAATCAAGCTCCACCTAAGAAGGCGACTGTTCTTCGATGTCGCAGTTTGCAGCCAAGCCAGGGGACAATGGTCCGTCTCTACGGTGAATTTGGCCCCTCCAAGATAGCACTGCAATTTTTGAATGGCCCATACAATGCAAGCGCACTCTTTCTCTGACGCGCAATAAGCCCTCTCTCTAGAACTCAGTTTTCTGCTCAAGTAGAGCACGGGGTGCTCATTACCGTCGTCATCTCTCTGGCAGAGAACAGCACCTAGCCCTCGATCACTGGCATCACACTGGACCGTGAATTCTCGGTCATAGTCTGGAGCTCGCAATACCGGACGGCTAATCAGCACAGCCTTCAGGTTTACGAAGGAGGCTTCCTTTTGTTCGTCCCAGACTACATTTGTCGGTTCTGTCTTGCGGAGAGCGTCGGTCAGAGGGCTAGCCAAAGCTGAATAGTTAGGGATGTAGTGATTGTAGTATCCCGTCAGACCCAGGAATGCTCGAATTTCCGTCTTCGTGCTCGGCCGCGGGTACTCTGCTACCGCAGAAATCTTAATCTCGCTGGGTTTCCTGAAACCCTGACCTACATTGTGACCCAAGTAGTCCACGGTCGCCCTTGCCAGGCAACATTTCTCGGCCTTTACGGTTAGTCCAGCTTGACGCAAAAGGCTCAGTACAGCTCTTAGATGTACCATATGGTCCGCCCATGAGTCGGAAAAAACCGCAATGTCGTCTAAATAAGGCACCGCGAATGTTTCACACCCCTTTAAAACCCTATCCATGAGTCGGGAAAAACAAAATGGAGCATTTTTGAGCCCGAAACTCATCATTGTTGGCTGGTAGCTGCCCGTCGGAGTGACGAAAGCCGCGTATCTGCTGGCGCGTTCAGTGAGCGGTACTTGCCAGTATCCTCGAGTAAGGTCCAGCGTAGTCACATATGCCGCTCTACTGACCTGTTCTACTCTCTCCTCAATATTCGGAATAGGATACACTTGATCCCTGGTGAGAGAATTTAGCTTTCGGTAGTCTACCACAGGCCTAGGGTCTTTACCTGGAGCTTCTACTAAGATCATAGGCGAAGCATAATCGCTTTCCGAGGGTTTTATTACTCCCAATTCCAGCATGCGAGTTACTTCCCTATCCAGAATTTCTCTTTGCCTTGGAGAGAATCGGTAGCACCTTGATCGCACTGGCACGTCTGAAGTCAGCTCAATATCGTGCTCAGTCAAATCAGTTCTGCCTGGCCTGTCCACGAAGCAGGCCTCAAACTCTGTTATTATCTCGCCCAGATCGGACAGCTGGGATTTCTTTAGTTCTCCTCTCTGCTCCGTCTTTTTGAGAAGCTCCTGAGCGTTGCTTCCTTTTCCGCTGAGGCAAATCAAGTTGTCCCCCATTTCCTCGGGAAGGTTTAACGTTAGATTTACCACGGCTTCCCTCTGCACATAAGGCTTCATAAGATTGCAATGATAAATACGCACTTCTTTACGCCTACCGGGAATTTTCACTGCGTAGTTAGTGTTAGAAAGCTTTGCAACGACTTCAGCCGGTCCTTCCCACTGTACTTCGAGCTTATTCTGCCTTGAACTTCTCAGCAACATCACCTGGTCCCCGATACAAAACGTCCTTTGACGGGCTGTCTTATCATAGTACACCTTGGAACGAGCCTGGGCTGACTTCATGCTGGCCTCAACGAGTTCCTTAGTGTTATGTAAGCGATTCAAGAGGTTCAGAATGAATTCTACTACTGTTGGGTCTTCTCCGCGCCCCTCCCAGGCTTCGCGCACCATTCGCAAAGGTGAGCGCAGTGACCTTCCGTACACCAACTCGGCTGGGCTAAATCCAGTGGATTCGTGCGGCACTGACCGCAAAGCGAAAAGCGCTGCAGGCAGGCAGGTATCCCATTCGCGCTTGTTTTCATAGCACAGTCCCCTCAGGACTCGTTTGAGAACAGAGTGCCATCTTTCTCCGCTGTTGCTCTGCGGATGATGGATCGAGCTATGCACTACCTTAATGCCGCATCGCTCGAGAAATGAGGTGGTGAGGACACTCGTGAAAACGCTACCCTGATCACTTTGGACCTCGGAAGGGAATCCAACTCGCGCAAACACTGACAGCAGCGAATCCACTACACTCTCGGACGTCACCTCGCGCAGCGGAACAGCCTCTGGAAACTTTGTGGCTGGGCATAACATAGTGAGGATATAACGGTACCCTGACTCTGTCACGGGAAGTGGCCCAACTACATCTATTACTAACCGGTGAAACGGCTCGGTAATGATTGGTACTAACACCATCGGAGCTTTCCACTTATCTTGCGCCTTTCCAACCCGCTGGCACGTGTCGCATGACCGTACAAAATTTTCCGTGTCCTTAAAACATCCAGGCCAATAGTATTCTTGCAACAGCCTCTGCTTTGTTTTCTTTATTCCAAGGTGACATGACCACGAGCTGCCATGGGAAAGTCGCAGTAAGTCTCCGCGGTACTTTTGGGGAACGACTAATTGGTCCCGCTCTACTCCGCGCTTATCCTTGAATAAGCGATACAGCACTCCCTTTCTCATCTCGAAAGAAATATTGTTTGCTGTCTTAGTGGCGCGGTGGCGCTCCCTTATCTCCTGTATCTTGGGATCATTGGCTTGCTCTATAGCTAAGTCCTCTCGGGTTCCACTTAAAAGTCTCGTGAGATTACTAGACACTGGCGGCAAGAGGTTACTCTCAAGAACGTCCTCATTCCGCGTCTCATCAAGCTCACTTTCAAGTTGACATATCTGAGATGCCTCGCTCTCAAAGTTTCCTGACCTGCTATCTTCTGCCTCTACCACTGTTTTAACTGCCGTTTCCTCCGCTGTGGAATTTTCTGGTATGAGCAGTGTAGCTAGTTCTCGCGCCTTTGAACGTGTTAAGGCTTGCACAACTCTGTCTCCGAAAAGGATGCCCCTCTTTCGCAGTAGCATATCCGATTTGTTGGAGAACAAATACGGATAGCACTTAGGAAGCTTTCCTGAAACGGCAGCCTCGGTTGTCAACTTGCCGAAAGGGCCCTCGATGACCACGTTCGCGAT
Organism: Amblyomma maculatum; assembly: GCF_055883805.1. NCBI lineage: Eukaryota > Metazoa > Arthropoda > Arachnida > Ixodida > Ixodidae > Amblyomma > Amblyomma maculatum. Next base: position 54,405,895 of record NC_139344.1, read on the forward strand.
TGGCAAGCACACACTCTGTTCCTCCACTACCTGGCGGATCCACGCACACTGTCCTGTATAGTCGGAAGGCGACACATACACCGGATGGACAACATCCATCGTTGCGGCCGAATCGCGCAGTACCTTGCAAGGCTTCCCGTTGACTACTAGGTCATGCAGGTAGGGTTCTAAAAGCTGCATATTTTCATCGCAGTCCCTGACATACGAGAAAGCAATCTTTTCTTTCCGGCAGTTGACGGCAATGTGACCCTGCTCATTACACCTAAAGCATGTGAGCGGCTTCCTAGCCTCAAGCTTATTCTTTGTGTTCTGCACGTTGGTCACTTCCCCACTTTTCTCACTGCCGTCCTTTCTAGGGAATTTGCCTGAAGAAACCTTCATTTCTTCGTTTCCAACTCTAGCAAAGTGCCTTTCCTGACGGTTTTTCACACTGAACTTGGGATTGCGGGGCCTATCCACTGCTGGGTTGCTGAATTGTCGGCGCGAAGCATACTCCTCAATAAGTTCGGCAGCTTCAGTTGCCGACTTAATTTCGCCTCGGTCCTGTAACCAATTTCTTTCTTTTTCTGGGAGGCAGTTATAAAACTGCTCCAAAAGAATTCGCTCGACTACAGCGTCCCTATCACTGTAGGAATCTGTGCTCTTTAGCCACTCGCCCAAATTTACTCTTAAATTGTACAGGAATTCAGGGTAACTCTCGTCCCTGGACTTAGTAGCGTTCCGAAAACGTTGTCTGAACGCCTCGGCGCTAAGCCTATACTTTCTCAGAAGGCAAGCTTTGACCTTCTCGTAGTTGTCCGCGTCCTCCTTGCTTAGCCGCGCGACAACCTCCGCTGCCTCGCAGGGCAGAACCGTCAATAATCTCTGAGACCAAGTGTCTCGCTGGAAGGACAGTTTTTCGCAGGTTCGCTCAAAGTTAGCCAGATACAGACCGATATCCCCTGATATCACATATGGCTGCATGTACTTTGACATCTTGAAATCTGCCTCCTTGTTGAGACGAGGTACCGCTAGCTGGGGACAATCGCCCGACCTCTTGCTCAACTCTAGTTCTAATTTCCGGAGCTCAATGTCTAGCTTCTTTTCCTCTCTTTCCCTCTCACGTTCGCGCTCCCTTTCCTCTTTTTCCCTCTCACGTTCGCGCTCCCTTTCCTCTTTTTCCCTCTCAAGTTCGCGCTCACGCCTCTTTTCTTCTTTTTCCCGCTCTTTCTGCTGTCTGAGCTGCTCCTCCTTTTTTTGGGCGATGAGGTTCCATGCTTCACTGAGCTCCTCATCATCGGCTCCCAAATCTGTGATTGCCTTTATAATCAAAGGTTTTCGTGCCAAACCACTTGTATCAATTCCCAATTCCTCACACAATAGCAACAGGTCCGGTTTCTGCAGCTTTTGTAGGTCCATGATCGCTCCGAGTGTCGGCTACCTCCAAAACAACAGTGCAAACTACCAAACCTAAAGGCGTTTCAACACTTTTTACCAGTTCTAAAATCTAACCCTGTTCTAGAACCTGGTCCACATCAGAAGAAAAGCCAAGCACTCACCCACACATGCGATCGATGTTCCGAGCTGCCCTCTTGTTGGCCGATTGTTGCTCCTGCTTGTTGCTTGAGATGCCACCTCCGATCACAAGATGTGGCTTGTAGATTCTGATCCACCTCGAATCACCAGATGTTGTAGCTTGTAGATCCAGATCCCACCTCCAGTCATCAGATGTTGTGGCTTGTAGATTCAGATCCCAACGCTGGTCACCAGTGTTGGGGCTTGCAGATTCAGATCCTACCGCTGATCACCAGTTGTCGTGACGCTGGGGCTATGGCGACCCGGCCTTCACTTGGTAGCGTGCAGAGACTCCGGGTTGAAGAAGGACTGAATCTTCGAAGTTGGTAAAATATGTACAAGCAGGTTTACTGGCACTTTGAGAAAACGTATTTACAAGAATATTTACATGAAGAAGAAGGGTACATCAGCAAAATGACAAGCGTTAAGAGTTCATAGCGAGAAGCGACTGGATGAGCCGTTTACCCAGGGCCCAGAGCGACATTTCGTGCTCTGCAGCGTCCTTAAAAACCCCCTATGTCCAGCCCCTCTCTGAAGATGCTGACCAACCAAATCCAGGGCACGCCCCTCAGGTATCGGCATCCAATCGAACACATCACTGCACTGATGGTCTGAAGCACTGACTGGTCCGGCATTCATTCGTTGGGCGTGATCACTTGTTGGCGGGAAAAGCTTGGGAACGGCGAGGAGGTACATTTCTATTCTTCAGCAAAGAAACCACAGGCTGGTTCTGACAAGGGGTTTTACTTCTCAGAAACCCGAGTGCACGTGGCGCCGCATAGGGCTCCCAACATTGTCCCTTTTCGACAATTGCAAATCTTTCCTGCATTCCCGGGAAATCACTTAATGGCCGTATGAGTCATGCTCCTTTCTTGTCCTGCACGTCAGCGGACATGTCACTCTGTCGTCTCCTTTGGATAGGAGGCATTCATCACTGGAAGATAGCACTTCTCGACTGGAAGGGTGAACAAAAGAAAGCACTTCCTGCTATTTCCCGCAGGGGGACGTTTCTTTGTGTTTTTCCAGACGTTCTCTTGACAGGGCCAATTTGGCATTTGCAGGTTGTCCACAAAGCAAAACATGCTTACAAAACAGGATTCCTGGAAACAGGCTCACTTAGAGCCATTGGACCATCACCACATTTCCAAAGCACTTATTCATGCCCACAGGCGAACAATAGAGCGCGCAAATGCGGATGCTTGGTCGTAACAACGGATCGATACCGAAAATTTACACACATTACATTCGAGTAAGGTATGCGAGGACATACGTACGGATGACTCCGGTGCGACATAACAAGTGGCATTAAAATTGGGCTGTAAAGAAAAAAAAAAAGCACTTTTAAAACGCCACCATGGTTGCGTACGTATAAGACACCCCGCAGTCTCGGAAAAGTTCTGGGAAATAGTTTATGAACGTATTTTTTCATATGCTATGAACCATATCAATCGACGTAGCCGCACACCTTACCTCGGCAGGCTTGCAGTTTTTTGCTATTTATTTTTAAATACGCGCCTCATTGGTTTGCTATGGAAGTCTTAATTACTCGTTGTAAGCGCACCACGAGAAATTTCATAACCGAAATTTTGCTACGCATTAGAAACTTCTACCATTCCTATCAACATGTTAAAAAAGTATATTACAATATTTCACAACTGCTTCGCAATTATTTTTAAAAACGCAGCCTATTGGCTCATTATACTACCCGGTGGGAGTGCAGGAAAATTCTTAGAAGCAATTCACCGGAAGCTTAGACAATTCCGATCACATGGCCATAACAGTACATCTTGCTATATCCCACATTTCCCTCAAGAGGATTGGAGTTGCAGCTGCTCCGTCTTGCGCACGGAGCTCATGCGGTGATTCACCGCCGCCTGACGCAGGAGAAAAAGGAACCACGGAATGTACTATCGTCGTTGTGCGACTAGCGTAAGAAATATTACAGATGCTTTTTAGTAGAAAATATTTCCTGAAACCCCGGCTTTGAGCATCAGTTGTAGACATCATTTCGATTAGTATGCATGGAGTATGCATGTAAATGAGCGACTTGATTTATGCCCTGCATATGGGCTGTAACCAGATGGAACTACAAAGAACACCCAGCGTTTACACATCCGGATTTTCAGTGACATATATATATACCGGGTGTCCCAGCTAACTTGAACCAAGGGTTACAAAATAATATATTTGAGGTAGGTCAGTGAAACTAGTTGCATACAACTACCAGCCTGCTTGCGCACTACAGGCAATTTTTTGTTTTGCAATTAGTTAATTGGCTAATTATGTTAATTTTTCTAATTTAATAAATATTCACCTTAGACCAGAAATGTGAATTGGAAAGTTGTAGAGCACCTTCAGAAACCCCCATTCCATTAATTGCGATAAAGAAAGTCTCACGTGTATCTTTTTTTCCGGGCTCAAAAGAAAGCCCGCGAAATACAAATAATACCACGTGACTAGCGCATTTGAGCGCAGCGATCGTGGTGCTCTCAGTCGTGGTTTGAGCGAATGAAATCAGCTGCGGCCGTGACCCGATGGTCCCGTTGCAGCGGCAGGCAGAAATGTTGGCGATGGTTGGAGCGAGCTCGAGCTCGCCCGTCGTCACCGCGATCTTGGCCAGGCCTGTGCACCGCAGCAGCCTACATCACGACAGGCGGATGACGATAAAGAACCGGGAATTGAAGGTGCAGCGCTAATTTTAGTCGAGTCACATGTCATCTCGCCCCTTTACTCAAGCCTGTATGCGCAGATTCAGTGGCTGATACCTTATCGCTGATCCGTTTGCCGTAAAGTTCGCTGATGGGAGAGAACGAGGGTTTGTTAGAATCCCGGTGGGGTCGGCTCGCCGCTCTCGGTGCTACTTGCACCATCACGTGGGCCGGCTGTCGGACGCGGGCGAAGAAGCCATCGCAGGCATATCGGCCTGCCGCTTTAGCGGGGCAAAGGAGACACGGCCGCAGCTAATTTCGTTCGCTCAAACCACGACTGAGAGCACCACAATCGCGGCGCACAAATGCACTAGTCACGTGGTATTATTTGTATTTCGCGGGCTTTCTTTTGAGCCCAGAAAAAAAGATACACGTGAGACTTTCTTTATCGCAATTAATGGAATGGGGGTTTCTGAAGGTGCTCTACAAGTTTCCAATTCACATGTTTGGTCTAAAGACGATATTTAATAAATTAGAAAAATTAACATAATTAGCTAATTAAGTAATTGCAAAGCAAAAAATCGCCTGTAGTGCGCAAGGAGGCTAGCAGTTGAATGCAATTGGTTTCACTGACCTACCTCAAATGTATTATTTTGTATCCCTTGGTTCAAGTTAGTTGGGACACCCGGTATATATATATATATATATATATATATACATATATTACGGAGAACCGTAAGAGAATAGAGTCTTCGGCTATGCCTTGGCGTAGTGCCTGTGTACGCCAATCCCTGTTGGCTAAGGCCCACCAACTCACTGCTGCGCCAAAAACTTGGCGAGAGAGAGAAAAGGAGGAAAAGGAGAGATAGGTCCATTCCCTCGAGAGCCGCATTTTAGCGTCGTGGTGGCCTAGCGTGCACTCCGCTCGGCTTGGTGTGAATATTTCATTTGGTTTAAAGGCGATTTCTCGACGTTGGCGAGAATGAAAATAAAACGCGCGAATTTCCACAATCCTCGCGCGCCTGTCTCTCGGCGGCCCTTTTGCGGTTAGCTTCAAAAGCTTCTCCCGAAGGCCGCCCGCTTACGAAAAAATCAGCTCATCTCTCTTTTATTTTTTTTTTTTTTTCAATCCGCCACTAAATTTTTATTGTTTATTTACCGGGTTACATCTTTCCTCCACGTCGTTGAGCTGGTTCGCGGTGGGCCGGTTCCCCGCTTCCTTCACTTTATCGTCGGCCGGCGCGTGATCTCATTAGGCATCCCGAAAGAGCCTTTCGCAGTGGACTCTCGCGGAACCTCGTAGTCTCTGGGGACACCGCTACGAGAGACCCCGAGTTTAAGGGAAAATAATGCAGACAGAAAACGAAAGCGGTCGTTCTAAATCGCAGCTCTTCTATCGACGGACAGTGATGCCTCTTTCGCAAGAAAAAGAAAAAGAAAGAAAGAAGAGAAAAACATGATTTAAAGTGACGCGAACACGCTTTCCTGTTAAAGCACACACAGATGACCGCTGCCGTCCTAACCTGTCCAATCTCTATTTTTCCCCTTCCATCCACGAGCAGGCAAAGCAGCTGTTGCTAGAAATAAAAAGAAAGATACAGAGCTTTAGCTCTGTGCTCAGGAATAAATCGATTTCTCTTCTCTTCAACACTCCGAGCCGAAGAAGTGGGCATCCAGGAAGTGTGTCATGAATACGTCAAGCCCGTACTCGGGTTACTTCATACTTTCACGGGGGCGGTGAGCGCAACAAACGTGAGAAGGGAGTACAGAACAAATATGCAGGGGTTATTTAGTGCTCACTATAGTGTTGTGACATCCGCAAGCAAGGCAGCGTGAGAACTGGAGTGATACGAAGCGTGACACAGTATAGAAGCATATATGAGAGAAAGGAAACCTAACTGTTCTGAAGTAAGCGTCTCCGATGGTTGTGCACGCAGAGGGCGAAGATCGGTGCTCCTTGGCTTGCAACTTCTCGGGTTGTATTCGCTCAGGTTTTCTTGTAGACCTTGTTTTCACCATCGAATTGTTCGAGGGACACTTTCCAAACACGGCGAGAACCGCGCGTTTGCTGTGACCATTCGAAACCACCATGCGCTCAGCGCGAGAAGAGTTACCCGAGAGTGCGCAGCTGCATGCCGCGTGTCCGTGTTTGCACAAGGAGCCCAACGAGCTGCGCAGAACAAAGAGGCCGCGGCGAGCACAATTACGAACGGGACGATTACGGTCAGCCGTGCATCATCAAATGCGAGCCATAAAGTACTCGCGTCCCTGCGGCTCCAGCGGTCCGCCCGGCCGTCTCGGAGTGCGCGCATCTCGAGTAACAATGGCGGGACTTTGCTTCTGCGGTAATAACAGGTTGTCCCCAGTCAGCGCCCAATCATTCCTGGGCGTGCGGCCCTTCGCACGGCACGCAGTAATTTGGCCACGCCGTCTACCTTGTCGGAGAGAAAGTTGCGCGGTTTCGGGTGAACAGGAATAACGAGCGCACGAAATACTGCACTCGAGACAGTCGTTCAGTATTGTTCCCTGTTCCAGTTTTCTGGACTTTTGTCCCAATGTTTTTTCTTTTTTTTTTCACTTCTCCGGGAGCACAAGTAGCTGTAAAAACACACACACAAAAACACAAACAAACAAAGAAACAGAAAAGGAAGTCTCGTTTCTAAGATCCACGCAACGCATGTACTTTCACTTTTGCAGGCCTCGGCGAAATGCAATCCAGCTTTCTACAAAAAATTTCGAGCCCTTTCTCGTTTCCCCATGGATGTCGAAAGCATGAAATGCGTCGTGGCTGAGGGAGCGGTCTTTACCGTCGCATTAGAACGCGTGAGCGTATTTTCTGTCGCTTTACATTACAGCGAGTACGGTGTGCGAGTCCTCATACATTGTCAATTTATGAGGCTCCATGAGTGATCACGAACTCTCTGGCTTACAAAGGGACAGTTCGTGAACTGTGGGCGAAGTTAGAAGGTGGTCTTAGTGAATTATTGCTTGCTTGTCTCTTGGCAGTTATTCGACTGAATTGGAACTAGACGGTCGTGATCACGGGCATTCGCTGAATGATGCAATACTGTGCATCTGCATTTCGACAAGTGTATACTGCGGTCTTTTCTTTTCTAGCGACGCCATGCTGTTCTCTTCACTACACGCCAAACCTAGTATATCGGCCACGCTAGCTATAGACGAAACAAGATGATTTGTTTTCTGTTGGCGCATCCCGGGTAGCTGAGGGAAGCAAAAGTATCTCGAGAATGTTTTATTTACGTTCATGCGCGTACATGATTAAGATCACATTGTGGACAGCGTTATTTTGAGTTACAGTATTACATTCCAATTGAACATTTACAGCCTGTCAAATGGAAGGCACCCCGCCGGGGTGGCGCAGTGGTTACGGCGCTCGACTATACTGTTCCCAAGGGTGCGGGGTCGAATCCCGGCCTCGGCGGCCGCTTTTCGACGGAAGCGAAAAACAAGGCGCCCGTGTGCTGTGCGATGTCAGTGCACGTTATAGAACCCCAGGTGGTTGAAATTTCCAGAGTCCTCCACTACGGCGTCTCTCATAGCCTGAGTCGCTTTGGGACGTTAAACCCAACAAACCAACAAATGGCAGGCGGTAAGTTGTAGCAAAGGTCGTAAGAAAAGCAGGCGAAAGTGGCGCTAGAGGGGCACCATCACTTGCCAGTGCCGCCACGAGGGACGTCGTAGTGGATGGCTCCAGAAGTTTCGACCACCTGGAGTTGTTTAACATGCGCGGACACGGGATAGCCCACGGACGCCTCTCCGTTAGCCTCCATCGACAAGCGGTCACCGCGACTGGGACAGAACCCGCGCTCTTGGTGTCACCAGTGGAACACTGCTGCAGCTGAGCCCCCGTGGCGGGGCAACCGTAACCTTGATATCGTATAACTTCCCACTATCCTCAAACCCACCCAGTAGCTTCGGCACCGCGCGCGGCAGTCGAGACTGTTTTTCTAGGGTCGACGAAGCTTTGATTTAGGCCCATCGCGTTTCTAAATAAAAATAAACTGCAACCTGAAGACAAACTGGTTGTCTATTTTCACTCACTCGCTCTCCATAGCGTAAGCAAAACAGCGAAGGATACGGCCAGAACAGATGCATGGTATTCGAATAATTGACGAAGGGTACAAGACAAGGTTTGAGCTTCATATACGCGGTGTGTGTGTGCGTGTGTTTAGAGGGGGGTTCAGTGCTCATGAAGTACGGCATAGTGGAAGTATACATGTGCCCCAGAAAAGAAGAAACGAATACGTTGACTAATTTACTCTTCAAAACACCTTCGATCATGACTTATTCTTTGCAAATGGTCTCACCGTTTCCACTCAATGTAGCCAGACGTGCCAACTCCTGCAGGAGATATTTCGGATTGGGAAGCAAAGTTCACCTTGCCAAACCCAAAATGCCACGGGAGGCCCAGTTTTCTTCCGCTGCGGTGCCTCAGCGTGCTAACGAACTGCCGGATCGGCTGCAAGGGCGGTGTCTGCGGGATACTTTCGGCGTGTCTGTCTGCCGCTGACGAGGCGTTGCCATGCGGTTTGACCGAACCACGACCTTGACTCGACCTTTTTCCCCCGCCGCGCACGCAGGGCCTCACACCGCCTTCAACGGGCGGCGCTCGTAGGTTCCAGGACGCGCTGAACTGAGAGTGAGTCAGGGGCGCACGCGCGCTCCGGCTACAGCGTTGCGCAGCCGAACCGCGGGCAATCTCGTTTTAGGGCGTTCATACACTGACCGCGCAGATCACCGACGGCCGCTGCTGTTGCCCCTACGGTCGGGCGTGTCCGGCGCTTTAGCTTCGGAGGACAGGCTCTTCACGCTTGTTCTGGGCAAGCACTCTTGATTGACGGGTGGACGCCCTGATGAACCACCTTTCCGTTAAGTTTTCCTCGAAGGAAGCGAGCACGGAAAAAAATTGAGGGACGGGCTTCAGGCCCTGTCCTTGTCGTCATAGATGGTTCCTCTCCCCGTCATATGTATATATATTGTGTGCGTGTACGCGTTCGCTCCCGAAGCGCCGCGGGCGCCCTGACGGAACGTTTTTAGCATTCCTAGTTACACGGTCTCTCGCATTATCGCGTATTTTTTTTTCTTTTCTTTTCGCGCACGCGTGCGCGCAGCGGGATAGACAGAGGCCACCGCCGATGCCGCAGGGCCGATAACATCACCCGCACGCTTGGGTAGAAGATCCTCGGTCTTCTCAAATTTTCACGGCATGCCATAACGCAGCTCGGCGGGGCTTGTGAAATTCTCTTTCCCCATTCGTAGCACCGCACTTTGCAGGAGCACCCCTGGCCTTTGCGAGGACTTGCCGCCGTCATCGGCTCATCGTCGGCGCGCATGATCGAAAGGAACTGGTAGTCAGTCGGGGAACATCCCTTTCTTTCGCTATTTTTTTCTTCTTTCCTCAGTATTACTTGCGTGCCGCCGAAAGGTGTTGCAGATTATTATTATTATTATTATTATTATTATTATTATTATTATTATTATTATTATTATTATTATTATTATTATTATTATTATTATTATTATTATTATTGCTGAACTGACAACTCAAATATGCGCGAAAGAAGAAACAATCGATTAGCAATCGAAACCAAAAAGGGGTGGCATATGGTCTAAGTCACCACAAGAAAGCACGTGCCCCTCCAACGGTATGAATTCCCAAAGTTATGGTGCCTAAATGCGGCTCGCGATAGACCTTTATCTATGCATGGCTACCATATTGGACTGCCATGGCTATTATACCGAAGTCCTTCTTGTCTGGCCGGTGCTCGTGCTAAGGCTATAGTTTCGCAGCGTTTTCGTGCGACGCAAAATTTACTGAGTCCAAGATGCAGGTTGGCAGAGCTTTCTGGAACACCTGTACATTAGAACGGTTTATGACGATCGGCACTTTACACGCTAAGAATTCAGGTTCAGCCTCGCTCATGTAGCCCCGCAGTGTCCCGTGGAACCCATGGTCGCGTATGAGGGAAGCTATGTGGAAAGCTTTCCACGAATTCAGAGATACAGGGTGAGGAATTGCTATATCTACGCGACGGACTTATTAAACACGTTGCTAGCAGCTCAACACCGCCACAAGTCTGATCTTCACAGGGGCACTTATGAGGCACACTGTGTGGAGCGTAGTTCGCCCTCGAGGTCACGAATCTTGTCTTGCTCGTAACGAGTCTGGAAACACTGAATGCAATTGGATTCCCAACTTCAGCGCAGTACGAGATATTATTCCCGCACTAGAGTAATGTAACGATCGACTTTGTGGTATTCCGTAATTACCCTTATTAGTACAGGAATGCATTTAACGGTCATCTTTTCACCTTCCTTTCCATCCGCCCAAACGCGAAGAAAAATGACTATCTCAACTTGGCCATTTGAACTCGGGAAGAGATGAAAAATACTCGGATTGGAGCCACATTTCTTAGCAAGGTTCTTGTGACCAAACGAGAGTAATTGTGATGAGAAGAAAACCGGGTTAATTTAGGCAGGAATGGAAGCCAGGACCTTCGGAGTTCAAGAAAGGCTCTCTGCCCATACACCACGAAGGTCTTTTTTTTTTTCTTTCTTTATTGCCTGCTTTAACATAGGTACAGTACAGTCAGCAAAATATACCCGTTGGTCCAAGCGATCTAGTGAATGAATGATACGACACGTTTTTTTTTTTTTTTTTTTTCTTCACCTTTCACGTTTCACATTTTGTCGGAGGTCGGGCAAAACATTACATTTAATACCCTGTATTTCCGCGCAAAGTAGCAACTACTGATTGCGAACACAATTTTCCAAGTTCACGACAGAGCGTAATAAGGGGTCTAGTCATTTTGCGACTTTGCGATCACAACTACAACGAAAAAAAAAAAAAACAAACAAAAACATATAAGCCTAAAAAATATTGTTGTTCCTCGTCAACACGATGAAAAAAGAAAGAAGAAGCGCATGTAATATTACACTCTTCCTTGCCATCTTTCTCGCGTATGCTCGCACCAAACGGGCTCTTCCGGAAACAAGACACATACCACAGGCAAAGTGCTTAGCTGACTGCGTACCAGCGATTTCAGGGAACGGTAGCTCATTAAGAGTAACCAGACAACCCGTGTAGCCGCAAGCGGCCGGCCCTACCAATCCCGGCGGCCGCGGCCCGAAATAGACTCTCGCTCTGCTGTTGCATTGTTTCCGGCCCGGTTGGAGCGGCGCGCTTCGAGCGTGCATAAATCTCCCACGGGGCAGCGCTCGCCAGGCGGCGCCTCCCTTCAGCGCCCGTCAGCCGCGGCTCTTCTGGCGCGGACGGCGTGACGACCGTGTAGCCGGCTTCCCAGAACTGTCTCGTTAAGACACTTTTTATATTACTCACGAACACACCGTGCCTCCTTCTGGGCTCTTGCACCGAGCCAGTGCGCGAAACACACGAGTTTCGCCTTTGCTGCTGTTCATTCCGGACGTGATGTGCGCCGCGGTGGCTGCATTTACCTCCTTGAGTGTCTGCTACCATGCCGTTGAACACCATATGTAAACTGCCACTTTGGGGCATGCCCCAAACTAAACCGCGCTGAGGTATCGTCGGTGGCAAGCGTTCATCGCTGTAGGGTACCGCCTTAGAAACAGCGCTTTCCGAACAAAGCTGTTCTGTCTCAAGCACGCAGGCCGCAGGGCTAAGAGCTGTGCAAGATGATGCACATTCTGCGCTCACGCATGCGCGTGGAACGCAGTTGAAGCGACTGTGAGAGTATCGTCTCGCTTTTCGGTGGGGGCGAAAAGCCAGGCGCCCGTGTGCTGTGCGATGTCAGTGCAGAACCCCCAGGTGGTCGACATTTCCGGAGCCCTCCACTACGGCGTCCCTCATAGCCTGAGTCGTCTTTGGACGTTAAACCCCACAAACCAACGTAAACAAACTTCCCGTGTAGTGTCGATAAATCGCAGAAACTTTAGGTCAGCGAAAACTGGCTCTAAAGTACTGTTTTTGGCTAATGTGTGCGGGAAATATTTTTGTATGGTATTTCACATGAACCGTTAAACTCTGATTTGGTCTGTTTCAAGTGACCGCATAAATACATGTCATCTGTTTCGTGACCGGTGCCTATAATGATAAAGTCTTCCACGCCTTCTCTTTACAGTCCATGGCGCAATGGCGTCCCAATATGAGAATGACGACAATAGGGGAACGTTGGAACCTAAAGCAATTCCTGAAGACGCTCAGTTAAAGTTGAAATACTAACAAAGAGAAACTACTGCCCTTTCACCTGAGATCCCAGTTCGCCGCACATATCTTAACAAGCCGAAGGCTCTTGACAAGGTTAGACTCGCAATTTTTCTTTACGTTCGAGAGCGAAGTTTTACTTAGATTATATAAGCCATTCGACCGATGAAACACGAACGTTCAGCAGTTGGACAGCTGAAGCAATCATTTCCGGCCGACTTGTCCCGACGTGACGTTGGTATACAGCGCACTTTTTTTTCGATTCCTTATAGCTGCGGTTGGTGTGTAGCGCTGCTGCTGTGGGTGCCTTTTGTGCGAAGGACGGCGCAGCGTTCTGCGATGAACACCCGAGCGCTCTCGGCCAAACGTTGCGCAGCTGAAGTTGCGTTTGCGTCGCTTTTTTTTTCTTTTTTTTTTTTTTTTTTTTTTTTGGCGAGTGATTTTTCTTTCGTTCGGCTCGGGAGCACACTTTTTGAACTCGAGTAGCATCGGGCCAAGTTTGATGCCTCGGGAGACTACGAAGCAACTGCGGCCGTGCCGTTTGCGAGTTTTGCAGCGCCATCCCCCATGTCCGCGGCGACGCACCGGAGTGGCGCGATCAAACATCGCGGTCCTTGAAATAGTCCCCTCGCTACTCCTTGGATGCAGTATATATCCCGAGGAGGGAGAAAATAAGAACGCGAAGGTGGGAGAGAAGCGAAAGACAGACGGACGGAAGGCAGGGAGACAAAAAATACGGGCGAAAACCGATGAAAACAGCGGGCGGCCAGTGGCGGCGAAGAAAAATTGGGCCGGAGACCGCGGCCGATAGTGGAAGGAAATGGCCCAATAGAACGCGCCTACGCGAGGCAGAAAAGTACCAGAAGACTCCTAGCCGAGGAGAGAGAACGAAGCCAAGCAAAAGGGCCACAAAACGCGCGCGGCAGGCATTCTTGGGACGCCAGCTCAATTAAGAGTGGCGCGCCGGGCGTCAGAGGTGGAGAGCCGCCTCGGCAGAGGCATTCATCAGGGATGCCCGGCTGAGCCGGACCGCGCGCGTGCGCTCGCGCACTTGCGGGGGCCTGAACGGCGCGCGTTACTGCCGCTGCTTCTATTGCCGCTCCCGCTGGTGCCTCTTGCGTTTCTGTTTCGGGCGTCTCGTCGGCAGCCGCGCCGCGTACAGCTTTGTCTTGATTCGCCACGGTGGCTGCGACCGCCGTTAGGACGCCTTCGCGCCACCGCCGTCCTCCAAACAGGAAGTGCGCAAATCGGACGAGGTCGCGAGGTCGAGCAAAGCAAGCGCGTGTGCGCCGCGCTGCTTCGGCTCGGATAAACTGCAGCATCCATATCCAGCCCGGGCTTGGACGGAATTCCAGAGTCTACTGGTTCACCGAGCAACCCATCCTGCGGCGCGTTTTTAAGCGCGTCGCGAGACAGTTTTCGCGGGACATACGCGCACGCATGTTGGGCCCACGCGTGCGGAAAAGTCGGTGCACGTGAATGCAAGCAGACGTGGCGTTAAGCGACTCTGAGCTGTCTTGAGCTAGAGTGCCGTGCGTGCTCTGCCAGAAGCTTCACCTTGGCGGCAGACTGCGCCCTTTGAACTTTACGCTATGCGTGGGCGCTGCAGCGTGTTGAAAAGGGAGACAACGTGCGGCTGCTGCCGTGCGCTGTTCGCCTGCCGATGGCGCGAGCCAGTGTACGACAAGATGGGAAATACCGAACGTACAGGAAGCCACGAGGTCCCAGCAAGCGCGTCGTGCATGATGGCGTGAAACTACGTGTACATCGCGTGAGAAAGACGAATGTTCGCAGCGCGTAAGAACGGCCAGGTAAAGTACCGAGAAGGGCCACGTGCATTCTTTATAGGGACCTTATACGCACCAGTACACCGTGAACAACCGATTTGACTTGTCTACGCTGCAAGCAACTGATGAACTTTGCTGATTTAGTGTTATTTCATGCAAATATCATAGTGAGAACGCCGCAAAGTGGCGGAAGCTTTCTCGACGGGACAGTTAGCCGCGCGTGAACATTACGCACCTGCCTGGAACCGGTGCGACGTCTCTAGCTTTGTTCACATTGGCGTTTGAGCTACATGAAGTAAAGATCGCCGCGATACGCTTGAGAGAAATTGCGCCGATTTTCTGAAAGGAAATGGAAACCCGCAATCGATGTTCAGATATACCTAGCTGCAAACCTGAAGAGCTTTTGTCCCACATTAAAAGAGGAGAAATTGAAACACAAGGCTGGGCGCACAATCATCAGCATCAACTATGAGCATTTGAGTTTGTGTTTGCAAAGTTTATTGCCTAGAGGCACAAACGGAATGTATGAAGAATGAAGGGTATGGTCAAATAAATGAATAAAGGTAGGTTGATGTAATGAAGTTTAGAAGTGAACGATTGTGCGGTCCCTGCGTCCAAGCGGCATTTGACGACGGATTGTGGGGGAGAGGCCAGCTGCCACCAGGTGCCGGATCCACGTCGGTTTCAGCGCTGGACATTCGCACAGCAGGTGGTGGACATAGACTACTGTATCTCGGGACTTGCAGACGGGGCACCCAGTGTGGAGATACAAATCATCTCGGCATTGAGGCTACGTTCGAGTCAGTGCAGATGTTAGGGCCACCCTAATTCGAATAGTTCGAAGCGCCACCTCCTCTGCATGGGTTAGACCGCGGGGGAGGCTTACAGTACACGGAGGTATGAGAGACGGCGTCGGAGGTGCTCCTTTCTTGTTAAAAGGAGAGTCATCATCATCATAATCAGCCTGACTATACCCACTGCAGGGCGAAGGCCTCTCCCATATTTCTCCACTTAACCCGGTTCTGTGCTAGCTGCATCCACTTGACCCCCGCGAACTTCTTAACCTCATCCACCCACCTAACTTTCTGCCGCCCCCTGCTACGCTTTCCTTCTCTTGGAATCCAGTTTGTTACCCTAAGCGACCATCGGTTATCCTCTCTTCGCACTACATGTCCTGCCCATGTCCATTTCTTCTTAATTTCCACTAGAATGTCGGTAACTTGAGTTATTTCTCTGA
Organism: Amblyomma maculatum; assembly: GCF_055883805.1. Classification (NCBI taxonomy): domain Eukaryota; kingdom Metazoa; phylum Arthropoda; class Arachnida; order Ixodida; family Ixodidae; genus Amblyomma; species Amblyomma maculatum. The sequence goes on from NC_139344.1 coordinate 54,421,324, forward strand.
CCCACTCTGCACGCTTCCTATCTCTTAATGTTACCCCTACCATTTTTCGTTCCATAGCCCTCTGGGTTGTCCTCAACTTAAGTAGAACTCTCTTGGTTAGCCTCCACGTTTCAGCCCCATAGGTGAGTACAGGTAAGATGCAACTGTTGTATACTTTTCTCTTGAGCGATACCGGTAAGCTGCTAGTCATAATTTGCGAGTGCTTGCCAAATGCGCTCCATCCCAATCTTATTCTTGTTATTTCCTTTTCATGGTCCGGATCTGCGGTTACTACCTGTCCTAAGTAGACATAATCGCCTACTACTTCCAGTACTTCGCTACCTAATGTAGATTGCTGTTCCTTCCCGAGGCTGTTGAACATTACCTTAGTGTTAGGTTGTGAGCCTCCGGCCGCCCCGGTTCCCCCTCCTCCCTTTGCTCGCTGACTTGGTCCCCCTCTTTTGTTTGCGCCCGGCGGGACACCCGCGGTGAAAGAATAGCCATCGCCGGAGCGCTGAGTCTTTTGTATCAAGGTGTGCGACTCGAACGGACCCTCGCAAGCTCTTCTGTTTCTAAAAAGTGTGTTTTATGGTCCTCGAAGATGCGGCGCGTGGATGCCCCAGTAATGGAGACGGGATGGGGACCGCTACTATGGCTACTGCTCCTGGGACCGCACGTGTGGCTCCTGCTGCGCGATGCTTTTGTTCGTTGATTGCTTTTCCGTGTCGGTCCGCGGGGCTGTGGCCATGTGTTTAGGCATTCGACAGTTTCCAGGAAACGCGTGGTGCGGGAAAATAAAAACAACTTCGATAGCCCCGACACGCCATTGGCCTATTTGAGTTTGACTAAATTCCCGGATTGGCTACCAGAAGTAGGACTGTGATAGATGCGTAGGAGGTGCCCCAGAAACCGGGGAAAACTGATTTAAGGCGATGTTTTGGCGTGAAATGGGGAGAGCGCGCAGGGTCTCGGCCGTCTCTGGATTGCCATTGTTTTAACCGCCCTGTGCGTCTGCCTTTGGCTGTCTTAAATAAACAGCTTATATATATTCCAGAAGTCTCCAACTTGCAACGTGTCGCCGGTCGAGCGGACGAAGCAGCTTGGCGCTCTTCGTTCGACTGACGCCCAGACGTTCAACAACGTCATATTGATCACTTCGAGAGTCATCAACCCGTTCGCAATTTAACTCTTGGTCTTCTGCATATTGATTTTCAAGCCTACCTTTCTACTTTTCCTGTCTAGGTCATCAATCATTATTTGCAGTTCATACCCCGAGTTGCTTAGCAAGGCAATGTCATCAGCAAATCGCAGATTACTGAGGTATTCTCCATTTACCCTTATCCCTAACTGCTCCCATTCCAAGTCTCTGAATACCTCCTCTAAGCAAGCTGTGAATAGTACTGGGGAGATTGTGTCTCCTTGCCTAACACCTTTCTTTATGGGAATTTTGTTACTTTCTTTATGCAGAACTATGGTTGCTGTGCAGCCACTATATATTATATCTTCCAGCACTTTCACGTATGGCTCGTCTACCCCCTGATTTCGCAATGCCTGCATCACCGCCGATGTTTCAACTCAGGGATAACAGGGGGGCGTTACTAGTTGAGTTTGCAGAGCGCAATAACTTAAGAGTCATGAATACCTTCTTCAGCAAACGGAAGAACCGGAAATGGACATGGAAAAGTCCTAACGGGGAGACTAAAAATGAAATTGACTTCATAATGTGTTCAACCCCCGCCATTGTGCAAGATGTAGAGGTAATCGGGAAAGTGCGATTCTGAAGAAAGAACGCAACAGATTAGTAAGAAAGAAACCCATCAAGGAATTAGCGGTGAGGGGGAGGACAGAAGAATTCAGGATCTCGCTACAGAATAGATATTCAGCTCTAACCGAGGATGGCGACATTACCCTAGAAGCAATGAACAATAATTTCAGAGATATCATTACTGAGTGTGAGGTATGAAGCAGGCGGTAGGATAGTTAGAGAGGATACCGGTAAGCTGTCTAAAGAGACGAAAAATTTGATTAAGAAACCCCAGAGTATGAAAGCTTCCAATCGAACAGACCTGATCAAACTGGCCGAGATATCAAAGCTAATCAATCAGCGCAAGGTGGCTGATATAAGGAAGTATAACACGGAGAAAATTGAGCATGGTGTAAAGAACGAGGGAAGCCTTAAAGCGGTAAAGAAGAAATTGGGCATAGGCAAAAACCAGATGTATGCGATAAGGGACAAGGCGGGCAACGTCATCATTAATATGGACAAGATAGTCAAAGTAGCCGAGGAGTTCTATACAGATCTCTACAGCAGCCAAAGTAGTCAGGATTGTAACGAGATTGGCGGCAGGGAAAAACAGTCGGACGTTCCACCAGTGACGAAGGACGAGGTCAAGAAAGCATTAGAAACTATGAAAAGGGGGAAATCAGCTGGAGAGGATCAGATAACTACAGATTTGCTAAAGGACGGGGGGAGATATCGTGCTAGAGAAACTGGCCATCCTTTATACGCAGTGCCTGGTGTCATCGACGGTACCGGAACCATGGAAGAATGAAAATATTATCCTCATTCATAAGAAAGGGGACTCTAAGGACCTTAAAAATTAGACCAATCAGCTTACTGTCTGTTAAGTATAAGGTATTCACTAAGGTAATCGCTAATAGAATCAGGACAACCTTATACTGCAATCAAGCAAAGGATCAAGCAGGTTTTCGGAAACGGTAGTCTACTATCGATCATATCCGTACCATCAATCAGGTGATAGAAAAATGCTCGGAATATAATCAGCCTTTATACATAGCATTAATTGATTACGATAAAAGGAGAGTAGCATTATCCAATTTTAGGAGGTTTGGCGATGACAAGGTTGAGATGGAAAGGCGGGTCGCAGAATCCGCATGGCTTTGAGAACTTAGAAGGTCACGCGGAATCCATTCAATCCGAATCGGCTTCGGTATACGTGCCGCTAGACTGCATGTTTTGGCAGATTTGTGTGCTGCTACTGACACGCTTAAGTAGCTTTGTCGCCTGAAAGGCATCGGTGATATGAAAATATGGGCCGTGGGAAGCATGGGAATGGTGGTCAAAGAGTGAAGAACCTCTTGAAAATCAGGCAGCTCTGCAGAAAAAGAAGATGGAGGTTCCGGTAATAGTGAACAGTAGCGAGCAACTGCGCCGCTGTTGAGTCAACAAGTTGACACAAAGCGCCTAGGAAGCTTCTCAGTTTACGCTCACACTCTTGCATAACACACGTCGGTGTCAGCAAACGCGCAAGACTCCATTCCGCAGGGTCGTTCGCGACGACTGTGGCATCAAGCGTCAGACGGAATCCCCTAGGCAATTATGATTTGTCGCGCGAAGAGAAATCTATGGCAAGCAAGACGAACGCGAAAATTTTGCTCCCCCCCTTGCCACTGTTGTCCACCTTCCACTCGCGCTTCAGAAACCACCCGCTGTCACCGCCTCCTGTCCTGCGGAGGGAGCGGCCAGGCGGCGTCACCGGTGGGTCCGAGCCACAGCGACGACGCTCATTTATCGCGCCCGCGAATGTGTCCGTTCCGCCGGCTGGCTTCTCCTCGGGGCGTTGGCGCCTTGCTTGCACACATCGCGGTGCGCTTTCAGCGCGCGGAGGCGAGCGGGCCATTAGCCTTATCGGGCTCCAGCCAGGGAGACGCGACTGCCGTTGCGTGCCGATGTCGCTCCTCTCTCCTGTCGCTGTCTCCCGGTAAAAACGAGTGGCGAGGCACGCGCTTGTGCGAACAACTGGCTGCTCACGGCTGCTCGAGACGACGTATACAGCGTGCACTGCCTAGGCCCAAGTTCTTCGCGTTGCTGGCCTCGTCGCCGCTTCGGGCGCCAGTACGCCACTCGCGGCCAGCGGCTGCTCTCTTCTGTCTCTTTTCCTCGCCGTGGTGCGCTACTGCGGCGCTTCTTCTTCTTTTGTTTTGCCTTTCAGAATCGCTCGCTCGCACGGCTTGTTTAATTACCTTGATTAAGGCAGTCATTTACTCCCCATTTACGTCGCTTACTTCGCTTCATCGACACTTACGGCCCTTCAAACTTTCTTTCTTACTTCACTTTTTCTAGGAAAGAAAGGTTGAGGACGTAAAGTTGTAAGCGAGAAGATAATGAATAGCCCGGGCAGCGTTAAACACTTGGAAGAAAAGAAACATCTTTAACGTTGAATATCTTATATGGCCAAGATCGGAAAATAAATTGATGCACGAAGGTCGCCAGGAGTTGTTTTTCGCTTCTGTGCCTTCTCTAGAAGCTTCCCAGGACCGGAAGAGTTAGAGTCGAAAAAGCGTCGTACAGTCTGGTAAAGGGTGTATCTATGACGCGGAATATTCAAATATTCTAAAGTTCAGCTCAGCGATGAAAATTGATCCAGCAAACAAACAGCTCTTTACGTGCTCACAACGTTCAGACGAAGTACTGACGCTGATGAAACGTTGATAACCCGCAGCTAAGCCCACGAAACCATAAGAAAGCAGATCACAGCATACCGAAAGCTATAATTGTGGAAAAGAGCAATCCGAAGCTGTGCTTCATAGTAGAGCCTCCACCATGAGCAGAAGTGGGGAGAGTGAGTAGTTATCTGGACGATACTCATATGGTTGGAGACAACATAAATGTGGGGTTACAGCTGCAGCGGCACACCAGAACCACCTAGGACCAGTAAACTTCAGTCTCAGCATTTCGCATGCCGTTGTTTGGAGCTGCACACTCAAATAGCGGTAATACATACAGAGTGTAGTTGAGTCTAATTGGAGTAGACTCCCCGCACCAGCCATCACCACCGTAGTATGGCTTTCCTGTGCATCTTACGTGCTATGAGGCAGAGACATGCCGATCTGCGCAGGAAGCGCAGGGCGCCAGCCTTTCGCTTGGACGCTGAAGATACCCTGCATCGTTAGAACTACACACTGTGTCACATCATATGGGAGCGCTCTCAGTGATGGAGGTCAGTTATTTTGCCCCACGGTAACAGGCCCGCCCACACCTGTGTCCAAGCGCGAGCCGGTCTTTTGTATCTCTGTTTCGAAACAGCTATGCGTGACCAAGCGTCTGTAGCTAGGATTCACTTACATTCAGCTCACACAAAAATATAACCAGGAAAATCAAACAATGACAGACTTAATATTTTCATCTCCAAATTATTATATCAGGTGATTCGGACTTCACTCGTCATCAAATGAGCCGCGAGTAGAGCTCATATCGGCGCCAGAAGGTAGGTGCTGACAAAGAAATTAACGTCCCGGCCGGGTCTCTTCCGACTAATTTCGCCCGAGCAGTCAGCATTAAGGCAGCCAGCCCGCTTTTCTGGAGAAACACTGCATCTTGGCGCTTTACGCAGGCAGCTCTTCGCGAATTGTCTGCAGCGGGGGTTGAGAGCAGCGGGGGATGGACACACGAGATTTCATTTGTTCGCAGCCCCGGGGCCTAGGAAAGGCAAGATGAAAAGCGGAGATGGGGCTTTCTGATTGTGTACCTTCCTTAGCGCGCGTGTATAAAGAGAGCGAGGCGGCCGAGGAGTCGTCGTCACTGACGCCGTGGCAGCTGGAGGGCCGCCGCGAGGCAAGAGGCCGGGCTCTGCGCACTTCACGAGCGGTGGGGCCCTGACCCCGCGCCGCGACCAAAGTTTGCCGTTTCGGCAGTGATTGCGGAAGGCCTGCCCGCAGCGTTTTCTCCGTCCGTTTTGAACAACCTGAGCGCAGCTTGACTGCCTGCCGTTCCGCATGAGCCTGACCGCTGTTCGTGGCTGGTGCCGGGTGGGGAGGCGGCAGTGCCCGTGTGGCGATGCCGGGGCCGAGGGCGGCGTGCCGTACCCCGGACTTGCTGAGTCACTAGCTGGGACAAAATAAAGACTCGGTGCGCGTGGGTCTTTTCAGACAGGCGCCTCGGGTCCCGAGGGAGATTTGTCTTTCCTGTTTGCTGCGCCGCATAGACCCCTGCTCGTCGTGCGCGCGACGTCTCCTAAGATGGGCGAAGGAGAGACGGGGTAGAAAATGGATAAAGAAGTACATTGTGGAGGGAGGGTGGCGAGGAATTAGATACGGCGTGTCAGCCTGTCGGGAAACTCACCGGTAGTCCCAAGAAGCAGTCCTGCTCTTTTTCTCGCCCTCTCTTTTTGTCGCGCGGCCTTTGTGGGGAAGTCAGCCCGAAAGCTGCGGCGTCGGTGTCTTGTTCAGGTCAGGCTGATTTTTCAATATCGTGTCGGACGCATTAAAAAGAAAGCAAGTTGACAGAGAAAGGGCACCGCCGTTGCGCGAGGTTCGGAAGTGGAGCTCGTGAAAAAAAAAAAAAAAAAGAGAAAAAAAATATGTGCTCGACAAAAAAGTAGTGGGGCCCCGAAATCAATTTCCAAAAGGAGCATCTCAAGCTTTAGCAGGGCTTACACGCCGGAAATGAATGTTCTTTCCCGAGAACAACCGCACTCGCAGGCAGACCCCATTTTTTGCAGTAACCGGGGAACACGCAGTTCAATTACGTCGCGCGACTGGATCAGCGAATTGTACCGACGAAAGCTAGCGAGGAAACATACTTCATGCTGACTGGTACACAGGAACACGGATATTTTTTACTCGAAATAACGAAAAGAAGATTAATGGTCTCGAGTCTCGACACAGTGCCTGCATGACGATAGGACCGGCGGCAAGAAGTTGCTGAAGCACGTGAACTCGCTCCTGTTAGAGCGTAGAATTCATTAAAGCTGTGGAAGAAAACGCGAGCCAAATCCAGCTGAGACGAAACATAGAACAATAACATCCGCGCTACTGAGGTTTCATGAATGCTGAAGAAAATGTAGAAAAAAAAAAGAGAAAAGAGGGGGTGGGGGATTCTGCGACGAGCTGTGTGTACGCAGTATTCGCGCTAGGGTATACACAAAGAATACCTGAATGCACGTTCCAAATCCAAGGGGGCGAGAATCCAGCTGCGTCTTACATAGTCCCCATAGTTCTACGTCCCGCGCAGGTGGAGGCCAGCGTCTTTATCTGAGAGCTGTTAATTGTAGAGGACACGTCCGGCTGCTAGCGTTCTACCATATATATGCTACAGAACCATTACGAGAGGCAGGCGGTGCCACCAGTCGGCGCAGATTCATTACGTTGCGCAAGCAACGTGGCTCAAGCACGCTTCTGCTTCAGTAGGCTGACAGCGCGGAGAATGAAGGGCCCATTCACCGATTGGAACACAACCACATGAAGACATGGGCACTGTGGCGCTACTGTACCGATGCTGGCGAAATTTCCCGAGCATGCCTCAACGCATAGAGGAGAGCTCACAATGGACCAGTCGCTTGTTTCGATCATAGAATGCAAGGGCTGATATGATGGGCTAATCTGGATCGCAGGCGACCTCCTTTCGTTGCCCACGAAAAGAACCCGAGCTCATTAGGGGGACTAGCAGAGGCGGATCGAGTTAAGTTTCCGCAAGTGAGACCCTACGAAGGCAGCGAATAAGCAACAGAACCTCCTTGCGATATCGCGATCTACATGGAATCGTGTATGTGGCAATTTTAGCGCACGACTGTCAAGGTGAGTGGTGATATGACGCTTTCATGGCATGCTGAAGAAACGTGAGCGGGATATTGAAAATATAGGCTCATTGAAAAAGAAATGCAAGTTCCTCGAATTATGGCCGAAGATAGTGAGTTTACAGCGGTCATGTGAAGTCAGCAAATAATCGGTTCAATTTGACTCCTAATTAAAGCGCCCAAACTTTTTTTTTTTTTGCTTTTTTTTTGGAACAGTAAATCGATAATGTTCAGTGAGACTAACGAAGTGTCCTTTCTTTGAGTGTAATTTTTTAATGAGATCTGTGGCATTTGAACAAATTATGAAGGCTTTCCATCTTTCCATGAAATATATGCATATATATTTTATTCGAACCACACGTTTTAGACGCAGGCCCTGACAACTTTGGTTTTACTACAGTTTTGCGACTCCTTTAAACAGATGAGCTTTGGATGAAGAAGCACGAAACCATTCAAGGAGTAAATTATGGTAAGAGGAGGAGGAGGCACCACGCTTTTCATTATGGGAGTTGAGAAACACGTTCCACCCAACGTCTAACTAAAGCCGCGTTGTAGCTTTTAATAGCTAGTGAATGTTTAGAATGCATGACAAAATCGTGCGTTTGCATTCAGCAGTTCCACGACGACAGAAATTAGTTAAAAAGAATCAAGCCAACGAGTGAAAAAAATACTGCGCAAGGAACATGCCTCCAGTCGCACCTATGAGCAATGACATACATAATGCAACGTGCAACTCATGTTTCTGTCTCCAGGCCCTTTAAAAATGCATATGAATACAGCATGCAGAAGTAAAGTGTTCTGACAATAACAATTACTTCTGCGGTGTGTTTTTGGCGGCTAGACAGCAGCATAAATTATGAAGAAAGCAATCAGATGGGAATTCTTTTCGGCGGAAAATGCCATGTAAGTCAGCCAAAGTGCTTCAAATCAATGACTATAAAGCAAGAGAAAAAAAAAATAGACGAGTCTTTACGCCAAGAAATACCTTGTAGGAGATACCCAAGTTTCTTTTCCTCTATTTGCCTGAATGGGCAATGATCGCTTATCAAGAAGTCTTTTAACTAATGAAATTTTTGCTAACACGAGTACGCATGCCAATAGATAGATGGATGGATTTATTGAAAAGAAAAGGCAGAGAGGTTGGCCCGAATAATTCAAATCTGGCCTGCTACTCTGCACTGGGGAAGGGGAAGGAGAGAAGAAAGAAGGTCATGATGAGTGACGATGTGGGAGAAGGCATATGAAATATATATACAGACACAGCAGCTTGCTTTACAAGCGCGAATCAAGTCCGCTGGCGCTCAAATAACGGCAAAGAGCACGCACTGCCTGGACGCCCTTCCCCTTGTCCTGCGAGCTCACGATGGCCGACGTGCGCCCTTTTCGGCAGCCGAGCGTGTTGCCTCTCCGCAAGTGCACTCCGAAATTTTCAACATAGATTATAAGTACAATGTAAAATTCGTCATTTTTAGAGACAGTAAAGCGCCTGTCACCTTTCTAATCGAGAAGTAAGCAATCTGCGACACGCCAACGAAGAAGTTTCACTCGGCAGTCCGAGGGTGGCAAAGAGCTAGAACCTGGTGGCTGCCTTTTCGATCAAGCTATCCTGGACCCTTGCTGCTTGCCTCCGGACCAATTTCGTGCTTGTAACCAGCTTACCCCCCCCCCCCCCCCCCCCCGACACACACACCAACGTACGCACGCACACACGCACTCATACTCATATGTAAATCAGTTCGCAAAAATAAGCACCTGCTTACGTCCCACACGGAGAAAGAGAGAAAACTGAAGGATAATAGTACTGCCTGCATTAGCCCATTATAAACTTGTAATACCGGGACAGATGAGACGAGAGCAGTTCGTGACACTATATACAGCGAAACACGCCATTTGTACGCGATCGCCGCAGAAGAGGCTGTTTACACGGCGCCACATAATCGACTCGCGTGAAGCGCACTATGAGCGGCGAGCCTCGGTATCCGCGTTCTTTGCCGCCGCAGCATAATCAAACTCCGCGCTGTCCGCCCGAAGAAGATGGATTCGCACGCTTCCCTCGCGTTCTCCAAGTCGCCGCCGCCAAGTTCATTCGTCGGTGAGTACATGAGCGGCCGAATACATTACACGGCCGACTTGCTCCAGTGTCATCTGTCTCTTTGTTGCGACGCGTTGGCCATCATCTTTTGCGTCTCCGATCTCCTCTCCCACCTTCTCCGCTATGGAGCACTTCTCGGACTGCGTCCTTGCTGAGGCGCGCGCGAAGCTCCCCCGGGCGAACCGCCGACCAAAGATAGAGGGCTGGGTGCGCCAGGCCCTTGTCCGCGACTACCCAGTGAGAGTGAAGCCGCAGTACGAAGCCACCGGCATCGAGAAAAAGCGGTGGAACAGCAGCTGATGACCGCGAAGAGAGCGGTGAAAAACTTGCCTAAAAACGAGGCTCTAAATAAAAAAGAAGTGGGCTCTAGCACTGATGGTTTATTTATTTATTTTTTTTTCTAGAACGGAGGAAACTACAGCCCTAACGGGGTACCTCTGTCTGGGACAAGCCTGGGGGATTAAAGCACTGGTTCCATTTAAGAAAGTGTTTTCAAAGACAAACTGCAAGGTGGCTTCAATAACACATTCACCTTAGTATGAAAGGGAGAAGGTGTAAACAAAAATGAGTTACGAAGAAATGACAAAAGAAGACGATATGACACCGTAAAGAAAACAATTAATATTGTTTTAAGAAATTATCCAGCTTTTTTGAATGTGAAATGGTATCGGGAGATAATCATAGGCTGTCGCTCCCTCTCCCACAAGCGAGAAATTTTACATAAAAAAATAGTGCTGGCCTTCATATCTCGTTTCTACGAAAAAAGCTCAAAGAATACACGAGTCAAATGAGACTACTGCAACCCCAGATGTTCACACAAAACCACACCTTAACTCCCTCTTGAGGGGAGACCCATACATATTCGCCCCTGATTGGTATTTGGTGTAACAGCGCCTCAGTTAGAGCACCACATGAATTTCAAGAAAAGTGAATAAATAGCAGTGAAAAATTCACCTTGAATTCACATGACGCCCTGAAGGCCTGTGGTGAAGACGTATTTTATTTACGCCTAACTCAATACTACTGTCTTATTTATCTTAAGTTCACAGCGCCTAACGAGATTAGACTCAGTAAGAACACTACAAATATGAAGAGTGCCACATATAAAACACAAAGATAATGAGTCACGCGCCCATCTTGAATGTTTTCGTTTCTCCTTTAGGGGAACAGGTTCCTCTATCCATTTTGGTGGTTCTGACACACCGAATACTTCGCGAATGAAATGCCAGCCAGTATGATAGATCGTTCGTGCAGCGGTGTTGCAATTTTGCCTGCACAGCTTGCGTGGTCTCCGTACGTCCGCTTCTGTGCTCCCTAATGAAACCAGCTTTACCGCGAAGCATCGATTTCGCGAGAAACCCTTTCCATTTTGTGAACCTATCGTCTTTATACAGCACCGATTCAGGCAGCGAGATTGCCGGCAGAAGAAGCAGAGAGAAAAAAAGGTGAGGGCGAAAACTGGGCTTCTAAGTAGCAGACGTGAGAGTGAAGTGCAGCAGACGAGACAACCCTAAAGGAATGTGCCTGGATAAGGCCACGGTTGGCAGCTGAATAATAAAAATGTTCGACGCTACTGCCAGCGGCAAATAGACAACTCACAAGGTGGAAGGAAAGGGAATGCGGTGGAAATGGGTCGCCTCCTGAGGAGTGCTGCCAGCCCGCAGTATTTTTGCATTGCGTCTCCTCAGCGTCTGCGCTTGTGGATCCTCGTTCGCGTACATCCACCTTTCTACTCGCTTGAAGTGAGTCTATTATCTCACATGTAGTACGCAGTATTCAGCCGTAAGCTACTACATTACTTAAGAGACCACCCGACGTCGATATAAAGCCGACGTTAGCCAAGCCGCAAAAACGTGCGTATGTGGCCTTGGGACAGCGCTCGAGGTTCAAAGGCCCGGAAGGTTTGGTTCTCTTCTTAGCCTCCAATCTAAAAGGAATCGCCCTAGTTAGAAGTTTCTGCTAACTCGGCCATGTCACGTGGTCTCGTGACGTCACATAACCCAACAGCCAATCAGTGCTCGGCCATGTCTCCTTCTATCTACCACTTGTCGTAAGCATGCCCACAATTTTCCGCTGAGAACGCCGACTCAAGATTTTGTGGCGAACGGGATCTTTAACGCTATCGCGTTGACACAGCGGCGATATTAAGACGAAAGCCTTTAATGGCTGATGCTCGCGGCCACGATCGTGTCCGTCTGTCCGTAACGCTTTAGTTTTATGGCGTCATCAGTGGTGTAGTATGTCTTACCTTGAAATAAATGATGACATCATCAGTGGCGTCACCTTAACTAGTACTAGTAATAGTTATGGCTAATGACTAACTAGTGGGAAGGTGACATTAGAATCAGCCTGCCATCACATTTGAATTCACGTTATCCACACGCAGGCATGCCCATACGGCTTGATTAAAGCGGGACTTTATACGTAGGCTGGTAGCGTATACGCCCTTAAAGGCTAAGCTCAAGTGTCCCCAATAATGCAGTGCCCTACACTGATAGGACGTGATTGGGGAATAATGTAGCGGGCAAAAGAAGCTTTCTCTTCCATCCAGGTTTAACCGGAGCTAAACCACAGCTAATTTTATTGTGACACTGTTACCATTTCGGCCATTGCAGCCTCCGCGACAATATGTGGTTCCTTCAGTAAAAGGTGGGTTTCGATGGTAACATCTCCGATTGCCCGCGCAGGCAATTCGCGATCCGATGACGCTTTGCGATCCGGTCGGCTCGTGTGAACCCACCATGCACGAGAAAGACACTTCCAGATGAGCCCGCGTAAGGCCACTTGTTGTGCAGAACTTTGTAATCCACTTCACAAGCAGTTTGCAACAGTTTGAAAGGCAAGGGACCACCAGAATGGCAGGTACTACCCGACGGTGTTCTCACGCGCTTATCGTCCAGCGTTTAGGAATGCATTCGTTACACAGTCATGTGTGCGCCGTAATGATGGGCTCAGGTCGCCCTTGCTTTTCGTAGAGCAGCGAACGGCTTGTGAGATGGAGTGCAGTTGATACAGAGAATAGAAATTCGCGCTCTCAGCTTCGCAGCCAGGATATCTCGCAAAGCGCTCGATGTTGACCTACGAGTATACGTTAATATTTCCTCGCGCAATGCTGCGCTTGCTAAGAATGCTGCGAATGTCTTGAAGTTTCCGATATATGGAATGAGGTCGTGAGATGTGCAACTAGATGCTTCGCCGGAAAATAAAAACAGACAAAACGACATTTACAAAGACACATAAAAAAAAAAACTCGTTTAAACACAGAAATTAGGTTTTCTGTATAATAATTCGAATCCTCGGAGAGTCAGATATAGTATGAAATAACACGGTACTAAAAGCGCCATCATTCACGCCGTAGATCATATTAGTGCAACAGCTGGCCGTATAAACGAAAGCCCTTTACTTTTCGCAGATATTCTGTCTGCAATGAAGTCTGCTCCTTCCTCCGTCAGTTGATCTCCGTCCAAGAGACACTGCGCCCTTCTTGAACAATATGAGCTCAAAAACACCGCGCTCTTGCTAGGGTGGCCCCTTTCGTAGATTGCGAAGACATTGCGACATCGTAGGCGGATTTCAGTGGACCTGCCGCCGGCCTAACCATCCTCGATGATGCTCTAGCCTGGAATATGCCAGCCTCGGAATCAGCTCTGTAATAACTTCCAAGGTCAATGTAAATACCTGACAGTATGGCTCCGATATTCTTGCACCAGAATCCCTTACGAATTCTGTTGACAGAAATAAGTGACACTAGTTTGTCCCGAAGTCACGGGTTAGGTTACAAGCTGGAGTCGGTCCGTACTGTACCTGACTAGAAAAGTTATACGAAAACTAAAGGGTACATGCATAAAGTTCTTGTGCCTTCGTTTTCTCTGTCTGAAAGAGGCTATATATGTGGAATCAGTAATAATGAAAATGAGCTCGAAACGAGAGTACACACTGTGATAATTTATTGGTATCGATTCTGAACCGGCGATTTTGTTCTCGGTCAGCGCTACTGCTGTAGTGTACGTTGACACCATTGTCGACAGGCAAACCTGAAGTTCCCCATTCCTGATGACGTCAGCGTCTCCGGGAAAGCACTGCTTGCTCATGTGAACAACCACTGAGATCGATGACGTCATATGGGGCAAGTCAATAAGTGCGGTTGGATATGCCGAGCAGCTCCTCGAAGATAATTCAGAATCATAATAAATTATGTTCCGCGCATTGCTGAAAATTGCTAGAAGGCATCTTCTTACACCCATGAAACAAATCATATCGCCTGTTTACGTTCGAAATTTTGTGTCTGCAGCCCTTTAACCAAGCTACACCTGAGCGCCGCAGTTTCTATTCTTCTTGGTTAGAATCTGAATTGATGTGCATCTCCCTGCACCTGCCCTCTTATAACGATAGTTGCTCGCTTCGTAATGGAGGCGATGTAGGGGAAGCGATTAGGCAGCCTGGAAAGTTCTTTTCCGGCCCTCGATTTTACACATATCACAAGACCACGTATCGGAATCACAGCGGAGTCGCTTCACCTTAGCTGCACTTTTGGCTTAGACTGTCATAAAATGTTGCAAGAACGCCAATATTTCTTTCTCTCCTCATTTTTTATTAACGTTTATTTTTCGATTTATTATGTATGCGGAACTCAGTAAAACGTCCAAGATGAGGTGAAACGAGAAACGCACAAATGTAGGAGTACGGGACTGAAAATTGCCACCTAGCCATTCAAATAAGGCAGCTTCACAAGGCAAGCATTGAGTACACCTTCGTGTGTGGAAAAATATACGTGAATCATTATAGTCCGACGGTGAAGTAGTATTAGCAATCGAATACTTAATGTTTGGACAAAATTGCAAAGTTTTTGCCGGGCGAGAAGGCTAAAAGCAGCTTCCTGCCTGAGTGACGAGGCTATCTCGCCCTTGACTGCTGCGGAAACTACTTCTAGAATTCAATCGAAGCACTTAGAATACAAAACCTCGAAAAAATCTTATAATAACCTAACTGCAGATCACGATACATTAACATGTATGTAGTACAAGAGAAGGAGGGGTTCAAAATAAGCCATATTATATATGGCTTTTATGCATCTTTTATGTATGCTTATAAGCATAACAGAAGAAGAATGTCGGCGGTAAAATAAAAAAAATACCAATTAGATATGCAATATTTACAAGTTTTAAGTACTTGTTTATGTAAAAAAAAAAGAACAAGTTCTACACTCACCGTGTACCAACGGTACAAAAGTTTCAATGTTTTCTTGATTTTGTGTTGTACCGATAGTATCTCTAAAATGAGTAGACACCGGTTCATCAACAAATGAACGTGGAGAAAATGAGGCAGTCGTTATGAGATGCTTAAGAAGAGAGACAACAGTCAGTGGCCGTTGTAGATATCTGTTCACTGCGAAGAAAATGATTCACTAAGGAGAGGAGCAAGGTAAGCAGCAGGCGCTTCCAAGCTGAAAAAGGACGCTGCCAGTCGCTTCAAACGTGACCAAAAAAGAAAGTGCACACGGAGCGATGCGGCAGGGAGGCATAATTTTTCGAAGATGTATCTCTCTCTTTATTTAGGGTTTGGAGTCCCAAGAAAATCCTCAATGCTATGAGGCTTCCAATCCAGAGAGTTGAGAGACAGCTGACGGGATAAACAAACAAAGTGACTCTCCCGAAGACTTCACCGCGCTCTCTCGTTCTGTATAGTTACTGTTCGCATCCTTTGATCTTCCTTCGCGCGTTGACCGCAGGGGCAGCTTCGTCACCGAGACCGAGTGCCGTCTTTTGGCGGCGTCAACTCCCAACGTCGGCGGAGTCCTTTCCCGAAGTCGCCGCCGCTAATCCGACGAGAAGGATATAATAACAACGCGAAGGTCCGTAAAATACGCGCGTGAGTTGCAGACGAAACGAGAGACTAGAGGAGAGGGCGAGGAGTAGAGAGAGAAAGGAGAAAGGAAAGGGGCACTATGGCCGCGCCACGAATGATCGGCCCGAAAACCGGCGTCTAAAAATACAATGCGAATCCTAGCCATCCTAGCCCTCTCGGATCGCAACGCCACGTCGTCGTCGTCTTCTTGCTGCCACCCGCGCGCACCCGCGCGCACACTCGCTCACAGAAACACGCGCGCGCGCTAAGAAGCTTGCTCGCACAGGGCGCGTAATCACATAAACAAGAGCGGCAGCATCGCGCGCCCGAGGAGGGAGTGAAAGGTCGAGCGGTCCTCTCGAAGAACGTCCGTATTTATAAACGGGCTCCTCTTTGCCAGCGCCGGCGCGCGCGCGTTGATATAAAGAGGCAAGTGACGCCGCATCTTATCCCATCCTGCGCCGTCAAAGGAAGGAATAAGCCCACGAGGGCGAACGAATGCGTCCCAGATGCTGGAGCCTTGGAAACTCGGGAGACGGCTCCAGCTTTTTGCTTCTTCTCGGATCCGACGACGCCGCCACCGTCGACTGCTTCCAGCGTCGCCTTCATTTTGTGTCCCCTCTCCCACGCAGGGCTTCTTTTATTTTCTGCGCCCCCGCCACGACTCAAGTTCACGCTTTCCGAAATCACCCGTCAGCTGTGCGCGAACGTTCCGCTCCTCGGCATGCCGGGACGACGCTGAAGAAGCGCGGCGGAGGATGCCGGTGCTGTATCGGGTATCTGGTGCACGGCACGTGGAGGAGCAGTAATGCGGTCTTGGGAAGATCCGCCCTGTAAGCCTGGTCTTGTACGCTGCGGAGTACGCGCCAAGTCCCCCGAGTGATAATTTCCACGAAACCTAGGAAAGTGTATGGTTTACGGACACCTTACATGGAAGTAAAAGGCAGGAAGCTACTTATTATTACGAGTAAACACCGAGAAAACTATTGTCTGCGAGAATTTTTCACTTTGCTGCCATTAACAATTTTGGCCTAGCATTTTTATATTGCTTTAGTTTGTGTAGTTGAGTGAATTGACAGGAACCTCAATACCTGTAAATGAAACAAATTCTTCTGCACATCTCATAAAAAATAACTTGCGGCTGACGTTCGTAACTATATTACCTTAAGTTTTTGCGGAAGAACCCTTTTGTCGGTGTCCGCAATCTTCCTTATGGCACTCTTTTTTTTTTCCATTATGGTATTCGCTCCAGTAATTTGATTCATTTCTTTTCCCTTCCAACTTTGTTTTAATATCAAGTTTCATCGATCACACTTACTTTCAGTTTTTCTTTTGGCAAAATCGCCACGCAGCATAAAAACAATACCAGAGTCTTTGTGCAATACTTTTTCTTAAGAGTGAGGGCGGGGCCTTAAGGAGACCTAACATCTGAGCACAGCGCGTAACGAGCTTACGTGTTCTAAGAGGTACCTTCGAGTGGCATTTCGCTTTTTACCGTTTTTAGCGGTATTCTTCCTCAATGAACAAAACTCTAAAACATCTAAAACGATTTCTGTGAAAAAGCGATAATCAATGTAAAGCTGCAATATCATAGGTACTTTACTACTATTGCTAATTCTAGGAGCGAATTAAGTGACACGATGATTGTTAATGTTTTCGTTTCGTTAAAGTCAGTTTCACCAAGTGCGTACTTTGAAAGGACTGTCGTTGAACTTTTCAGGCTCAGAACGACGACCAACCCCGAGGCGATCAAAATTTCACCGAGCATTCTTAAAAGCACGGTTGCGCCAGCTAGCAGGGTGCCAGTGCTTCGGAGAGCTGCACTATTTTCTTTTCGGTGATCGTCCTCTCCGTTCCGTGTTCGAAGCCGCATCTCTCCCATCAGTGATGGGAATACCAAGACGTCGTCATTATTTCGGCTTTGAAAGGGAGCTGTCTTGCTAGCTTGTTTCAATTTTCATCTCTTCCCCATCTTTACGGCCATCCTAGCTAGCTGCTCAGCCGCCCCCTCGAAAATATTTTTAGGGGAACGCTGAACAGCGCGTGCTGTGAGCGGGAGTCAGTCTCAAAATGTCAGCGTTCTTCGAGCTCCATTTGTTTTTATATTGGTTCCTCTGGCTAAAACGCTGTTTGTGAGTGAGGTGGGCTACACAGAGAGCCAGGTGCTCGAGTATATTTTGTTTCTCAAATGTGTTCTCTGTTCGCCTCCTGTGCGCAACTGAGCTCATTCACCCCTCTGACGGAAAGACCGCTCGCCGAAGACATTGAAGCCCCGATGTAAGGCGTGCGTCAATCACCTGAGACTGTTTTCACGTACTTTTCCCTCCGTACTGTGCAGTACGGGACACAATGGATGAACTCTGGAGCATATGTATAGTCGCAGTCATAAGATGTGGATCGCATCCACAGAGTGGTGAGTATCCATTAAAAAGAGCAAGCTGCAATATGGTATACGAACGTTTGCAAAGTCGTGCAGCTATTTAGCGCATAACTGATACGCGCAGTACCAGTCAAAAGTAACGAATCCGCTTGGTTCTGCTATGAACATCCCCCCCCCCCCCCCACACACACACACATACACAATCTTGCTCTGCATCTGAATAATGATATCACTGAAGTAATATTATATATACAATTTTAGTATTTTCACTACGTTAAATGTTTTGGCCGAACAAACATCTAGATGAGAAAGGTTACGAGCGTAAAATTATTTTAGCTACGAAAATCTCATATTCGGTCTGCGTACCGTCATTTCGACTTCATCTTAATGGTAATGCGTTTACACATTTCTCTCAGCGTTTCTTTGTGCATATGGTAACTGTTTGACGTGCAGTTCACCTGATTGCGACGTGAAACGAAGCTTGGTAGAGCTTGTGACACTTCCTCGAATTCATGCTATTATAAACAAAATGCTAAACACGCGCCGACGGCTCTCGAGCTGCTTAAAAAAAAAAAAAAGAAAAAAAGGCAGAGAGGAAAAGAAAGTGCTGCGTTCGTGGCTCAGAAAATTGGGACAATGTCCCAAATATGCCTTTGACCTTGGCGCTGATTCCACAGCCACATTTCAACTGGAGTACAGTTCTAGGTAGTGAACGAGTATTAAAACTTCTTCGCGTTCTTCGCGTGTCCGCTCACCAGAAGGCATATGGATCCCTATGGGCTCTAGAGGAGTCGCAGACACCATGGAAGGTGGCCGCCTTCTCAGTCGTCCGTAGCATATGCTCAGGGTGCGCTAACTTTGTCATTTCCACTATAACGTCTCATTTGCCAAGTCCGAGAGTCAAGTAAAAGACACGAAAAGGGGCGCAGGTGAACAACGAATCATTGGCTTGTTGCAGCGAGAGCACGCCGACGCGGGAGTCTCGGTCCCCTGTTTTCCCCGAAGAGCCAACATTAGCCGCGTTGGCTCAGTGTCGGCGGCGCGTAGGCACACGCGTGACTGATCCCGCATAGGGGCCGCATGATGCATCTGCTGAGAAACACGCGACGGCGCATCAAAGGAGGCACTGCGCGCCCTTTTGTCTCTCCTTCAGCGTCTGTCCGGGTGGGCACGAAATCTCGTTCGCGACGCTTGGCCTTCTCCCTGATGTCGTTGCCGCTCCTCTTGGTGGCGTCTTCATTCGCAAGGAACAGATGTTGCCACGACGCCATCTTCCTTCCCATCCCCCGGTCCTTATTCTTCTCGGTCTATGGACAGCGTCTTTAAGCCACTCAGGCACCCTGACGCTTATCCTTCTCCCCTCCCCCCCCCCCCCCTTTTTTTTTCTTCTTCTCGTGCATTCAAGCATACGTTTGGAGATAACGAGTTGATGTTATGAGACCAGGGAAGTCTTGTCCAGACGGTCGACGTACCGGTTAAAGTGCCGAAGAAACCTTAGCTAGCCAGCTCCTATAGCTGACGTTGTGAGCCGCACGGAGTATTTGTGAACCTAAGGCTGAGTTGTCGCAAACATTCGTTTGAGAAAACTTTTATGGTTATCATTGTCACAGTCAAACGGAGCATGCATGGTGTAGCCAGACACTGTACCAACTATAGGTTCTTAAACTGAGTTTGAGCAGTTGGCTTTAGCGTGGCTCTTGGCATTTCAACGGTAAAGTGCGGGTTCAATTAAGCGAGAGAAAAATAAAATGGAATAAAACATATTGCTGGAGGCCTGTAGTAAAAGACAACGCTGCAGGGCCAGTTCAGCGCATACACAAAGTGAAAATACAAACACACTAGAAAGATATGGAGAGAAGCAGGATTGCAGACGCAGGGGAAGAGATTCGCAAAGTTGGCTTCCGTGAAAGTATGTGGCCCATCCCGCCACTGTATTATGCCCTGTTTCGTTCCACGCTACCTACAAACGGCGGAATAAAGTCAGTGACCTGACATAGTGTGCCTAAAATTTGTAGTCGACAGCGTCTAGACCGCCTAGTTTTCTATTCTAGCCCAGCGATTCCCGCGCTTTCTTTGGAATAACAAGGCGGGAAGGAACAGCGTCTCGCTGCGAAGCACGCCCGCCTGCACAGACTGTGTGCTTATAGTATACGCCCGAAGGAGCCATCTCATGGCAGCCACTGGATGTTTTTATTTACCACTTTTCGCCAGATCGATGCCTCTGTCTCCTCTCCGCGTAACCCCGCACTCTTTTTGTGTTTATTTTTTAATCTGCCCTCCCCTTCGCCGGGAAGAAAACTCGATAGCGAGCAAGTACAGAGACAAAAATCCTTGCAGGGCAGGAACGAAAAGAGGGGCGTGCGGTCGATCCTTATTCCATTGCGGGCCATACGGTCAGCGTAGAGTACACACCGGTGGGCCGAGAAGCGAGCAAGAGGAAGGTAGAAAGGGGAAGAAAAAAAAAAATAAAGGGAGCAAAGCTAGGGAAGGGAACTCTTAAAACTGGCTGGGGGACGTAAACTGATTACAAAGACTTCCCGCCGCTTGTTCCCCAATCCCCTCTCTCCTCCGTCTCACCGATTCCTCCCGCAGAGCTAGTTTCCCTGCATTTCCGCTCTCTTGATTCCCTGCCTCGTAGCCCTGGCTGGTCGTTCGCCACTTTCGCTTCTCCCGCACGCCGCGCGGGCAATGGAGGAAAGGGGAAGTATATATACGCTGCGCGTCGTTAATGCCAACTCCGCTTATAACGACGGCCGTGGGCCCGCGGGCAGTGCCTTAGACGAATACGCGATTACTCCCAGTTTTCGGCAAACAATCACCTTCCGGATGAAGACCCCTCGTTGCTGGTTCGCAATAATTCGACTCGAGTTCAGCTCGGGAAACTTTTCGAGAATTGCGGACGCGGCTGATAAACTGGCTCTGATAAAAGCGGAGCGTTGTTAAAGCGATAGCTAAACGCATGCGCAATGCGGAGCAGTCTTTGTCTTTTGTAAGGCATCAATCCTGGAAGTGGCTATCCACCATTTGCCCCCCCCCCCCCCCCACACAAACACACAAAGAAAAAAGGAAAGTGAATGTGGACGTTCCAAATCGCGTATAAACGGCCCATTCGAATGAGTGTCATTTGAAAGTGGTGCTTATTTTTGTTCAAAGGGCTTTCTCCGTTTGAATATGCAACCATTGGTTTGTTCATTTTAACAGCGCACGCTCCGAGGGGACCGCAACGGGTAACTGCGTATCTGAAACATGTGTTCACGGTACCAACACTATAGTGCTCAGTCTCCTGTACTTCGTATAAAATTTTTACCGAATAAATTTCCGTCTCTAGCAACACCAAGTAATAATATTAATGAAAACAATGACATCAATATTTTCTCACATGCACACGCATTTCGAAAGCAGTTATAGCTCGTTTGGCGTGTATGCTGTGGCAGTGTGTGATACGTCACTTGGAAGGGATTTGGGTAGTTTTTCGCTGCATGCCAAGTCTTCAGTTGTGCGAGAAAATGAACACGTTGTGCCGCCTCAGGCGAGGCACGCCGCTTCCTGGCCGGCCCAGCTTAGTGAGGAAAGGAAGCAAGGAAAGCGGGGAGCGTCTATAAAATACCGCAGGCAAAGGACGCTCCGCGGGCCTCTCGCGGCAGCCTCCTTTCATCGAGGATCGTCGGGCACCATCTGTCAGGAGGGAGGCAAATACGGCTCACTAGACACCAATACATGCGCACGTAGGCATCCGAACGATCTCTCTCTATAGACAAACAGTTCTGCCGGCTTTCCCCGGCCCCCTCCTCGAAACCTGCCCTTTCTATAGAGTTGTACAAAAACGCACGCAAACTCGCACCGTTGCAGCGGAAGAGATCCATTCCAGCGTAATGATATGCAGATCTCAGTGTCAACAAAGCGCGATGATTTGTACGTGGCGCGTCTGCTGCTTATTTTCCGCACTTTGAGCTTCGGCCGATTTTTTTTCTTTTTTTTTTTTATCTTTTTCACTTCGTAAAAGCACGTTCAGCCGGAGGCAGCGGGCGAGGGCTGAAGGCTCCGCGTGCACGACCGACAGACCTTTCGTGCGGGGAGAGCTTGCCGGAGGCTTAAAAACACCAGAAAGTTTACGATCATAGGGAGGGAAGTAATTTCAGGCGGTTAATTCGCGATGCCATGTTCATACATGTTTATACGCGGCCCTTACCCTCGCTGCTTTGGCCTTGCACTGCATGCGTTCTTCTCTGCTCGCGAAACGCAGGTGTCTTCTTCCTCTCGATTTCTATTTCGGTTCCCAGTTCTCGAATGGCGCCATCTGGGATGTAGGTGTGTGGTGTTGAATGTTTGAACCGCGGGCCCTCGGAGCGTCGGCCCGCTCCGAACCGGTAGCCGGCCAAGATGTAGAGGGTTTGCAGGAGATGTGGTTGCTGCTGGCTGTGGCCGGCGGCGGCGGGCTTCATGAATTTTTGAAAGTACGGCTTCGAAGTGGTGGCTGAGGGGGAAATGGCGCTTTTGTTTGTGGGATTGCTCGAAGGTTCGACTCGCGGTAGCTGTACAGCCTCAAGTCCTTTGGTACGTGCACTGGAAACATTCCCTGAAACGGAGTGTGCTGCGCTCCGCAAGGTGTGTGCTTCGTGCGCTGCCGCTGCTGGACCAGAGCCCAAGACACCGCTGGCACCGGGGAAGGAGGGGCGAAGAGGAGGCAGGGAGCCCATACGCAGTTGGGAGTTTGTTTTATGGATCTATCAGGGGACCAAGTGGTCTGGTGAGATGGCTGTATTGATCCCTGGGCCTCCTCGGCGCCGTTTGTTGTTTTGGTCCCGGTGCACGCACCGTGTGCACGCCGAGAGGTGGGAAGCCCCCCGAGTGATTGAACATCGGCAACTGGCTGGTGCGCCTACCTGACGAATGGGAAGCTTTGGAGGATCTTCGACGAGGGCAGGGCGAGAAAGAAGACACCAGAGACAGTCTGTCTTCCTTTTCTTGAGGGGCGCGAGGGAAGAGGGCAGAAACGCGAGAGAAAACTCTGTTTCCGGCGGATCATCGTGGGATCTCGGACGAAGCCCATAGTGTTTGCCGTACGTTAGGTATTGGCCCTCGCTTTCGATCCGCAACCTTCCCTTCATCGGGGACGGTTCCCGTTTTTTTTTTTTTTGTTTTTGTTTTGCGATGTGCTTTGTTTGGATTCCTTGTTACGCATCGGCGAGATTTCATAACTTCTGATCACGTTTTGTTAACAAAAAAAAAATGATAGCCGCTCCGCACTGAAAACTGTCCAAAAAGAAGAGAATACAAAGAAGACATAAAGGCGTAGTTATGCGGGTCGAATAAACAACAAAAACACTATTACCCTGCTGACGCTGCCAACTCCGTTCACAATTGTGTTGCCTCTGCAAACTACTATAAAAAAATAGCGCTGCTTCGGCCGAACACACCACGAGGTCTGGATTTGTGCATCTATTGGAATACTATGAGTCCGTGCCTCCTCATATGGCGTTATTTTTTAAGTAGCACTTGATACTGAGCTGCATAGGGCAACCGAAACTTACTTGAACGACTATGAGCCACGTGCAGCGTCTGCAGCACTCATTTTCACTAAGCCGGACGATATATTTGACATTTACCTTATAATGAGAGCGATTGCACTGGTTATTGCTACAGAAAAGAGTCATGGATGACGAAGAAAGGATAACGCTAGCAATATCTACAGAGTTCCCCCAACATAGTTCTTTCTACCAGGAAGTAGAATTCCCATCTTGGCGTCAAAATTACGGCGTTTCTCTTCAGCGCTGGCTGTGCCCTGTATTGTTGCTCTAGCGCATTTATTATCTAAACGGGCTCGCGGCTACATGACTAACGTCATTAGGAGTGCCGGAGTGTTCTGTGAGCCACGCGCGAGCACGGCGCTCGTGATGGATCTTCCCAAGCGTGGGGAAATCATCGTGACGAGCGCTGGATGCGATTTTAGGAGTGCGCAGCTATGTTGCCATATACCGCGGTGACCTTCGTGCGCTCTCGGCGTAAAAGCGAAAGCCAGCCGAAACGGGGCACTCGGCGGTATCGTCGACGCCAGCAAACGTGAGGCTTCTGATCCGGCCACGTCGAGCGAGCTCGGCATTCTCCCTCAGCCGGCCGAAGCACGCAGCGGGCTGTGCCGCGTGTACCTCGTAGCTCCTAATTCCGGAGCGCCGGGGCGGCCTCAGTCGCGGCGAGCCCGCAATCTCATGAATGCGCCGGGCCGCCTAACAGGATTGGCCGTCATCTTATAAACAATGCTTCTTCTCCGAGCAGGGTATAGGCGACACGAAGGCGGGTTATAGGAGGAAGGGAGGCAGGGGGCTCGACGTGTATCTTTGGGCCGGGCGAGTGCGTGCGCCTAAACTCGTTACGAGCGCGCGACGCATCCCAGCAATATCCGGCCTCGAGGACTTCCCAGGAAGCGGAACAGGAGTCCGGGTAGAGGTTCACGACGCCGAGGGTACAGGCGAGGTTGTGGTGTCCCTTTCAACCGCCGGCCATTACGTTATCTGGTTTGGCCTGACGGGAAGAGCGGCGCCACGCAGAGCGCGGCTGAGGTAGGCGCGTGTTGAGCGTGCACGCCGGCGAAGCGCATACGCGCGCACGCACACCGCGGTAGCACGACACGGCCACGCTCGTTATATGCAGCCCCAGACGCAGCCTCTGACATGACAGCCGGGCCGTACGACGACCCGACATTATAGCCGGAATGGCTAGCAGTACAAGGAACACTTTTGTTCCTATACGTTTTTGTTAGAGACTAGGAGGAGGTGGATGTTATTGACTTTGGATTTAATTTGGTGAAATTGGCGGCACAGTCCTGAGCTAACAACCGAACTGTCAATGTTTTGTATATTTCTTCACTCTTTGAGCAATATGAGGCAATACCCGCAGCTTTCTCGCTTAAAGGTGACGCACATAGTGCCGAGCACTATTTGGAAATGCCACGCCTGCCTCTTTCATTCCTCTTCATATACGGTTGGCAGAGATGGAGGTGGGAATAGGCGGGCGGGTTGAAGGCAGTGCTGCTCTTGCGAATGAGGAGAGCGGCAGCAGAGTCACGAGGTCGAGCGAGGCCTCCGAGAGGAAGTCCGCAGGCTTGTCCTCATTAGTCGACCCGAAGCCTGTTTCGCATTAGTCGCGCCCGCCAGGAAAGCGGGCCTCGTTAGAGATTTTGAACTCACGACCCATGCAGCTCGCTCTTCTAGGAGGTCCATATTCTCCGCGCTGGGCTGTACAGCTCGCACGCACGCTGGCGGCTGCATTCGGCGAGTTTGGAGATAAAGCGACACGCTAGGGCCACCAATTGGAACACCCGCGACGGTGCATCTGCGACTGCAGGTTTGGTTGTGGTGCGTGCCAAGCGGAAGGATGCTCGACTGCGTGTTGCTCAGAGCGATCCCAACTCAGATCCAGCAGAGGAAGAGTCGCTTATGGCACATCATGCACATATTAGAACACTGCATAGGCGAGAGAGAAGCGTTATCGCTATAACTCCTTCGTAGTATCTCATTTGTCCAAGTGAAAAGTCTACGCAGAAAGATGCCCGAAAATCTATAGGTGGTAGTGAAAAACAGCGCCATGCTATCTTGTGCGTAATGAAACCTGATGGAAGCTGAGCAGAACTGTAGCTGTCCCCAATAATTTCTCGAAATCAACGTTGCCGTAGATGCAAGAGAGCTAACTATACAGCAGTGATTTCAATCAGTAAGTTCATATATATTACCTTCGAAGAAATTTGAAAATCCCTGTAAATTGCTGGCTGCCGTTTTCAAGAAACATAATGCAGCAGTATGTGCTTGCAGCAACGCTATTAATTGGTAAACGTCGCGATAACAAGTAGGACAGACCTGTGCAGGAGTTGATGAGGGAAAAGACCTTTCGTGACTCAGGGTGTGCCCCCCGTTTATTGCACGTTGTCAACTTGGTAGGAACGAATGAAAAACGAATCGAGAAAAACGAAGGTAAATAAGCTGTGACGGCACGGATATAACGCTGTCCGCCGCTTTTTTTTTTTTTTTTTTTTTTTTTAGGAATCGCTGGAGAGAGAACAATTACGAGAGGGACTGAATTTTCTCCATTTGCTCATATTCAGGTGAGCATCATGCATAGAGCCTGGTACATTGTAAAGTCGAAACGTAGTCATGGCGCTTTCACACTTTGCGCCAACCTTTAACTTGATTCTAGATGTCGCCAGTTTGACCGCTTAACAGGCCACCAGTGGTTTAGCGAAGTAAATATTTCAGTCATCGGTCGGTAATATTTCTTTTAATTGCAGCTCATTGCATGTCGCCGTTGGCTAGGGTGATCTCGCGACCGCATCCATTCGCATCCTGTGGCCACGACAAGGCAGTCGCGTTTGCCTATTCCTCTAGAACGAAACCGAGACCGCGTGAGAAAGACAAAGCCAGCCGGAAATAGAGTAAACATACCATATCGGCATGCTCAAGAAAGACATCCCATTGATAGAACGCGCGCCTCATCAAGACAGGGGCTTCGATATACGTTAGAAGGGGCCCTGTAGAAGAAAGGAAAATTGCTGTCCCTGCACCATACCCGCACCGCCATGCTGGCCCAGACGGCTCAGCGGCTTTGACAGCAATTTGAAAAGAACAGTCTGTGTGGTGGCATGGACAGACCAGAAGGCGCTTGCACTAAAGCCGTGTTCCACCAAGCAGCCCGCTGCCAAGCTATACAGTACCGTTGCCGAGAAAACAACCGGCCGCCGATCGGTTGCTCAGCTGGCAGCTGTGGGCGGATGCTCAGCTGCCAGGAGAGGAAGCTAATCAGGCTCTGCGGAGAGCCTTATTCCCCGCAGCCGGGCAGCCGATAGTTGTTTCGCGTATGAGCGCAGCAATCGATGCCACCTCGTCCGCTCAGGGGAACGGTGACCGGAAGGCGGACACTTTCTCCGGGCGATAACTGACATGTCGAGTCGCGGTCGATTTCATCTCCCGGACGACGCCGACGACGACCAGGCCGCACACGCTGACATTCCGCTGGCGGCTCTTCGCTTTTCTAATTATTTTCTTGCAGGCGTCCAGCACAGATTTTTTATTCTTTTCGTATCTTACGTGTACCTGCGGGTCACTGTGTTGTACTTTGTGCACGTCGGTGCTCTGTTTGCTTCCCTAACGGACGTGGGTGATAGCAGAGTATAGGCGATTGAGAAATGCTGTTACGTAGGCGCTGAAAGCAGCAAGGAACATTAGTGAAGCACTGCTTTCGAACGGCATGCCTTTGCAAGGCGAATTTGAAACACGCATGCACACTATTTAGAATGCAGATGAATTTTGGCGACACTAAGTGTAGCGGTAATTTATTATAGCGACGTTTAGAATTGATAGCGTTGGTGTAATCGCATACTGTTGCATTATCTTTCTTGAAACAATGAAGAAACGAAAACTTTAAGATAAGAAATTCGCTCATCAGGTCAGGCAACACCCACATTGTTGCACTACACTGTAAACAAGAACCAACTCAGAAGATAGTTTAAATGGTAGACGCCACCCCTTCAACTCCATGTGCTCGAACATTTACTCCACCCATATGGAGTTAAAACGAGGACAGTCTGCCATTTTGGCTCACTCAGTGAATGATGGAGCAAATATTGCGTGTATTTGCTCTACTTATAACTTGTAGTTAATTGAGCCAAATACTCCAACAGTAGCAAAATGTAATAAAAAGTTGTTTATCTCAGGGTCAGTGTAGTAGGATACAAACTAAGAAAGAACAGCACTTGATAACTAAAAGCTATGTTACGCTGGATATTACTTCGTTGAACAGAAAAATAAACTGGCAAAGTAAAAAATAAAGACAGTCGTCACACAATACGATAACGAACAGCACACCGTACTAGACGATCTACACAATGTTTACACACGCAGATGGCGCTCGTTGACGACGGAGTCGTCTGCGCACGAATCAAGCGTATCGTCTGCGCCGTCTGCAATGCTAAAGTGCGCCGCTCTCTTTCATCCCTTTGCTATGGCGTTTGAGAAGTATAAGCTCTATAGTTTGAACGACAGTGTTAGTAAGCAAATTAACGCATACGGCAGCATGTAAGGAAACAAGAAGCTTGCGGATTTCTGAGAAACGCCCAGAGGACACATGGTTATGTCTGGCTTCTCGACGCTCATTTTTTTCTGTCTTTTTTTTTTTTTTTTTTGGAGCGTGTAAGTATAGATAGCATTCGAAATGACGTTCGCATATTTTGTCACTGTCTGCTATAAACCGCTCGCCCACTTCTAGCTACCTGCCGCCTTAATAGATTCACTGTGAAACTAGAAATATATGTCGTCGGCAAGTTCTGCTTAGACGTGTTTCTAGGAGCCGCGGTCCCGTTCGTTTCATCGTAATTTAATAATATTTTTTCTTTTAAATGATATGTTTCATCTTTCCACAATCTATGCTCTCCTGTTCATGGCTTCCCTGCCCCAAAGGGGGGCATCACTGAATTGAAAATGTTAGCTCCCATGTATTTACATGGCTGCTAAGCCTATTCACCCCCCCCCCCCCCTTCCCCCTCGCAACTCGAAAGTAAAAGAACCGGCGACGAAGTCAAGCATTACTTTCTAAAAAGAATGCAGTTGACTTTGATTTCCTATAAATATGATGTTAACAAAGACGTACACGGAAGCGACGGCATGGAACAAGCATTTCAGGGCCATAAAAGATGGAAAATGAGGTTCACAGTGGCTGGTAATACATTATTCTGCTTTGCTAGCACAGAGCAAACTCGAACACTGTAGTGACAAAAACGATTACTCTTTTACCAAAAAACATTTCGGCCGTAGTTACAGGGTGGATCATGTCAGATATATTGAACCCATCATAATCGATTTATATTTTATCTTGAACGATGAGAGAAAAACTCCATGCAATATGTGATGATTATTGCGATCACTTGAACTCGCCAGTTTTCAGCTCAATTCTAAAGGAAACACACAACAAAAGGAATGCAAACGTTTCTTGCAAAAATTTGTCATGATTGTCAATTGCAGCTTCCATTTATTGCCTACTGGTGTGTCAGGCTGAGTGAAGAACAAAAAATAAGATTATAGTAGGCAGCCAGATTTCAGGCATTCCTTGCTGTATCTTCTTTATTACAGTTAAAATACATTTTCCTTCCACTCGTTTCTCCACCCTTTTAACTTCTTGGATTGTATGCATCCTAGGGGGCACGTTCATTTACCTGCTGCATTATATTTCGGCGCCAAATCTGTTTAATGCTGGCATTGCTCATTTGCCGTAGATAAGCTTCAATATAGACCAGTATTGATATATGTGAGGTGAGAGAGAGAGATAGAGAGAAAAAAAAACAACATTTATTGATTGATAACTGCCCTGATTGTCGCCTCAAGCCGGTGAGCTGGGGCGAGAAAAATTAGTCGTGGTTTAACTCTGGTTAACCTTAGTCGAACTGCAATAGCAACGGCGGAAGCTCCTTTTGCCTGCTACATTATTCCCCTATGACGCCCTATCAGCGTAAGGTGCTACATTATTGGGGAGATTTAAGCTCATCTATAAGAGTATGACGCGAGAGCGTAAGTTACCAGTCTTCTTCTTCTGCTCCTCCTCCTCTTCCTCCTCCTCCTCCTCGGCTGTTCAAGGTTAAGCATGGCGTCCGCCGACTCGCGACGGCTCGAAACCTGGCACAGTGTTGCTATCGCAGTAAAAACATTGACTAGTTCTGTACGATCGTCTTGCGTCATGCTTACACGTTTGAAGCAATAAAGTGGTATTTCATATTGAAATTCACGATTTTCCTTTCAGACTGTCAAGCAGCAGGTCCTTTTTTCCACGGGAACGCTGAAACAGAACCCATGCATCATACACGCGGCAAGCAAAGCCCCATGCTGCTTCTGCACACCTATGCAAGGCTCAACCCCACCGCAGAATACTGTTTAAGCTTACCGTAAAAAACTCCTTAATGGTGAATAAATACGCCCTGCAGTAGCTTTAGTAACATAAATTCAGGATTAAATACTCCCTATGCGGCTCGTAAAACTCTCAGAGGGTTGTAAAAGAAACTCTCTCAACACACTTAAGAGCCCCAAAGTGAGAGCGAGTGGAAATTTTGCTTCCTTTTGCTCTCAAAAACCTCCAATTAAATATAGAGTAAATAAAATACTTCTTTACTATGAAGTAAAAATAACTTCCTTTTGGGTGTGCGTAGAGGAGAAGCCATTTACTCCATTTTGAGAGTTTTCTTGTTAACAGTGTAGGCTCCTATTTTTTTTTTGCACTTTTTGATGGTGAATGTCATTTTCAAAAGAGCGCGCGACTCGTTGCGTTTGAGAGATATTTCGAAGGCGAATATTTCCGGAATGCGGAAAAGGAGAATTTACTCATGTGAAAACTGAATTTCAACCCCGGTTACTCAAGAGCACATCGTTTTCGCGCAGTCATTGAAAGGCCTTGCTTGAGATAGATTTCAAAAGCAAGTATTTTCGCAGGTGAAAAGTTATTTG
Source organism: Amblyomma maculatum (assembly GCF_055883805.1). Lineage (NCBI taxonomy): Eukaryota > Metazoa > Arthropoda > Arachnida > Ixodida > Ixodidae > Amblyomma > Amblyomma maculatum. The sequence continues at coordinate 54,451,627 of NC_139344.1, forward strand.
CAAAACCAGCAGCGAACAGCCAAGTTAACTGCGAGCCGATACATAAACATAAAATTTTCAACCAGCCCCTAGCCTTCCACCTGCGAGGCTGCATTTCTAAAAAGAAAAAAGAAAAAAGTTAGTGCAATTGCACAATCAGACGCATCTCAAGACCTCATGCACCACGCTGAGAACGGGTGAACTTGAACGCCTGTCCCGCGAAAATGAGAGGGAAAAGTAGCTCTCCTTTAAAAGAGAAATGTTAATCCCCAGAAGTGCAGTGCATTCGACTCCTGGTAATGGTTAAATTGATGTTTTACAAGTAGGAGGGCAAGGGAAGAAAGGGAAAGCAAGAGCGGCTGAAGAAAAAGGAAATGCGTGGGGGAGAATTGATCAGATGAAGGATACAAGACTAGCAGATGGGCCGTTGTGGCGAAGCAAGCTATACCAGCTGCTCTCAGTGAAGCCGCCCTACAGTGAACAAAAAATTTCCGCGCATTTTTAAACTAGTGTGTCATGCGCCGAAAAGTACTGAAATTATCTGGAAACAGGCTGCTGAAAATGCAACCAGTCCCACCTTCTGGACACGAGTTCTGCTGTCGACAACTTCCACGGCCGTTTCTTTTTTTTTTCTTTCTTCACTATAAATTAATTCACGCGTTTAAAGATCTCGTATGTTTGGTTCCCTCTATATGTAATCGTTGACACTACAACCGTGTTTTGCTAATGAACAGCCAATTTTAATGTGAGTGAGAAGAGGAACACAAGGTCAACTTGTTTTACTTTGCAATCGGTTTTGTGAAGGTTGTTTTCCAGGCAGCTATATGTTTTAAAGACGATGAAGTAGGCTCTCTGATTGTGCGAGACTTTCAAATCAGCTGAGAAAGCTAGAATGAATCAATAATGAAGCCAGCAGCGCGTGCTATGCGCATGCAAAAGTTGTTCTCTATAATCAAGACATGACCCGCCTCCAGCACATGCCTTCGGTAACGCTTCGGAATAAAACAGTGATCAATAGTAAGGCATGATAGTCATTTTTCATCTCTGAAGTAAAGCGTCAAGAGACGCATATGCACCCACTTTGATGGATCGGCGAATTTATGAATATTTATATAACGCCTATATCTTATAAGCGCCCGTTTCTAATTCCGTCTAGGAATATATATATATATATATATATATATATATATATATATATATATATATATATATATATACAAGGCAAAACAATGTGCGAGAACTATACACGTCGAGCGAAGAGAAGAAGAGCACGCTTTCTTTATGACTTCGCGGCCACGATTCTTTGTTTCCTATAGGTTCCTGCCTGTCGTTTTCTAGAACCCCTTCAGCAGGGCAACTTAATAAATTTTCCGAACGCCTGTTCGCAATCCAACGATTTGAATTCCGGTTGCTCTGCCCGTCGCAGTTGATGAGCGGCTGCTGAGTTGTGCTGCCGAGGACGCGAGCTCGCAACATCAGTTCTCAAGTGCTGTGGCTGTACCTTGATACAGGAGCAAAGAGCAAATGCGTTCGAGTAATGATATTTCGGTGAACTCCATGCAGCCATATTTATAATGAATCCGAAGCTTCCCAACACAGCTCTCTTCGTAGCCCACAGCGCTGTTCGGCGCGTGTAAATAGTTTTGTCTGAATTTGGCATGCCCACCACTGCTAAAATTTGTGCTCGGAGACCAACATTTCATTGCTTGGTCATTTACTCTCATGTGCTGGCAGTACAGAACTATACAGTAGCAGTAACATATTCCTGGCTTGTGCTTCTGGTAATTTCCCAGGTAGCACAAAACATTATCAAAAAGTTACTTATTTGCTATGTATATGAAAACAGCGTTATTTTCAATGACATAATGTTATTTCATGACATAATGCGTGACGAGCGCTGGTCTCCTTTTCGCTACGCAACGAATTCTTGTACAAACGAACCTTCGCAGCCTCTGTACTTGTCAATCTTTCCTGCTGCTCTTCGCGCTGAAATTCTGAGCGCCTGTCACGATGAACCACCGTCTGGACATCTTGGCTTCAGTCGTACAATTGGAACGAATACGTCAGAAGTATCACTGGCCTAAACTTGCGGCCACAGTGAGACGGTATGTGAAATCCTGTCGTGACTGTGTGTGGTATGTGAAAAGCCTGCCGGTTTGCTCCAACCTGTTCCTTTGCCAAGGTCTCCGTTTCACCAAGTCGGTATCTTCCGTCGAAAACATTGTGCTTCGCGACGGAGTTCCAGCTGTTGTTATCACAGACTGCGGAACCGCAATTAATGAACAGCTCGTGCAGGAAGTAATGCGGCTCATTTGCACAGCTCACCGCAGAAGCACCGCCTATCACCCCCAGGAGAAAAGACTGCCAGAATGCCTGAACAAAACCTTCACCGATATGATATCCATGTATGTATAGACGTCGACCACAGGAACTGGCCTGCTGTTCTGCCCTCACGCTTGCATATAAGAGTGCAGGAAACTACCAGCTACACGCCTTTCCACCTTCTTCATGGACGGGCAGTGACTACAATGTTAGATGCGATGCTCCTCCCGACGCCGAAGAATTCGCCCAGCTTGCCGAATAAGCGCGCCGTCTGGCTAGGCTTCGCATTCGTCAAACACAAAGTCGTGATGCCCAGCGATACAACTCCCGTCACCGGGCAGTTGAATATCCTCGCGGTGACCAGGTCCGGGTATGGTTCCCCATTCGACACCGAGGTCACTACGAAAATCTATTGCGTCAGTTTTTTGGCCTCTATATGGTCCTTCTCCGTGTTAGTGCTGTTAATTACGAAGTCCTTCCTGAAGGGACTGTTCTCTCGTCGCGTCGTGCTCCTCGGACTGACACTGTGCATGTCAGCCAACTGAAACCGTACCATTCGCGTTAAGTACAGTGTTTGTGCTTGCCGTTCTTTTCCTGCCTTGACATTGACTGTTCCTCCTTCCTCCTTCACCATTCATTTTTTTTTTTCACTTCTGTTCTTTTAGAATCGAGACGATTCTTCTTTTGACGCGACGAGTAATGCCACATGTATTGTAGAACTCTTGTGGTCCCTCGTGGGAAGACGAAGAGACAGAAGTGCGCTAGTGGTTGGAGGCTGCCGAAGGGACTGTTGCTGTTCTTCTATTTTCACCCGTAAAAATATAACGTTATGACGTAACATTTAATGCTATTTGTTATCTTTCAAACGTTTAAGATATAACTAAATATTGTTGTTAGCAATAAAACATTTACATGGCATATTTAAAATTGGTAAAACACATTCTTACGTTCGAAACATTTATGTAATGTCCCATATAAAACTGAAAATTAGCACTAAAAACAAGCACAGCTGTAACATGAAAATACATAAGACATGGAGCTTGTTACGATTACAAAAATTAATGTTCAATGTCAAAACTGTAAATGTGCCATAATGGAAGTCAAGACAACATTATTCCTTAATATTGTAAGCATGTTTGAGTAATGTGTATGAAACACTAACTTATAACGTTACAAAAACGTTACTGCATCGTTTAAAAAACATTAAAGATCAACATGAGCTTCCTTCAAGCACCTGTTTCAGGGATTTTTCTCAGATGTTGAACAGTAATGATATACTTTAACTAACAAAACTTTGCAATACTTGACACTCTGCCAGCCACAGATTATACATATACTTTAAGAATTGTTTAAAAATTGCACTTATTTACAACTGACCACTAACACATTTCAGGGCAGTGCTCATGGGTAGCATATACAAGGATGAGCCCGGGTGAGCAGCGCCAGGTGAGTGCTTGAGTGTAACATGTTTTCATCATCATCATCAGCCTGATTATACCCACTGCAGGGCGAAGGCCTCTCCCGTATTTCTCCACTTAACCCGGTTCTGTAACATGCTTTATATATATATTATATATATATATATATATATATATATATATATATATATATATATATATATATATATATATATATATATATATATATATATAGTTGTGCGCTAAGTTGTACTGTGCTGTGGTTGCTCCTGTAGCATTCTTCATGCAAAATCGGTTGCTGCTGCTAGCGTGCATGTGCGTAATATAACTGCGGTGTTCGGTCCCTCAATGTTTTTATTTTAACGTTATTTTGAGTTGTTTATTTGCTATATAAATATTATTATAATGTTAAATAATGTTATAAATATGAGTGTGAATTATGGTTCAGCAATGTTAGGAAAGAATGGCATTAAGAACATTGTATGAGCGTTTGACTCAAACAAACAAATAACGTTATTATAACGTTTCTATGCTACTTGGGTTGTATTTAAGCAACACGGACAGTTTTGTATGCCGTCAGCTACTTAAACGTGATTACACACTTCAGGGAAACGCCAGGCATAATAGCATGACGCATAACACCCTCCGAGGGTGTCATAATGCGTATTTTGACATAACCTTGCCTTATTAAAAAAAAAAAAAAACGTAACTCGAATATTACACCAGCTTTTTTCTTTTTTTTTTTCACGTCACATTTTTACTTCCCCAAAATTGCATCGATGAAATGTTCTACTTCTATTTTTTTTTCTTTTTTTTTTTTTTTTTTTTTAGTGAGTGCACCCTTTACGGAACAATGAACAAGAGGAGGCTAGCCACGAGACATCCACAGTAACAAGCAAAACAATTTTCCTACCGTTGGTACAAAACTTGTTTTCCGCCAGCTCTGAAACCGGAAAGCAGAAAAAAATTAGAGCCGAATACATGCGTAGCACATTCGGCTGTTCCTTTTTTCTTCGAAATGCCTAATCTAAATGTAGCTAGTCTGAACCTGTTCTGTTTCTCTGCAAGTAATTCGTTGTCCTGCGAGAGAAAGAGAGAAACAAGAAGAGAAACCAACACGGAAGCCACAAGAAGCCTCCTCAGAAGGGGGGCTTTCTCTCCGCATCTCTCGACCGACTGCGTTTCCGGCAGCGGTTGGCGCGGCATCACTCTTTTGGTTGGCCCGCGCGTACAAGGCTCGCTCACACGACGCACATCGCGTGAATTCAACCGTACGCGCGCCGCGTTGCGACAGCGCCGGTCGTGCGACTGCGCACGCAACGGGGAGTGCAGCGCGTATCTTCCCGTAAAGCCGTCCGCAAACAAGTCGAGCGGCCGGCCACCGCGGGACCCCTGACAGGGAGGTCGCCGCCGACTGCCGAAGCCGTGGCTCCCGCAGCGGCGGCGACATTCCTGCTTATCTGGCTCCTTCCTAGCCGTCGAGGCTGCTCTAGCTGGCGAGTCGCCTTTGTTTAAGGACGGCGGCCACGGGCTTGAGAGCAGTAAATCAGCCGCCCAGAGGATATGGCTGGCCCGTTGAAGAGCGCAGGTGGCGTACCTGGCTGATACGCGCGCGGGTCGCCATATTTCACCGCGCTGCCTATCTGCGCGGGCGCTGCAGTCCACTCGGCGGCTCGCGCGAAGTCGACCAGGCATCACGAGCGTAACTCACGCGGGGGCGACGGGGTCTCGCTCGTCTACTCGAACTAAGCGCGCCCGCGTGCAGAGTGGACGCGAGTGCGCCGTCTACCGAGTTTACTCCTGCTGTACCGTTGTGTACGCACAACTTACGCGGTTGAAGCAAGACAGCGATGGTGTGAACACTTAGTCCGTGGCGTGAGGTTGTTGACAGGTATTGGTACTCGTCAGACGCCTGATGTTATAATGTCATCGCTAGCCATGCCTCGTACGTACCTCTCGCCACGAACTATAGTAATGGTCATACCTGAAGCCAGCTATTGTTCATAAAAGGTGTCTTTATGGTGATCCCTGACATTTTGTCTATCCCTCCGCACACAGAAAAAAAAGAAAAAGCACTCAAGCCGTTGCGACCTGCCTGCTATTTTCCAGCGTTACCTTTTTGTTTAGAATTACATCGTTATTCTCACTCTACATTTGGCGTGATGAAAAGTCGACATTTTAGTGCACATTACAACCATGGATGACTTTAGTGACGCTATACCAAGCGTAGAAGCTCTCTGCTCAATAGACGCTTACGTAGTAATGGCAGCCTTTGTCTTCGAGGCACTATGTGCCTATGACAAAATTGGAAACTAAACAGATGGATACATGCTTCACTAGTTGTCCGTAGAAATAAGGATGTGTTTGACGAATGCTTCCGCAGAAAACAGAAATACTTAAACGTATTTTTGGAGTAATATAACAACGTGTAAAATTTATGTATATACAAGAACGGAGGCAGACTTACCAGTGACGCGCAGTTAGTTTCTTCAGCCCTCGCGGAAACCTGTAATAAGCGAAATAAATCCACGTTTCATTTTCAGGGCAGGCAAATTATGTTCGTCTGAAGGAAAAAGGAAACAAAGTCAAAACGTCAAGACGATGACCGCTAGTTCAAAAGCTAGGAAAGTTTTACGTTTTACTGCCAGGCTGCTCCTGCCTGCGCTTCCGGATTACGAGAAAGCTCACATTGTTTTACTGCACGGACTGTTCCCTCCAGTAAACGCGGTAACGCAGATAAGCACCGCGAACGCTACAGCGTTCGCCCACGTCTTTTTCACGCGTGGCGAGCGAGTCTTGAAAATGAAAGAGGCAGGGGAGAAAGAGGATTCAGAATGATGAGGCCTTCCGTTTTTTGCGCATGACAATAAGCGCGGGCATCCTCGCGAGCGTGCGCACCCTGTAAAACAAGCTGCAGGAGTTGCCGTTCACGCAAACACCGTCTCTTTCCAGAAAGTTTGGCCCATATAACCCGTACGACGAGCTTCAGCTGCGCGCCGCTTACATATATATACGTTCACACACATTTGTTGTTTTTCTCTTCACGAGAAGGGGGCTCGCTGGCATTCCTTGTCATGACCTTGGCTTTACGAGGTATCCGGCCAGCCAGACATGTTCTTTGTTCGCCCCTAACTACGTGTGTGTAGGGGTGCGTCCCTCCACTCTGCCGCGGCCCACTAGGAGGAGCGGCGGCGCATTCTGTTGCGGCAAGACGGCAATCGTGGCTATAACGCGGGCCGGCTACAAAGTCATCGTGCTCGCCAAGCGTACGTGTGCGCTTAAGAAATAATAATAAAAAAAATACGAAGAAAGAAGCTCGTAAGGATAACTTCGTTGCGTCGGCGATTTCTTGTTGTTTCACTTTCTTGCGCCTGTGTAGTACACCGTCGGCTTGTCGGCCGTGTATACAGTGAACCGGGCACGCCGCAGGCGCTCGTAAATTCTCGCGCTAGCTGGGTTCCTTGCGTGCAGCTTGGTGGCCGCCGTCCGCTGCCGGCCACTTCTCTTCTCGTTTCCTTGCCGTTCATCCTGCCCACTCTCCCCCGCCTCGTCTTTTATCCTCCTCCCTTTCCCGTCATTCCTCTCGTAGTGCACCTCTAACAGGTGGTAATGCGCGAACGCGCACTCTTCTAGGATTGTTTGAAAACCATAAAGATGGCAGATAGAATGGGGGGGGAGGGGGGGGGGGGGGTTTCTTGTTGCAGCCGGCGCTTCTGTACTGCCTACATTTCCTTTTTGGAGGCGCAGTTGAGTTGGCGTTGGCTGCTGTGTCTCCTTCCTATTGCTGCTTTTATATCTAAGAAGGGCATCAGCTCGAGGGCTCTGCACTGCAAATGTGTCCAGTGTTGGGAGGCGTCATAATGAACACCAAAGAACGTAGTCAGCGGATAACAGCAATGCAGTGTCGAGAAAACTGAGCCAGCGACCGTTTATTCTAGTAAATTTCGTATACTAGGAGGTGTCTACAGCAGAAGCAGCAGCCGTTATGGTCACTTTGGTGCATGGACACGCGGTTGGCCCCTGCTATGCGCATGTTTTCTACCTTTCCTGTCACATCCTCTTCGCCTCCCTTCTTATCGATAGTGATATTACCTCAGTTGGTACGAGTCAACAAGACCATGACTTCTCCTCTTCTTTTCTACATTCATTCGTAGCTGCAATACAATGCGCGAAAAAATAAACGTCAATATTTAATGCTTCTGTTGTTTTTCATTTTACTTTTCCAACTGGTACAAGGTAACTTGAAGCGAATGCGAAGTCGAGAGACGCCAAGCTTTAGATGAGCCAGCAGAGTGAGTAAGTGTATATTTAGTATACTGTGACGTTAAAGCACCGATGAAAAACTGGTTTGGTTTGGTTTATGGGGTTCTTAGTTGTGCCGGCAACAGCGACCTTTGCCGACTTTCGTGCTCTCATTTTAACCGCTGCTTCCAAAACACTGAAGCTTCCGGTTGAGCCGGGTAAGTATGTGCAGAACACTCAACGTCAGGACGCAGATGGTGTAGATTACGCCAGCCGCTGATTGTCAACAAACACTTCGATGATAGGAAAATTTTCGCTATGATTTTAGCGATGACATCGTGGAAAATAAATTCACGTGATAAACCACCTTTCAGTCGCCTTCAGCGAGCTTTATTTTTGGTCTAACCGAGAAGGGCAGCTTTGTAAGAAGAGCTCGTGGGAAGCTGCTTTCTTTGACATTCGAACGGTTCATGAGTGGATTTTACATCCCCTTTTTGTTTTTGTCGCGTGTAGATTAATCGAACACCACTGCGGCTGATTAGAACACGTTCGTATACGATGAGGCACACCTTGTTGTCAGAGGGAACAACAGCATCCACATAACCTCACACGGCGTGCACACCGGAAAGCGAACTTTGCATCTGTTGCAGTGTGGGTTTCAAATATCCAATACGTTAACAGAAAACGAAAAAAAAAAAAATAACACCCCATTTATATGGCTGAGCTAAATGCGACTTAGGTGCGCTAACGCGTTTTGTCCTTGTTTAATTTTTTTTTTTTTCACTTTTGTTTAGCGTTTATCTTTGGCGTCTGGAGCTCCTCTTGCGGATCCCCGTTTGCGTATATGCGCTTTGTTGCTCGCTTAATCACTGGCCCCTTAACCTGTGCCTCTGTTGTCGCACACGTACTCATTGGCATGTAGCATAATCTACCACGGTATGCGGAAGTCCATCCGGCCTAGATGTAAAGCCATGCTTTAGCCAAGCCGTATACGAGCGTGCCTGCATGTCTGACTCAGGATCCAAAGGTCTCGGGTTCAATTCCCATCTCACCTTCACATGTAAAAAAAAAAAAAAAAAAATCTACCCGGGCTGGCAACTCCTGCCAACTCGGTTTATGTCGTGTAGTCTCGTGACGTCATATGAGCCGCCAACCAGTCACTGCCCGGCTATGTCACCCACCATACTTACTAAAGATTTCTCCAGGACGCGACGACGTTTTCGTAAGTGGCACACTTAGCGCTAGCGCACTGAAAGCCCGACAATCAGCATGCAACGTAATAATAGTTTGAACGATAATAAAAGGCTCCAAGTATTCTTACCTTCCAGAGAACACTGCTCTCATGAACAAGACAACGAATCGACGCGCAGAGACAAAAGGCAGCATCAAATTACAAATGTATAGGCGAAGAAAAGCAACCCTTCAAATTCTGAAGTTCTTGCCAAAGCAAGACCACACATGAAGTGGTTATAAAATAATGTTTGTTCCAGTAACGCTGGTACCCGCTGAAAGCATGTTCTCAGCCTCCTGGTAGATATGAATGAATGAATGAATGAATGAATGAATGAATGAATGAATGAATGAATGAATGAATGAATGAATGAATGAATGAATGAACGAATGTTTAGCTGACAATGATAGTTCCTATAAGGCTATATATAATATTTCCTCTATAGCTGTTCAGCTATAGTGGAGAGAAAGCTGTTACAGTCATGTACAACTGCGTTGTAACGAGCATTTATTGGATGCCTAGATTACGAACCAGAAGCACCAAAAACTAACTTTGTTGTATTGCTGAAAGACTGGTTATTTTCTATTACGAACGTTAAGATGGCCTTCCTTTGGACTCGCACAGCCGACTAATATTTTTTTTTCATTAATAAAAAGATTGTTGCGCAATTAACTGCATGAACTGTTCCTATAAGGCTATATATAATATTTACTCTATAGCTGTTCAGCTATAGTGGAGAGAAAGCTGTTACAGTCATGTACAACTGCGTTGTAACGAGCATTTATTGGATACCTAGATTACGAACCGGAAGCACCAAAAACTAACTTTGTTGTATTGCTGAAAGACTGGTTATTTTCTATTACGAACGTTAAGATGGCCTTCCTTTGGACTCGCACAGCCGACTAATATTTTTTTTCATTAATAAAAAAATTGTTGCGCAATTAACTGCATGAACTGTTCCTATAAGGCTATATATAATATTTCCTCTATAGCTGTTCAGCTATAGTGGAGAGAAAGCTGTTACAGTCATGTACAACTGCGTTGTAACGAGCATTTATTGGATACCTAGATTACGAACCGGAAGCACCAAAAACTAACTTTGTTGTATTGCTGAAAGACTGGTTATTTTCTATTACGAACGTTAAGATGGCCTTCCTTTGGACTCGCACAGCCGACTAATATTTTTTTTTCATTAATAAAAAAATTGTTGCGCAATTAACTGCATGAACTGTTCCTATAAGGCTATATATAATATTTACTCTATAGCTGTTCAGCTATAGTGGAGAGAAAGCTGTTACAGTCATGTACAACTGCGTTGTAACGAGCATTTATTGGATACCTAGATTACGAACCGGAAGCACCAAAAACTAACTTTGTTGTATTGCTGAAAGACTGGTTATTTTCTATTACGAACGTTAAGATGGCCTTCCTTTGGACTCGCACAGCCGACTAATATTTTTTTTCATTAATAAAAAAATTGTTGCGCAATTAACTGCATGAACTGTTCCTATAAGGCTATATATAATATTTCCTCTATAGCTGTTCAGCTATAGTGGAGAGAAAGCTGTTACAGTCATGTACAACTGCGTTGTAACGAGCATTTATTGGATACCTAGATTACGAACCGGAAGCACCAAAAACTAACTTTGTTGTATTGCTGAAAGACTGGTTATTTTCTATTACGAACGTTAAGATGGCCTTCCTTTGGACTCGCACAGCCGACTAATATTTTTTTTTCATTAATAAAAAGATTGTTGCGCAATTAACTGCATGAACTGTTCCTATAAGGCTATATATAATATTTCCTCTATAGCTGTTCAGCTATAGTGGAGAGAAAGCTGTTACAGTCATGTACAACTGCGTTGTAACGAGCATTTATTGGATACCTAGATTACGAACCGGAAGCACCAAAAACTAACTTTGTTGTATTGCTGAAAGACTGGTTATTTTCTATAACGAACGTTAAGATGGCCTTCCTTTGGACTCGCACAGCCGACTAATATTTTTTTTCATTAATAAAAAGATTGTTGCGCAATTAACTGCATGAACTGTTCCTATAAGGCTATATATAATATTTCCTCTATAGCTGTTCAGCTATAGTGGAGAGAAAGCTGTTACAGTCATGTACAACTGCGTTGTAACGAGCATTTATTGGATACCTAGATTACGAACCGGAAGCACCAAAAACTAACTTTGTTGTATTGCTGAAAGACTGGTTATTTTCTATTACGAACGTTAAGATGGCCTTCCTTTGGACTCGCACAGCCGACTAATATTTTTTTCATTAATAAAAAAATTGTTGCGCAATTAACTGCATGAACTGCATGCTTCTGAATGTCTGTTAGCGCAGCATTTTTGTAATAACGCTAGCCAACACGGCTGCAAACGCATCGGTGTCCCTATAGATAGCCAACGTCCGGGAAATATCTCAATACTCTCGATAGCCTTCTTGCACTACCAATAATTAAAAATATATACCAATACTCTCTGTGATCAATATACAGTTAGTTTTGTATCAGTACTTCGACCTATCGAACCGAACAGAACACGAAGCCTCTTGGACACTTCGGTGGCAGGTGCCTGAGCTTTCTGTTTAGCCTGAATGTTTTCTTATCTCTGGGTTAAGCTCGAGTTTCAAACTTTTTTTTTTTCCTTCAGAACGAAAATATGTCGTTACTGACGCATACTGTTTTCCAATTACGATATGAATGAGTGATAACGGCGCGGGCATAAGCAAGAGAATAAAGCTCCATTTCGCTTTAGCGCTCAAACAAAAGGCTTCACCAACGTTCTCCAACTGATTGCTTACAAGAGCTATGAGCTCGATTTGGTAGAAGATTCCTACCAAATTGCCCAAATTTCTTCATTGAGCTAAATAGTAGAACGCCCTAACCACTGAGCCACTGCAGCGAGGCAAGATAGGAATGGATATTGTTTCCTAATTAACCCGTTTATTACTGGCGGCTGCTGCAAAAATTCGACGACAAAGGTTTTGAGCGTCACGAGAAGCAATCAATGACTCCATTAACTAAAAAAAAAAAAAAAAAAACTCTGAACGTGCGCCCGAGTTCGTCTTAGTGACAATACGAAGCACGACGAAGCGTTGAGAAAGAGGACGACGCTGACAGAGTGAATACTACACGGCTACTGAAGTCTTAGCGTCGAGTTCAGCCCATCGCAGTGCCGTTACATTAAGTACATCCCCGTAACAATATCGAAATGTCTTCAACACCACCCACCACCTGATCAGAAAATCAAGCTCTGGCGATGCGTTTGATGAACAACGCACCCTTGCCAGGCATTACGTTTGGCATCGGTAGTAACTGCCATTGAACGTGACAGCTGGAATAGGGTGTTATTCTAGGACTTCGAGCGCATGTAGTATTGCAATATTTAAGAAAAAAAAAAGATGGAAACGTCTTCCCCAACAACGATTACTTCCCGAAAATTGTGGAGTTTGGCATTGCTTCTCACACTCCCAATTGAAACAATGTACCTTTTCCCATAACTCAAATAGTAATCACGTGTTGAGAAAATAAAGAAAAAGTACTCCTCAGTGTACTAGAACACTGCCAGAAGTACAACTTTAAGTTCGGTATAAATCTCAACTTTATTACGCGAACGTTTACTGACTTCGCCAGACTTGTCTTGAGCGCTTGAGCTTTGTTTAGGGTAAACGAAGAAACGTAAAGAAATCAGACAAACTAACTAGAATACAACTTGTAATTTTAACGCGAAGCGACAATATCTCTTTCGTCTTCCTTTAGGCACACCGCAAGAACTATACATTCGTATCTACCACGTTTGGGAATAGCTGATGCACTATTAACCCCCAAAAAAAAAAGAGAAAAGAAAAATAGAAAAAACAATTCTGCACCACTGCCACGACATACTTAAAAATCTTTGTGGCGACGGACGGAAGTAGATGTAATTAAAAGAGGTCAACGCGCGTATTCTAAAAACGCGCGTAGTCGCGGCTGCCTTCTTCGATGGAGCAAACAATTCAAAGAATCTTCGCCGCGACAGCTTACGTCATCCCAAGCCAGAAAGACTCGATATCGGTGCGGGTTCTTTCAGAAAAACATACTCCGGGTCTAGAAAATGTTCGTGTCACCCGGATCCTGTCACAGATTCTAGCGTGCGGGTTAGATGTTGTCCCCCCCCCCCCCCCCCCCCCCCCTTTTTTTTTTTTTCCTGCATTCGCGGTATGTTGGCCGAGCGCATTCACGGAAAACGGGCGCGCACACCACAGCCTGCAAAAGCAGTACAGCGAAGAGAAACGCTGTCGGTAACGCTATGTCGGAAGCACGGTTCCTTTGACAGACCCCGCTTTGGTCTTCGCTCACTCTTAACGTTCCCTCTGTCCTGCAAAGATGCAGACTTTATGAACTGCCGCTGCCAATGTCTCCTGCTCCCTCCTCTCCACTCTTCGCTCTCCTTGGCTGAAGTGCCGTAGCAGCGATCGACCGCAGCATGGCCACAAGCAATCTTACTCTTCACCGCACGCGCATTCCACTCGTCCGTTCGCTCTGCGAATGTCACCTTCCTCGTGGACAACAGGTACCCCGATATGTGATGGCGAAAGTTCGTTCTGAGAAAAAGAAAGCAAAACAAACAATGCTATAAGACATTACCTTAAGCTCAGAGAGAAAGTAAGAAGCATTCATTATTAGCAGGTATGTCGATTCCACGAAATAGAGTAGGCTGCTTTAGTGACTACACGTAGTATGTAATCACGTAGTAACTACACGGCTGCTTTAGTAACTATATATATATATATATATATATATATATATATAGACTGTTGGCTTCTTTCCTTCATATATATATATATATATATATATATATATATATATATATATATATATATATATATATATATATATATATATATATATATATATATATATATATATATATATATATATATATATATATAATGCTTGAATTAAAGGCCAAATAAATAAAATATTTTCTATATACTTTATTTTTACCGGGTTAAGTGGAGAAATATGGGAGAGGCCTTCGCCCTGCAGTGGGTATAATCAGGCTGATGATGATGATGATGACTTTATTTTTGTAAAAGGTAGAGATAACGCTTCACCGCAACCAAAGTTCGTGCCAGATGCCTCACTCGCCGATCGCAGTGCTCCCGGTTTCGTGATAGCGAAGTCAACCCCCTCCCCCCCCTTCCCCCCCCCCCTTCCTCCCAGTGAACCTCGCTCGGCGCTATAGCCGCTGCGAAAACTTTTTGGTGCATTTTCTGTCTTGCTCCCCCCCTGCACAACTGATCTTCCTTCCAAGAGTTGGCTTCGCCGCATTGCGAGTCTGCATGTGGGGAAGCCTACATTTTTCCAATATGCTCATTAATAAAGATCACATTTATGAGCAGAACTTCCTGATTACTAACGAGGGCAGTGTCAATGTCAAAATATGCATTAGAGCAATGATACTGTGTCTCAGATGTAATTAACGACCGTGATCGCGCAACCCGGTGCCAGCAAACCAAGATGCCCAGTAAACTTGGCTCCGCAACCGAAAAACACGCAGTTCCCATCAATGTGTCGGCCGAAAAGCGCTTCCCAGCTTTCTTGCCATCCCCGTACTCCTTTTCAAAAAAACATGACTGCCAATAGAAAAGAAATTAAAAAGTCAAAATTTAAACCACCAACCAAGATTGGTGCATACGCATGTACTGGCTGGTCTTGAGATTGAAGTGCTATGAAGTAAGAGAGCGTCAAGCGTCAGTTTGAAAGTGATATTGCGCGCAGCCGATTGCAACCACCTGGTAACGATTTCACAACATTTGATGCTAGCATGTAGTATGCCTAAGTGGCCCATCGAGTTACGTAGCAAGCGTCGCCTGCCCCAAGCCGGCTCGGCGGGACATATCCAGTCCACGCTACAGGACGGCATTAACACTGTCACCTCCTACGCGACCTCATGCGGCTTGACCCTTTCTCCGACCAAGTCTGAACTCCTCGTCGTACGTGGTCGATTTCTCACTCCTCTAGATCCTGCCACCTCTATAGCTATTTTCCTCCATGGTACCATAATCCCAACGGTCGCATCGTTACGAGCCCTAGGCCGCCACCTCCAAGCCGACGAGCGTGCCTGTTCCTCTCTAAGCCGCCTCTCTACACAGACCGCGCAGCTTCTCGACCTTTACCGCCACATCCCACACACACCGTCGAGAGGGTCTCGCAGAAGCTGACGCTCTCCGCTTGGTCCAAGCGCTCTTCCTGAGCCGCTTTCAGCATGTTGTTCCTTACCTTGTTCTTACCCCTTCAGACCACGACAGACTCGACATCCTCATCCACCGAATCTACAAGACTGCCTTAGGCCTCCCATCGTCCACGCCTACCTCGGTACTTTTCGCGCTCAGTGTTCATAACACCTCGCGCGAATTGGTTGAAGCCCACACCCTTGCACAACTACAACGCCTAATCTTGTCCCCCTCTGGTCGGGTCCTCCTGACCCGCCTCGACATTCGCCCACCAGGTCTTCTTTCCCGACGACCAAACTCGCTTCTTCGGTCACTCCAGACTTTCTGTAAGGTGGCCGCTATACCACGCCATATGACACCCACTCTCCACACTGCCCGTCGCACCGACCGGGCAGACTATCGCCACCACCGCTATGGCTCGTCCAAATCCGCTCTCTACGTGGATGCAGCCAAATATGCCTCTCTAGCTGCCTTCAGAGCAGTGGCGGTGAACCACACGGGTCGCCTTCGTACTGCGGCCTCACTATGTACTAACGGCACTCAGTCGGTAGAAGAGTTGTCCATCGCTCTGGCTCTCACTACCCCAGACCATTCCACATTCCGCCTTGTTTTTACCGACTCGGCCTCCACCTGTCGTGGGTCGTAGACCGCACCGCTGCTTTTGTTTTTCGACATGTAGCGACGACTATGCTCGTCTGGACCCCTGGACAAGACGTTCTCGACGATAATCAACAGGTACATGCCTGGGCTCGCGCTTTTGCCTACCGAGCTGATTCGCCGCCGGGTTCGTCGGGAACTCCTCCGGCAGCTTTTAACCCTGTACTCCCTGTGTACCGGAAGATCCTTGAATAATACCGCGTGACAGGTTGCACCTTCGCGCCACCTCACCACCGCCTCTCGCGGGCCGAGTCGGTCTTTCTCCGAATGCTCCAAACTCAGGTTTTCCCCTGCTTCACTCGTCTCTATCGTATTCATCTAACCCTCTATCGTCCTGAATACCCACTCTGTGGGTCTCTAGAAACACTCTACGACACTTTCTGGGCCTGCCAAACTATTCAAGCTGCCCCTCGTATACTCATGCCAAGTGAGGCGGACTGGGAGAACGCCCTTCGCGCACCCGACCTGGAGGACCAGCGTCTGCTCGTTCGCCGGGCTGAAGCAGCTTCGAGGGCTATTGGGGCCCTGGACTGAGGGTACCACTCCACGTCCCACAACATGTAATCGTCATATCAAAAAATAAACGTTCACTCACTCACTCACTCACTCACTCACTCACTCACTCACTCACTCACTCACTCACTCACTCACTCACTCACTCACTCACTCACTCACTCACTCACTCACTCACTCACTCACTCACTCACTCACTCACTCACTCACTCACTCACTCACTCACTCACTCACCCTCGACTTCCCTAGTCGATTCTGGGCTGTCGACGTTATATCTACCCACGCAGCGAGCGTACAAAAAGCAGTGCAATGGATACGTTCTGTTCGCACGTGTGTTATGTTAGCCTCGTTGCTGCATCCTTATAATATGGTAGAATACAGAAGACGGAGAAGTAGACATAGCGCCATTTCTGTGAATACCCATTTTGTAATTAGCAATATTGTGTTTCTAGAACAGCTCGTTGGCACAGAAGATCTTGGCGAGAGTCACGTGGCTACGGATTCTTCGGTATGAAGCAGCAGGCGCGCATAACAGATGCTTAAAAATTGTCACTTTTGCCTCCGCATTTTTGGGCGTAATAGGGAATGTCCATTGTGCTCTGTGTTTCGTGTCGTGAAATTGGACAAAAGCGCACAAGGACTGCAGCCAGGTATACTGGCTGCAGTCCCGGGAGTAGCTGGTACCTCTCTACGGGTGATGCCCTTGCGCAAAGTACGGCCAGGTACAACTCTAGAACGAAGCGGCTGCTTTGCGTTAAGTGAGACCTTTAAGACAAAAGCGTCACCTGATTTCGCCTGACGCCGCGGGCAATGAGTGGTTTATCCCCTGTCATGCTAGTGCGACCACGGGTAATCGATCGTGGCGCCGATGACACTGTGGCATCCAGCTATAAGTGTGCGTGTATAGAGGCCAGAGGCCATCGTCATATTGTTACGTTACAATATATGGTGACCGCACTACTGTGAGTTTGGCTGAGCGGTGGAAATTTAGGTTGCATTAAGTGTCCCAAATGAGATCGAGAATGAGTGCCATTGGCCGAGGGGAAAGGAGAATTTCTTGATTTAACACCTCTCTCCCTCCTTTTTCGACCCCCCCCCCCCCTCTTGTTCGGGCTTTGAGCTGTAGCACATCACACATTGCTTGCGTCTTCTCAATCATATGGTTACATGCATCCATCATACCTTAGCAGCGGATCATGTAAACCAAGAAGCACTGCTCCTACAGTCTTAAGCAAAATAAGGACCCCGCAGGGGTGGCGTAGTGGTTACGGCGCTCGACTACTGTTCCTGAGGAGGATGCGGGATCGAACCCCGGCCTCGACAGTCACTTTTCGATGGAGGTGAAAAGCAAGGCGCCCGTGTGCTGTGCGATATCAGTGCACGTTAAAGAACCCCAGGTGGCCGAAATTTTCGGAGTCTTTCACTGCGGCGTCTCTAATAGCCTGAGTCGCTTTGGGGCGTTAAACCCCGTAAACCAAACCAACCAGCAAAATAAGGGAAGAGATAAGCTCCCCCAGAAATCGTGAGATTTACTTTCATGACTTATTTTTTTTTTCGGTTTAGAACACTTTACCTCATCAGCATCTGATGGTCACGGCGAAGATCACACCATTATTAATTCAGAAAACATCCATCGAGTGCTGGAGACATCCCTTGCTTCTCAGCGAGCGTTAGTGAAAAATCTGCGGCCTGTGCGGACTGTAAGGTGAACTTGTGCGCTCACAAGCAGACTTCGGAAGGCAATGCCAGAAAAATGGCCCCAAGAAAAAGAAAACGGTCTACTGGCGACGAAGAAAAAAAAAAAAACCGAGAGCTTGGTCAGAAATTGGCTTTGCCCACTTTCTCGTTATAAAGGAGACCGCAGGTGCGTCACAAGACGCCATGGGGCTTGCCATTGGTTATCGTAATCTTAGAGCTAATTAGAAAGATAACTGAGCAGTATCTATGAAAGAATGAATCCTATCCAAACTAACTCCTCAAGGTTCCTCTATAATGGCACCACTCAAAAAGACACATTCGACGCAGTTTACCGCACACACATTCACACTGTTTGAAGAAAGAAATAACTTAGTTCCAAGCGAGACCAGATTGAATCTGTGCAACGTTTCACAGAGGAGAAATCCGGACTTTAATTAAAAAAGTTTTTTTCCCATCTTTCGTTTTCCTTCTATTTCGCGTAGACGGCGGCGAACTTTCACAGCTCGTGGAAAAGGAAGGGAGGGGTAACAGAGCGAGTGGGCAGGAGGACGAGATACGATTCGGCCCCATTCTCGCGCCCGCCGACAAAAGCGCGGAGAGGGCCAGTCGAAGTGGCTCCGCGTCATCAAAACTCAATAGAACCGGCAGAGGCTGTCGAGTCCGCGGCGAAGACCCGAGCCCGGCACCACCATAGCCGCGCGCATGCGAAATTACACCGTGGTAGATTCATGAAGCCGGGCGGGCGCGCGGAATTCCTGATTCCCAAGAATCGCGACTCGGGAGTCGCGGTACGCCGTAATTAGCTTTCTTGCGGCGCGCATAATACCTTGGGCTTCCTACATTATGCAAGGCGCTGCGGCGCTGCAGCAGCGGACTTCGAATTACCTGGCGTTATTTCGTCCCGATAATCCTTTCCGTACAGGGCCGATTCCGCGCTGCAGTGCACTCTCAGCTGTGCGCCCACGCGGTACCTCCGTTGCGCCCGCTACGAGACTTCTCTCATTCGTGTGTGTGTCCGTGATTCGGCATTTCTCTCCGAACAAGGGTGTACTGAATGCCCAATTCTCTGCCTCGCACGGATTCCGAGGCTTCTAAATCATACATTACTCGTAGCCTCCTTCGCCCAGCTCTGTTTCCACTTTCTCTCTCTCTCTCTTTCGAGACATGCGACGGGCACGGATCTGATTGGTCGTGCCAGGAATGCTTGCACAAGTGCAGGTTAAGCTGCAAGTGAGTCCACGTAGATACACAGAAAGGGCATTTGGTCTCCTTTCTTGTCTTCTTACTTTCCTCCTATTTAATTCAGCACGGAACGGCTGGCGAGGTGAGGCTGCGATGGCACTCCGAGATAGCCAAAGCCCAACCCCTAGAAATAGGAAGGGAGGTGCAGCTGAATCACGTCTTTAATTCAACAGCACGCGCAGCTTTGCTAACGTGCCCTATCTGACACGCGCAGTTTCAGAATGCTCCTGGATTACTCGCTACTAATCGGGTATATTCTCTTCTACTGAAGCACTTTAGGAGCTAAATCTGCGCTGAACTTTGGTTTGTGCTTTTCTTTCGATCCAGGTGATACGCTTTCAAAGCGTGCCTCCCTTCCCTATAGTGGTCACTCGATGGTGCTGATGAGGTGAGTCGTCTGCGGCGCTACGCAAGATAGTGGAGCCCGCCACTCTGAGTGGCTGACTGAACAGTCAGGGTTCCAGTCTCAACATTAGACTCTGGGCATGAGACGCCTCGAAAGTTTTTGTTCCAAGAGAGAACGGTTGTTGAGTGTTTCACAGAAAAGGTGCGTTCCGACACTGACGAGACCGGCAGTCTATAGTTTTCAATCTCAGTTAAATCCATTGCGAGCAAAACAAACCCAAGCTTTCCACCAGCGGCCAAATCCAGAATATTTAACAATGATAGCGACGTAATTTAAACAACGCTGTCCTGATCGCTCTTTTATTCCTTTCAAAATCACAATAAAAGCAACACTTTATTTCCATCATCGTTATAAAATGACAGAGAGGATGGCAATAAAAACGATTACTTCTTGAAGAGGTTTCCATTCCCGGAGACGGAAAGAAAGAATATATCTCAAGCAACAAGCGCGTGAAGATAGACAAACTGCTTCTACCAACACTCCGCAGCTCGTCCCTCTGGCAAAAT
Source organism: Amblyomma maculatum (assembly GCF_055883805.1). NCBI lineage: Eukaryota > Metazoa > Arthropoda > Arachnida > Ixodida > Ixodidae > Amblyomma > Amblyomma maculatum. Next base: position 54,472,067 of record NC_139344.1, read on the forward strand.
GTTGTCTCAGTGCGATCTTCAAGGCTTTATATAGAACTTATGGAAGCTTGTCCTCTGACTCTCAAGCAAACTGCGACACAAAACTTTGGTAAATTTTGCAAAGCTTAGCGAAACGGCATACAGGCAAACAAATGCGTTTTGTAGCGCACTGGCAGACTTGCTCACAGTTGCCATATTCCGACAACTTTGGTATGTTGAGTTGTCAAGTAGCCAACTTGGTTCCTTCATCAACGCAGCGAAAATGGCGCTTTCATAAAAATTTGTGTGCGAATTTATCGCACAAATTTCTAACAACGAATTTACAAATCATCAAATAAAGATAACGGCGACTATTTTGCAATTGGTGGAGGCGGCATAGTGACAGATATTTCAACAGCGTAAGTGCATTGTATACTGCGTAAATGATGTCGCTGTTGTACGTTGACCTTTAGAACTTTGCATATGCGGCGCAGAGATGCTCAAAGTGAACGTCCACCAGCCTTTAAAGGGAATCAAACACCATTGTTAGCTGTATCGATAAGAAAGAAGGGGCCTGCTACATTACAAAGGGCGGGTGCATTAAAAACTCGTTTTAGGGGACTTATGACGCCATTTCTTCTTTGGTTTGATAGACAGAAACTTGAAACACCTACTGCAATTACTGAAATAAGTCGTCCACCTTCATCTTCATTCATCCACTGCAATAAACAAATAAAAAACTTTAATGGTTGCTTTTTGTGTTTAACGGGAACTTTACTTGGTCGGTCACTTCTACTTCCTTCGGTGCGAGTGCGAGAGGATTTGCGTTGCCTCAAATTTGCCGTTATTTACATAACTGCATCACAGCTACGGACAGATTCCCTTACTAACTGTATTCCAAATTAACAAACTTCCAGAACTTTGCTCCGTATTTTTTCCTTTAATTCCTAGGTTTTTTGTTTAGTCGATAATTGATTTATTGCCCTAATTCAGTATCTCTAGCACGTGGCCAATCCCTCTTCGTGGGTATATGCCATTTAAGGAGGAGGAGGAGGAGGAGGAGGAGGAGGAGGAGAAGAAGAAGAAGAAGAAGAAGAAGAAGAAGAAGAAGAAGAAGAAGAAGAAGAAGAAGAAGAAGAAGAAGAAGAAGAAGAAGAAGAAGAAGAAGAAGAAGAAGAAGAAGAAGAAGAAGAAGAAGAAGAAGAAGAAGAAGAAGAAGAAGAAGAAGAAGAAGAAGAAGAAGAAGAAGAAGAAGAAGCTGCATTAGTTGAGCAAATAAACTTGGCTCTTACTCTTGCGTCACATTATTTGGAGGATCCGCGCGAAGTAGGTATCAAGCACATGCGCTCGCACGCACGAACAAATTAGCTACCAGCGAAATGAACAGCTCAACGATATATATATTTTTTTCATGGTGCAGTGCACTTGTTTTTTCTTTTTCTTTTTTTTTTTTGAGCCTGGTAATAAAACCAAGCCCGCAGCAACGATGCATGAAATCCAAATGGCTCATTGCATAAAAAGGAGAACAAGACAGAGCGCAAGCAGAATAAGCGGTAACGTTAGTAATATGCTTGAGTTTTTAAGAAATAAGCCTCTAGTTCTCCATCTCTCTTTTTCATGTACGTCATCATTATGACGACCATAATGCTCCGCCGGAAGTATTAAAACTGCTTTGCTACACGGGCATAATGTTTCATAATGAAGTTAAACTTTTCGCCGTGTCAATTTCAGCGTCGCACTCCTTATCTCTACCGCTTTCTCTTGTTGCTTTTGCTTTCTGCACTGCGGCGCCCCTTACTGCACAAGTTGGTACGGAACAATTTCACGGAAACCGTCCAGATTAACTTCCCCGTTCCCCGAAAGCGACGGCAGCAACGGAAATGAAAGCAACGTCTAAGTTGTCTCTCTGCTTCCAACACTCGACGATGCCGTCTTGCTCTTCTACTGAGATGAAGAAAAATAAAAAGGAAACTAATGAAAAAGTGACAAGGACAGCTTAACAGAAAAAAAAAAAAAAGAGGGTAGGGGGGCCAAACGGATCTCCGCGGCAGCGATGACGCTCGCCAAGAAAGTGACGTGCGTGACAGCAAACGGCATGTCGTCGAGATTTTCGTTCCAGCCAGGAGCCGATATGTGCACCCGCGTGCCGGCGCGCATACTAACGCGCACACGCACCGGCTCTTTTCGGGCCGAGATTCGTCATTCCGCGCTCGCGTGCGAAAAATGCAAGCCCGCTACAGCTGCCCTTCGCTGTCCCGGCAGTTCTCGTCGCCTGTCAATGCGTGGAGAGCGACGACAGGTGCGGCCCACTCCATTCCCCCAGTCTGCGCGTATCAGCTTTCGCTTCGCTGGGAGTCGAGCTCACCATGGAGGCGCATAAGATGCATAAGCACGCGGTGGCTCAAGAGCGACGAACCCGCCCGAGCCTCATTAATAGGGGGCGCACGCATAACTGAGGACGTGATAGCAAACTGCTGCGAGAGATCGAACTGTATATTTGCTGTGTGCACTTGGACAGTGTTTTAGCGGCGGGCGTAATTTCTTGCGTCGTTTCTCTCCAAGCCTAAGTATGCGCAGATCGTCAGAGGCAGCCTGATACGAAAGATTAGGACAGGAGTTTTATTCATATAAATAGAATGCTCTATAATTCAAGAAATCCGCATGCTGCCTCCCCTCTTCCCCCGTTTCCGGTTCCAACGCTCACTTCAGAAAAAAAAAAAAAGAAAATCAGAAAAAGACATAAACGAGAGCCAACTTCCTCCGTGCCTAGCTTGAAAACGATAGGCAGGCTCTGGTCGTGTGCCCCCAGAGCGCAGTGGATATCCTAATTCCTGACTCTTATGCCCCAGTAAGCTTTCTTTGGTTCTCGTAAGTCGAGGATTTTGTTTCTTGGTGCTTCCAAGGATGAATGGAGAGAGAACATTTTTGAAGTGTGCTGTGCGAACGCTTACCGAATCAAAACAGACTACGCAAGCAAGTTATTCTTGTTTTTTTTTTTTTTTTTTTTTTTTTTTTTATGTGGATAGATAACTCGTTCGGTGAGCGCATGCGCGCTCTAAAATAAAAAGCAGGTCGCTACGCTAACGCTCATATTGACATTTCCAACAAGTGCCCCCAGGAATTCGTCACGTTCCTCGCTGGGCTGTTTGTACCTGGTTCAGAAACGATGGAAGCGGCAGCGCAAGCTCTCTGCATTCATTCGCAGTCCCAAGAGTTCAAGAAGCAGGCGTTATGAAATCTGCGTACATGCCATGGAAAAGTAAATGGCTCGTACGATGGAAATAGAAAACGCATTCTGGGAGATTCTCTTTAAATGAGACAAAACAAAGCTGTGCAGCCAGCTTACTTTTGAGGCGACTTCGTCCCCTCAAAAACAATGTCGCCAGAAATGAACTCACTTCAATCCAACCGAGAAACCTTTACTGCGACACTGAGGCACCTGTTACGCCTCCGCACTTCAAAGTTGCCGCCGATACTCTCTTCCCCTCCCTTCAAGCGGGAGAAAATAACAGCAGCACACGAGAGCAATACAGACGCAAGCGAAAGGGGGCCGAGACGTGCGAATCCAGGTATATTTAGTACTCCTGCGCTGTATCGTTTGACTCGACTCCGATATATCACGAGCGCACATGCAGGCAACACTGATGGCAGTTTGAGTAGCTCGCGGCAAAGAAATTCCCGCACAGTTACCGCAGCACCGCATGGCGCAGAACCATTCCAAATGAGGAGGTCTTAGCTTCCGCAGAGTAAGTTAACGGCCTCTCGCGACCTCTTGATACGTTGCCAGGTAGGCGTACGATGAACAGTCGGTAGTGCTCGCAGCCGCGGCTACCCGAATATCGTGCCGCGCATCTCGCCTCCCAAGGAGCTGAGGATGGAGGCGGGGGTGAGAGCGCTTTCCATCCAGCGTAGCAGCACTCACTCCGGCAGTCGCCGCCGCCGCCACGTGACGGCCGCCCATCACTGTCGGGCTCTGCGTGCGAGATTTATGTGCGGCGCGCATCGCGACCGTGTTCATGAGTTGAAAATTACACCGCTATTTTTGTCGCCACTTCGCGCCTGCCGCCATAACTCAGAGCACTCCGTCTTCTCCGCTCACACCGATTGCAAATTCCTCGCCGCGCGCTCCCTCGCCTTTCCGCCTTAGCGCCCGAGCTGCTTTAGCCCGCATCTGGCTCGCCGCCGCCGCGGAGTCGCACGTCCCGAGCTACGAGCCGCGGTTCCTTTAGCGACGCTTCCCGGTGGCCACGCGCGAGCTCGCGGCGCCTGTTTTGGCTACCGTTGGCGCGCCTTTGAAGCCTCGGAGGAGATCCGTAATGTTCTCAGCCGCCTCCGTAGGTGGCGGACAATGGAGAATGCGCCTCTTTGTGCGCACCTTCGTCGTATGCGCGATATTTAGCTCTCACGGTTGCTTTCTTTTCTGCAGGTTGGGGTGGAGGGCAGGCGCGCTACCAGCTTACGCACCGCGTTTAAGCGAAAGGCCGTCGCACGCCCTGTCGGGGTCAGGAGTCTGTGAAACACGCTAACGGCAACCAAAGCTCATAACCTCCGTATCGGCCAGTAGTCTATCAGGCCGTACTTCTGGTTGTGAAGGTCGGACTTCAGTTCTCTAAAGGGTCTTAAAGAAATGAGGCGATTTTTCGCTCACATTTCGCTTCGATGGTTCAATATCCTTAGACGCATTTTTTTTTTTAATTATTTCCGAATACTGTTAGCCATTCCGGGCTATTACAGGGTGCGAAGGGTACATTCATCAGAGCAATACAGTTTCAACACTTTTCGGAATGTTTCTAAAGAACAAGCTCTATCAAATACACGTCTGTCAAGGTTATTTCATTCAACATTTGTCTTAGGCTGAAAGGAAAATTTATTAACGTCGACTCTAGGCACATAAGACATAACTACAAATGGGACCGGTGGTTAGTACGGGATAACAGTCTTCTCCTCTTCAGGACGTGCGTTGAGTTTTTGTGTTTGTATATCTATAGACTTTCGCCACAAACTCTGTATAATTGTGCTATATATTATGACTCTGGTGGAACAATTTTAAGCACACAGCTCTACTGGTAAGGATTAAAACCAGCGGAAAGACGCGGACAAAGAGAGAAGCACACAACGTGTTGTGTTGCGTGCTTCTCTCTTTGTCTGCGTCTTTCCGCTGGTTTTAATCCTTACCAATATGCACCAACTGGCCCAGCTCTCCACTCTACACAGCTCTACTTTCAAGGTATATAGAATCATTATTAGATTTCGCTGAGGTGGCTGTGTAGCCTCCTTCGTTCCTTCGAGCAACAGCCCGAAAAACAAAAACAAAAAGATCATGCGCAGACACCTTGTCCCAAAGACACGATACAAGCACAGACATGACCTCCAGCGTCTTTTCATATAATGGGAAAAGTAATGGTTTCGCATTAGAATTCATCGCTTTGTGTCACGGACACAGGCCGATGCAAACAGGTGAGCTTCGCAGACCACTGCATTGGACGCCACTTCTGCAGATCACGTGCTAAGCTGCCAGTCATTCACGCCGTGCTTCGAAATTCGTCGTCTGCATCTGACCTGGCAATTAGGTCCCTTTGATTTAATAAAAGACTAAACCACTCGCTAAATACTTAGCTAAGGTGAAAAGACATGACAAAGCAAGGCTAACGAAGCAAAACATAGCTATGCGAGTGCTAAATTATGCGTCTGCATGTATGTATATCTGTGCTTAAGCAAAACTAAACCGCTGCTTAATGGTTTAATTGTGTATTCGCGCACTATCGCACATGATTTATTAGTGCAGTTTAATTGGTCTTACTTCTAATCCAATTACAATTGTAAGTACTTTTACTCAGGCAGTAAAGAGTTTGCGCCTCCATCGGCTGGACCCTCTGTTTTCATTTCCTGACTTCTCTGTCTCCTTTTACAATCCCCATACTCTGTTATGTGGCACTTCTATTGCCCCCCTCCCCTTCCCCTTCAATGTTTTATATTCCATTTTTACAGTTTCAAATCAAATTATTTCATTACCTCCCGCGTGCAACGAAAGAAATCTTACCGACGTAGGATATAAAATAGAAAATTAACTGAGCCAGAATATTTTTCAAAGAACGAATACGTACGTCACACCTTATGGTGATGTGGTGAAAATGAAAAATAAAAGCTTGGGCCACTAAACACGCGAAAGGACCTTGCAAGGAGCCGCCGTTCATTCGGTGTAATAGCTTAACAAGACTTCCCTGTATGGGCGGGATGATAAGCATGAATGCAATCTATATATATGCACTGACCATTGACGAACTTAGAGAAGCAAGTGAGCACGTCAGGGGATGCTGCATTTCGTCACCGCAACTTTGCAAAGTTCAATTACCAAAGGGATGTACAGACGGCTGACGGTTCACATAGATGCTCTACTTACGGAACAGTAACAAACCCTCACAAACTGTCGCCTAGTTTCAGAGCTGCAGGTTGTAACAAACTTTGTAGCAAATAACTATGGCTAAACCATCCGTTTTTGCTTCAGGCCACAAATAACGAATTTCAAATATTGTATGAGTGTGAGCATGTGTGAGTTTCAAGAATTGACAATCCTTGAAAGCCGCTGCAAGGGGAAGGGCGGTAAACAACCTTGGCAATATTTTTTTTTGCCCGAAAATGACTTCTAGATTTAATCAACGGACAGCGTCCGTGCCACATTAGCGCATGCACCAGATCGATCCTCCATAAAAACAGAACCATTATTAGGGACGAGAGACGAGAAAGAGAGGCATGGAAAAGCACCAAAACGCAAATAAAACAGCACGCAGTGTATGTCTACATGGATGAATGCCTCGAATTTGACAAGGCCGGCGAAGGAAGTAAAGGCAAACGTAAAACTCAAAAACAAAGTACGCTACTAGCGCACTGTCGATCCTAGTATCTTGGGTCAATCACCTTTTGATGCTGACATTCCTTAATTAACCGCGCCGCTCAGGTAATGGCCTCAGGTGGTCTTCAGGCTCCCAGAGCCCCTTCGCAAACTAAGTATTGAATCTGACACCGCAATGTCTTTGTTTTTAATTTTCCGATGCCCCCGATGCAGATTTCAGTTAAAAAAGAAGAAAAAAAAACCTGTCGGCTCTATCAGCAGCACCATCTTCTCGTATACTGTTTCGAGACCACTGCGACTGCGTTGCAAAGGCGCCGAAAACAACATCTTTACTCGATGCAGCTGGGTGGAATTTTGATTTGTTTTTTAAAGACAGTTTTGAAGCATTCATTTAGGTATACACTACATATTTGGTTTCCTTCCCGGTGTACGCGTGTACGCGCTGGCACTTGTAATTCATCTATCACGCTCACCATAGATCCCGAATCAAGTGCTCTCATACAAACAGGTTTGTATTTTTTTTTTTTTTTCACGGTTTTAGTTTGATTTAACTTTCAAACCGAAGAGCAAAAGACGTCAAGTTTTTGAAGATGCTACGCAGTTCACTCTAAGCGGTTTCGCCACAGCGTCTTGCGGTGCAGTTTCACTGAGAATCACGTGTTGAAGTGACGAAGACTTCAGTGCGCTGGAAAAAAAAAAAAAGAAAAAAAAAGGAAAAAGCCAATTATTCTTTCTCGGCCTTGCTTGCTACTACGAACTTAAGTTTTCGCAATGAGTTTCCCAATTCTTGCGCTAAACGATTTTTTCGAAGAACTGTTCCCCCTCAGTGTACGGCTGTTAATGTAGCAGTGAACGTAGCCTCCTCTGCTTGTTAGGAGGAGCAGGCCAGGAGAATAATCCTGTTCAAATTTTTCCTCCCAAAGGCGTTTATGGGGGGTCGTTTGTCTGCACCCAAGTAGGGTCAGGGCTTGCAGAACCGACCAAAGGAAATATGACAGGATGCTCTAGACACACTAAGATGTCATAAAACAAAGGAAAATATACAAACACTCCGATGGCGCTTTATGACTATAGTGGAGACCTGTCGTGAAGGGGAAACGAAAACAGCCTGGCTGCCCGGGAAAGACCAGTGCCGTTATGACACGACCACCTGGAATCCTCCAGGCTTCAAAATGCGCCTCCGTGATGCACGCGGGCATACTGCTCAATATTTGTCCGGAGGCCGGAAACGCTGCCCCAAAGGAGGCAGTGACGTCTGCCAGTGTCCGGCTTTAAGGCAGAAACCTTTCGACCACGAGGCGCCAGACGAGTACGGTTTGGCTTAAGTAATGTTTCTATTCACTTCTACACTTCCTGCCAATTGCTAAGGGTGCAGATTTGCGAGGAAAAAAGCGCAGACTTTACACAGTCATGTGTTACTCGTTGTCGCATGTCAAGTAAATGAGCACAATTGTACGTACCGCGACTCTCACAGCCTGAGTCGCGTTGGAACGTTATACCCCATAGCCCAACCAACTTGTACGTATACGCTCGCTTCCCCGCCGCCGTGCACGTACGCAGAAAAAAAAAAAAAAATAAAGGAAGTATGCTCATTGTCTCTATGCCTTCAGGATCGTTTCATCTCAGCCCAAGAGGCTGCCTGGCAACAAGGAGTTGGCGCGCATAAAATGGAGGTGTGGGGGAGGGTGGGAAGAGGAGGGTCGCAGTAGCAGTGCGACTTTCGCTTAGCAGAAATAAGCGTGAGGCTGCTCGCGCAACGATACGCTCCGGCGGGCTTGAGGTACACGCATGAATGGGATCCAAGAAAAATAACGAAGGTGCACTCGAGCAACGAGAACGTGTGGGCACTACTGTGACGCTGGGAAGAGAAAAAGAGCCGGTCGAAACAAAAACGACAATCTTCGAGAGGTAAGCACGACAGAAGAGGTATGCCAGAATAAGGCGAAGAATCGGAGGGTGCCCAGCATTAGGCACCGCAGGACAGGAACTTTCGTAGCGTAAAAGGAGAAGGAAGAGAAAACCGCATCGAAGGCGGCGCGTATGTGCGCGACCAACTGAGCGGGGTCCCGCAGAATGGTCCTGACAGAGCCGCTACAAATCCGCGCCGGGTCGGGCCCGCGACGCGTAGGCCCCCGAGGCATCGCACGCGTTGTCCCCCTTTCGCGGGCCTATATATATATTTCTACATGTACGCGTGCCTCCACCCCCCCCCCCCCCCCCTCTTCCCCTACTTTTTATTCTCTCTTTCTTTGGCTATCTTTCTTACCGCGCCGGACTGATATTTCAACTTTTAATTAAAGTGTCACTTCCAGCGGGCATCGCGCGAGCTTCTTTTCTTCCCCTCGGCTCCCTCTCGTTTTCTTCCCGCTATCATTTGCGTACGTCACCTTCCTCGCACTCTGTTCTCTTGTCTCTTGGGCTCTCCGAGCTCGTGCCGCTTCGCGCTACGTGGCGCACGCAGTGCACGCGCTCCGCACCTCACCAGTGCACCCCTCCTAGAAAGTTTTTTTTTTTTTTTTTTTTCTCTTCCTTCTGGTTTTATTTTTGTTCCGCCCTCATATGTCCCCGAGCGTCGACGCAGGCACGCGTTTCCTTAGCGCTCGGCGTCTTATATCTGGCGCGATGTGGCCGAGCACAAAACCCGCACTAAAGCGACGGTGAGGGGGCTGGCCGCAGGGTTTCGGAGGTCGACAGGGTTTGGTGGGTGGCCGCTGCACCTGAGTGCAGTTGAAGCCGCCCCAACCGCCCTATCGCCGGCATCTACGATGTAATACGAACGTTGGCTGCAGTGTCGTATGTTCCGAGACATAGCCTTCCGCTATTTAGCCGCAGGACAAGCCGGCATTAGATACTGATTGGGAAAGGAGCGATTCTCCTTTGGCATGAAATCGTTGTCAGCGACACAGTAGCCGCAGGTTATACTTGGCGAAGGAATTTACGCATGAAATTCATTTCCTCACCGCAAACCTCCTTGAGGCTGGTTCTCTTGACTCTTTTTTTTTTTTTTTTTTCCCACAGATTGGCTGTACAATTTTATTTATTTCAAGTTAGGCGCGCGGCCGTCTTGTAGTGAAGACTTTCGCCATTTAAATTTTTATTCATTTAACTTAATTTTAATTTAGCACTACATATGTTCATATATGAAAGACGACTCTTGTTCCCTCCTTTTTTGTCTCCGATTATTAGAAGAAACTGTGCACAGCCATATTTTTCTTTCTCTTTTTTTTTTTTTTATTGTCTGTCTGCGTGTAGCTGTTTCACCTTTTTTGGGATCCTGTGAAGGTCTAGTGCGCACATCTTGCTCAAGATAAATACATGTTGCGAGAGATGCTTCAACATATAAGCCCACTTACAAGCAAGCGTTACAGACTTTGTCGTTCCAGCGCCCTCCACGTGGCTTTCTCTTCGGTCATCAACCTATCGCACAAGTATCATCGCGTAACGACCTGAACACCTTCTACGTATCATCTTCAGCTATGCACCGAATGCGTCCTGAAAATAGCGTTCTCCGATGCTACATTAGTGTTCACCGCGAACGCTTTCTGGAGCCTCGTAGCCGGCCGTGGATGCCGCGCAGGACGCCGCGTGGTACTCGGCGTAAAAGGCGGCACTCTCTTTGGGCCCTGAATGGAAAGCGAGGTGCTGCGCCGGCATCAAATGCGCCGTCGCCTGTTCCTGAACCGCGGTTCAGCAGCGAGCAGCGCGCCTCTCTCGATTCCAAAAGCCGAGACGCCTTTGGCTGACCAGCAGGCCGCCGCCGGGGCCACCGCACGCAGTCACCGATGCAACGCGTTTTTCTGACGTCTCACGGCGCAGCGCTTTTGTCAGGCTTAATCTTCGTGCGAACGTAGGAACAACTCATTTCGTTTTTGTATTTCTTCTTGCTGCATAGTTCTGTTTTCTGCGCGTTCGTGTCTTCGCTTATGCCCGTCTGTATGACCTGGGGGCGCAATACCGGTGTTCCTATTGTTAATGCCGTCTGGTGAAGGCGCGAATGATTTCCAATCTAAATTTTCTCGTTACTCTGTTGCTCGAGGAGACAAGTTATCACAACCCGAGGGCGAAAGCAGGGGCAGCACCCCCCCCCCTCCCCCCTTCCCTCTCGCACACACACCTCTTTTTTATGCAGGTAAGTTGGCTCAGTATGTAGGAGTAAAGCGAGGCGTAATTTCATCTGTCTGATGGAATAATCAGCTGCAATCTTTGATTGAGATATTTTAATGAGGCATAAAATTGGCCACTTTTTCATTTCTAGTTCGGAACAAACTCATAATCAGCGCATTCCCGACATCGGCAGTTGACCGGCGAGTATATATAAGCGAAGATAACGAACGTTTGAGAATCGAAAAAACAAAACAAAAAGAATTGGAGGTGCAATGCCTAAAATCCTCCTTTAAGGGCATGACGCGACATCGTGAATGTCTTCTGTCTTCGTTTCGCCTTGGGAATCCTAACTTAAACTCACTTAACCACGGATCCCTTAATTTGTGCCTCCATTATCACCCGCATATTCGTTAGCACAGAGTCGTAAGCGACCACCTTATGGGAAAGACCACCACACAAGGATATAAAACGTGCCTTTGTAGGCTAGGAGCCGCGCGTTTTATTTGGGATGTTAGGAACCTGATGGGTTCGATTCCATCTTAAAATTTGCGATCCGAATTGGCAGCTCCTGTCATGTCACGTGGTCTCGTGGCGTCATATAACCTGCCGACCAATAGCGCCTGTCCATGCCACCTGCCCGATGCATGTTCATAATTTTTCGCTCAAAACACCGACGGCGACAACGCTGAATTTTCTGGAAGACGAGGCCTGTAACGCTATCGCGTTAAAAATCAAGATGCACCTCCCATATTTGGTACTTGTTCATTATTAACTTAAACAGCGCGAACACGAAGACAAAGGACAGTACAAAGCGCTTGTACTGTGCCTTTTTTTTTTATCTTGTCCTTTGTCTTCGTGTTCGCGCTGTTTAAGTTAATAATGGGCGTCACAGTGTTAAGAGTTTCAGATTAGTTGTTACTTGCTCGACGGTAGAGTAAGTAGCGGTCCTACGTGCAGACAAAACTTGCATGCGCTGTGCTCGCCGCTTGCATCAAGTGAGCCTAACTAGCAGGGTCAACTGTAGCACCCTATTGTTTCAGTCATTGCAAGGGAACGTCCGAATCACGAGGCAGATGATACGGCTTCGAGAGGAGGGGGAGCAGGGAGACATCAATGCCGGCATCCTTCCTGTCCTACACGCGAGGAGCCCTCTCTGGTCCACGCTTGCCGATGGCAAACGTATTCCCCACGTACCCAGACGAGTGTATACGCTCTCTTCTGTGCGTCATGATACGAGCACGACGCAATGAAGTGCTCTACGTGGCTCTCTTCACTACACCATGACCGGGGCAGCAGCGTCACGAGCGACTCGACGCTTTAGGTCTGCGTGGCACTCTCGCTGAAACGTGCAGACAGGTGCTGAGCGCTCGGAAGACGGCTCGTCGATCCTCGGCATTCCTCACAAGCGCACCGCTGGGGTGAGAAGAGGCCCAACCAGGCAAGGAACAACGAGCGGGGAAGAATTCGTGAGCGACCTGCTCTCACGAGCCGCTGCTGCCGTCGGGGCCCGTTCGCGAAGGCGGGTGTCAGGGCCGGCTCTTTAACTGCGCCGTCGGTGGACAGCGGCGGCTCAAGCAAACACAGCTGCCGCGGCTCAGACGTCTCGCGCCAGAGCTACGGGGGAGCGAAGACTCTCAGCGAGAAGTCGTCTCGTCGACAAGAACCCCCTTCTGAGTTTGTTCGCTTTCCTGCCCCACCCGCCGGGCCACGACACTCGCTTGGACGGCGTGGAGTGGCACGCGTCTTTTGGGCAGATACGCTGCTTTCCCTCTCCTTTGCCCTCGTCATGGAGAGAGGAAAGAGAAAGACCCTGTGAGTGCGACAAGCGTATGCTTCAGCGGCTGTGCTTGTTTTCTCACGCCTAGCTCAAAGACCCCACTCCAATCCCTTTTTCTTTTTTCCTTTTGTTCAGCTGAAAGGGGGAGCCCTGGGCATTTCTGGGATTCTGGGAGTAGCTTACTGGAGGCTTTATGTGCGTATATTTACTTTGTTAGCAGGAAAAAAAAAAAGTGCTTCCCTCTTTAAAGACAAGACAGCAGCACTGCGTCGGATACAAAAAAAAAAAAGAGAAAAAAAGTGGTGTTTTCTGTTTTAATTAGTACTCGCAAATCGTAGCCTCAGGAAGCTTCCAGAATTTGTCATATTTATTTCAATTACTAAACGTGACAATAGGAACTTTTGGAAGCAGCTCACAGTGACGGCGAAATGCAAGATCAACCACTGCAATTGATTGATTGAAAAGTAATGCGTTCTAAAACGCAGAGCATAATGACCGCGAGATTTTATAAAGCTAATGGTTTCAGGTAAGTTAAGAAAAAAGTAAATAGCGTGGTTTAATCTCCCGGAGTTGCAAATTGCCTATGAGGGGCGGAGTAATGGAGCACTTCGGATTGAAGTAGACCATCCGGAATTTTTTCATGCGGGCTGACATCGCACGACACACGGGGGCCTTTTTGAATTTCACTTCCATCGAATTGCGGCCGAGTATTGAACTAAGGGTCCTCCTTGTCGCATCAAGCTTTGGGCAGGATGTTAGCATTGCATTTTCGAAGCAACTGGTAGCCTGAGGCGAAACCTTAAAGAATTTCTGAAACACTGCTCGCGATATATGCACCGCCATTCATATTTACGAAGCGCGAGTCGGGCTTGCCGTTGCACAGGAATAAGACAGAGGTTATCGCCCTTTCTAATCTCGTTCGCCCCGAAAGAAAAAGGCACGCTATAACCCAAAGCTTCTAGCTTCTGAGCCCGCAGAACAGAACGCTGCCGCGCGTCTCGTTAAAACGCCAATGTTGCCTGTCCTCGCCATCGCTCACCAAGGCAAGCACACAAAGTAGCCGCGGAGAAGAGTGCAGAAAAAATAAAAAAATAAACAAGGAAAGCGAAAAAAAAAGATGACAGCAAAACATCGCCGCCTAGGCATCCTTGCTTCTCTAAGGACGACGAATCGCAGCCATAGTTCAAGCTCAGGGAGCCAGAGCGGCCAGTCATATTTTCTTCTTTGCACCAGGTGTGTCGTGTGTGCGCGCGGGAGGGCGAAGATGGCGAAGCCCGCAGAGCGTGCCGGCCAGCCGCCGGCTGACGAGAGATCTACCAGCTGTGACACGGTCGTTCTTCAACTCACCTCCTCTGCCGTCCAGCCGGTGATTTATTTTGCATATATTCTTCTTTCGTCCGGCTCAGCCAGGCGCCTTGAGCGCTTGCGGCGGCGACGACGCATCGCCGTTGCCGAGGTGACAGCACCGGCGTAGCCTTAATAATGTAAGAGGCAGTGTCTCGTCCCTGCAGATATATACCTGTACCTGGAGGTTGTGCAAGGCTGAGGCCACCTCGGCGGATGCTTCGAAGAAACTCCCACTACTTGTCCCGGTGTGCTGTGCCCGATGTTAGCTCTCCGACGGCGCTGCCTACCCGTATACGGTCAAATTACATAGCCTCTACGCTGGCCCCTTGGCTGCAACGTGAACTGGCTGATTAGTGCGTCTACTGTTAATTGTCCTGCCTTTTTTTAAGTGCTGGTATTGTTGCGATAAATCACGGTGACAATTAATGCCTACTGATGACGCAAGCGCCCGTCACTTTTGTTTTTTTCTAAGCACTAAAGCGGTAACAGTGAGTGTAGCCTTCGAAGGGGTCAAGCAAATGAGCAAGCAAAAAAAAAAAATGAAGAAGAAGAACTTGGGGCGACGTAACAGGAGCTGCTGCGCGAAGGCGGTTCTAATGAATGGTTTTGGGATATGGAATTCTAGTGATCAAATAGTCAAAATGAGGCCAGTATTGAAGCTCTGAATCTGATAGTCCAATAAAAATAAAACAAAACTAAAGGAGACCAGGAAGACACGAGAACGTCGATTAAAAAAATCTGGGACACAGGAAACCTCGTTCAGTAGCAAAATTTTTCTTTAGGAAGTCCCTCAGTTCGGGAAGAAGCTTCCCCGCCAGTTCAGCTGAATTAAACACACCTGGTGTGTCTCTTACCACCGTTAAAACACCCGCTGTTCATTTGGGTGTACATTTAGCTTCGGTGAAGTTGAGGATCGAAGCGGTCAGCTGGCTTCATCCCCGTGCACTCCCTCCAGTCGGAAAATGCTGAGAGCTTCGCTTTTGGTACAAGCGATAGCGTAGGCCGCGGTCAGCGGTGTAAGGTCAGACACGGTCGGAGAGGCGTACCGGCATAGCAGGTACAAGAGCTAGTTACCCAGGAGACAAGGCACGAGTGGCGGCACGGCCACGCGGTTGTCAAGGGATTTATGTGATGTCGTAATGTCCGCCATTAGCGCAAGCAACCAACTTCCTACCTCCTCTATGGCGGCTCTGTCCACTTTCCGACTGGTGCTTTCTTTACAACGCCGGCATAATAATAAATAGAAAAGGGGGCGGGGCTTGGGGTAACCACGATCGAATATTATGCGAAACTCTCGCTTCCTCCGAATTCGGCCTACTTTTCTTCTCTAGAACTTCGAATTGCTTCAGTGAGTCCCACCGCCTCAGTAACGATGATTTCGAAAATCATATAGAGCAACGGTGTTCCGTTGAATAAGTAAGGCTCGGCACCTCGCGAAAGCCCCTCCTTGCTCGCATGTCATGTAGTTCAAACGCTTCCGCAGTATTTGCCTCAAATGATTTCCAGCCGCGTATAAACAAACGAGCTCAGCTGAGCGAGTCACAGATTTGCCGTCGCGCTCAGAGATAGGTTTCCCGTTGCAAGATCAAAGAACGTCATTTCAGGTAAAGTGTGATTTCCTAGGCAGCCCTCACTTGGCTTTATGGCAGTGAGTATAACTCACGAGGTCCCTCTTTGGATTCTTATACGCAATGGGGCTGCGCTGAGCAGGGCATGCACACCGAAGGGCTCCGACTCAACTGGGCAACGCGATGTGGCAGAATGGCGCGATGAATGTTTAACAAGTTCCGCTGCCATGATTTAGGCGGTCGCCGCCGATGTCCCCGCGCATCAGCTGCGATATTCATGAACGGTACGGCCACGCAGTCACGAAACGGGCCGGCCCCGTGTGCCATTCTTCTCAACAAATCAAGGAGGCCCGCGTGCGCACGTGCGGGGTTGCCGCAGCGCCCGTGCTCACGCACACACATCCTGGTCCGCGGAGGCTGCAAGTGCGCGAGGAGGACCCACCATTGAGACCCGACGGGCACCCGCGACGGCCCCTCCGCCCGGCTGACCGTTCATCGCCGCCGCTCACGTCGGCGCGCTTTTCCCTCCCAAGGACATAAATAAAGCCACGCCACGAACGGCCCCGTTCCTAACCGCGCGTGCGCGCAGTGCTAGGTGACCTGGCTGCTCTGCTTATCCCTCGAGTGACACTCGGTTGCGCGGGAACGATGGAGGAAAGCAAGAAATATGCCTGCGTCTCGCACGCCGGACGCATTTCAGCCTGGCAGAGGCGTCCGACAGCTCGATGGGGCAGTAGTGGAGGTATAATTTCGATTTCTTTTTTTTTTTTTCTCCTGTGGGATAACTCAGACCTGTTGCATTCCCTTCGATCTATACTTCACGCTCTGTCCTGCTTTGTATTTTGGGTTGCATTCAGTCTATAGCCCGCAGATGAGAGGAAATAAAATAATAAAAAAAAAAAAAAAAAAAAAAAAAAAAAAAAAAAAAAACAGAATATAGCATGACAGGATTCCCCGCGAACACTGCCTTCAACACAGCCAATTTCAACATGCACCCTTGAGGAACAAGGGTGGTCGGGGTTGTTAGGGCGGTCAGTAATAGCACCGTTTTTTAACTATGCTATTGC
The DNA here is from genome assembly GCF_055883805.1 of Amblyomma maculatum. NCBI lineage: Eukaryota > Metazoa > Arthropoda > Arachnida > Ixodida > Ixodidae > Amblyomma > Amblyomma maculatum. Next base: position 54,488,738 of record NC_139344.1, read on the forward strand.
TGCTGTTACTTTTCAACGGAGCGGGGATATCGATCTCGGCCTGTAGGGGAATGAAATTATAAACGTTACCGTAGGAAAAAAAAAAAAGATACCTTAGTCTAAAAAATAGAACATTTTTCATTATTGCTGTGAAAGAGCCGCATTTTGCTTTCTATGCACTGAAAGGCTAAGTTCAACTTCACAAGGGCCAAGGCTGCTCTGGCCGATTCGCTTCTTACATAGCTGATATCTGCCTAGAACGCGTAACTTTATTCTGCGAGTACTTCATTCTATAGTCGTAAAATAAAATGCACAAGGAGACAACTACGGTGCAAGGAAAGATTGCGAAGCTTTATTTTTTTTTTTATCTTTATTTTCCTATTCAGAATGTTGTCTCGAGCAAAACCGAAGCCTTTCGGAAGCTGTAATCTTCTTCTGACCACGGCTAGAGTGTTGTATGTTTCTTCGTTTTTCAAATCCGTTATTTTTTCCCAATCAAGTGCCGCAACTATAGTATATTGATCTTGAAGTGATTATTTTCCCCCGAAGAAAGGAATACGGAGGTCTTTCAATCTAACATGAAAGGCAGATATAATAGTGCGAAATGAGAATTGGTGACGATGTAATAGCAAAAAATCGCCTCTAATGACGGGTCTGTTCTGGCTTAAACGATATATTTTTAGGTAGCCCATACACGCATACCTTTTTAGAGACAGGACACCGGTTCACACTGCCAGAAATCTGCAATGTGCGGAAGACTTTCCAAAAACTTTTTTGCAAGAAATATGCTTTTGACTGCTGCATAAAAATGCCTATTAATTTTGTTCTTAGATGTTTTCTATAAGTGTCGTTATTCCATACAATGTATGCTCTGTAGGATGCGGGAATGAATTCAGAATAAACTCAGCTTCGAAGATTCTGAAGCTAGGTAACAACGCAATATTGTGTGCGGTTTATAACCGTAAATTAAGACGCTGCCAAGTTACGCTGCGTTCTCAATCTACAAGCCAGAACGTACGAGTATCACATTCCCGAGACCCATTCGAGTGGCACCTCTGAACAAGCTGTGCCTACACATATAACTGAACCGCGGAGACGGCGTCACGCGTACGCAAAACCATAAATAAGGAATCTGACGTCAGTTCATTTTCCGAAGCATTATCATCGATTATATTGCGTCCTAAATAATCACGAAGCATCATGTACCACGACATCATGACTCTTCCGTTACGTACCAGCAGTGCTGTTATAACATTTCTCGGGTTATTTCTTTAGCGTTCCATTCACGGCACCTACTTTACTCAGTATGGCGTGCTTCACCGTGTTTAGCAACGGCACGGAAGAAAAGTAATTTCATTTTCTAAGCATACAAGGAGCACACGGCAAACGGCGTTCCTGAAGTCAGGAATCAAAACTGCTCAACAGTACGAAACTGTGAACGGGGCGCCGGCCGACCCCTTGCCTGCTAGCAGAGCATCACACGGCTCTCGTGGGGCACCTCCCTGGCCCGTTGGAACGGGCGTAGGTTTTTCGAACTTTTACGACCAGGCCAGCAGCTCGCTGAGATGAGCGTGACCAGCGTATAGCTCATCGTTCCGCAGTGACTGGTTTATGCGCTTATGTGTTGGTACCGGCGATAATAACGACCTTTTAGCATCAACAAACACGGCGGAATAAAATATGCACAGTGCCACGGGGCCGTATTATTGCTAGCGTGCGCTTTATTTACTGCCTGTCTGTATTCCAGCGGGCGCACGGTCCCTGTAGGGAGTGCGCCATCGTTTCGTGCTTGGACACAGGGATTTTTTTTTTTTTCTTACAGTAGCTATAAAGTATAGCAGGAGATGTACAAGTTGAGCTTCATTCACTACGCGGTGAACGAACATATTATTTCGCAAGCAGAGGCAGCATGCAACGGCTCTATGAAATGTGACGCAGCACGAAATGTTGGTAAGGATGTACAAGGCAGATAAATTTTTATAAAGCACCTGAAGGGGACTGTCAAAACACAGGCGCACAAGAGGAAATTGCTACTGCCTTGAGCAAGCCGTGCCCTTTTTTAACGTCAGGCTATTTGCTCCTTACGTTTTCATGGTATACGCAGACACGAATGGTAAGTGTGAACCGCAATGCTTACTGTCTGGAGAAGAAACCGGGCACAGCAAGGACGGGTGACGTAGTGGCCACCTAAAATAAAGGAGAAAAAAAAAATCATGAAAAATTGTAGTTACCTTCGCCAGTGTGACAGACACTGTAGTATTACAGCATGCGCTTTTATCTTTCTGTTATCTCCTTCTCCTCCTAGTGACGCTTAGCACCACCGAGCGAGTTAGAGGTGGCGGGCTTCGCGCGTAAGTTGCTCGCTTACCTTTTGGTTATAGCAGGTTCAATAGCAGCTGTTGAGACTGCCTTCTTTTCATGTGCTGAGAAGCACACTACTAGATTACGCAAGCCGAGAATCGAAATTGTGTGTACCGTCAATCTGATTGGCTAAACTGTTTCGTTACGTCATTATGCGAATGACGTCATTATCCATTGCCAAAGCAGCCACCGGGACCTTAGGGTCCCCAGTTTCAAGCTCGCAGCCTTAAAAAAAAAAAAAAAATCACGACCACACTTCTGACAGGGGGCACTTGGCAGGTGAGAGTTGTGTGACTTCACGAGACCAGCTGCTTGATCGAATTAGGAGCTGAGTACCGTGTGCCGTACGTCGCTCTTATTGGCTGAGCTGTTTAGCGACGTCACACCACGTGGCCTCACGCGAGTAATTCAGGCCAATGCCGATACAGCTTAGGTCATGACTGCCTAAAACCTGATTTTCGACCTTGACTTGATCGTTGATTAATCCATGGCCTTGACCAAAACCATAAGCTAAAGCAACACTCAGTCTCGGCACAATTCCATTAGCGTAACCGGGTTAAGCTCCTCCAAATTTTTCATCTACTAATTATTCCGCTCCACATCCTTCTTCAAAGCTCGTCTGATTAACATTTTATTAGCAAGATGGAACTTGTAGAGCGAGGAGGGGGGGGGGGGGGGGGCTTATGCATCGCCTTAACAGTATGACACTACAAGGTTAACGGCTCCCGTCCACGGAAGACGATTTCCAAATCAACCGACAGCCATGAATTCGAGGTGCAGTTTTGAGTGTGTCCTTATGGAGAGGAGCGAGAACAAACCCACATCCCATTAGAAGAGGAGCTAAGGCACTGATATTCATATTTTTATTCACGCGACCAGTCTTCCTTACCTGCCTTTCTTAACATGACTTTATGAAGTGCGATGACTTAGATGTCATTAAAAATAGATAAACATAGAAAACCGATTATGAGAACCGTTCTCGAGCAAGGACTAGTTTATCAATCTGGATAACTTTTTAGCCATTGCCACGGAGGAGCGTGCTAGCTACGATGCGTGCGCCTACGCATCGCCTTCCAAGAAAACAAATAATAAATAAATATAGGGCGTCATGGCACTTTATTCCGTAGTACGGGCGGACAATTACTATCCAGGTCCCACGTGAATAAACACGAAAAAAAGAAAACGATAGGTGAGCGCTACTTCGGTGGCAAATCTCCTGCTGCAGACGAACCGGCAGCCCTTACTCTCTATGTAGCATCCAGATCGTCTTTTGTCAGAAAGTGTGCGTTCCAAGGGAAAGAAAAACGTTAAAAAAAAAAGGGTTGTGACAACAATAACAACGCGAGGAAAGCATGGGGAACGAACGCTGTATTTCCGGGCAGTATTTCCGCGTCTCGGCTTCCTCTTACGCACCGTAGAGAGAGGGGCAGATGAAGGGGAGCAGAAGACGCGCTATTGAGTGGTGCTTCAGCGTAATGCAGTGCTGAGATTGGGAGCCAAGAGGCGGACGGACTGATTTGCGCCTCGTACAAATGTAATCCGAGAGTAAGAACGTGTGAAGAGGCGTTGCCAGAGAAGGCGGCACGGGGAAAGCCCCCCACGAAGACGCAAATACAAGTAAACGCTCCTTCGAAGCGGAAAGGGCGACCAAATGTTACGGCACGGGGGGCAGGAAACGGCGGAGGAGATTGACTTTCGCACCAGGCAGAGGGCTAAAGGCGATGGAGCTGTGGGCCACTGCCGCTCTGCGACAATTCTGTCCTGCCGTCGTCCCGGTAAGAAGAAGAAGCAGATAAGGAGAACGGGACCGGGCGTGTGTGAGCGCGAGCACGGGCGCGTAATGTGTCGGTCCGGACCGGGGGCTTAAGGCGGACTCCCGGAACACGCACATCGGTGACGCCCGCCGCCGATGAGTTCATCCGCAGCATCGAAAGTCGCCCGCGCTGCTGCTCTCTCTTCGGCAGCTCCTGGCTGCGCGTCGTCGCATGAAGCCGCGCGTTTGGCGGCACTTTCTGCGGCTGAGCCGCCATCCCGATTCCCCGCTGCTCGCCGTCTCCTGGGGATCCCTCCAGTCGTTTTGGAACCAATGGGCGAGGGATTTCCAGCGCGCGAGCGTGTTCCGGCCCGTGTACGCGAGGAGATATGAAACCGGGCCTTACCGCCGTGTATTCGGCGCTCTGAGTTCGATCCCCGTGCTCCTCTCCTTGACTGAGAACTCCTGCTATTGTACTTCCATCTTTTGTTGTTTTACGCCTCTCTCAGAAGGGAACCGCAGAGCGGAGCGATCCTGATTACACGGCTCCGTGAGCCCGTAGTACGCGAGTGCTCTCGACGTTGGTGACGTCTGCGGAAAGGGGGTAAACGAAGCCGAGTGAATTTTAGGGGAGAAAGGCAGACAAATTCCAGATCGCTATTAGCGGTTGGCGCGGACGAGTACGGGCTTCCGCTGAGGTTAAACACGATTAAAATGAGCTGAACATTTTTCGTTTCTTCTTTTCGCTTTCTTTTCAGTGACGCAATGCACCAGAACAACGAAGGGTGCTTTGACCTGGTGGCTGCGTAGCAAACTCGGATGACGAAAGTCAGCACTGTTGCTTTATATTGCGATATCTACGTCCAACATTCAGAGGCGTCCAGGTAAGTTCGTAAGCGGAGCGGGCGGCTCTTAGCAGCGAGAATTTTGAAGTGTACTGCCAGTGGCACGCTCAAATAGGTATTGAGGACAGAGGAATGATCCAAGGAATGACAACATGAGCAGCCGTCTTTTTGCTTTTGCATTCTTATCGCTGCGCGCGCACATACGCGCACGATTGAGTGAGGAGGTCGTTGGATTAAACTTCTTGGAACTTTTTCGTCGTCACGCCACCCTATATATGTCTCTCGAGGGCCCTGTCCAGAGCTAGTCAGGCCAGGACGGGAAATGGTGAAAGAAAAAGCGCACTGAAAAGGTAGGAGAAAATATTGGAGGATATGCTTCGCCTTTAAGAGTACAGCACGGCAGCGTTATTGGGCCCCGTTCGCTGTCCTTAAACCCCAATGCTTTGAAGACGATGGATAATAATAATAATAATGATGATAATTGGTCCACAGGAAGGGAAAGGCGCAGTATCTGTCACACTTGTTTCTACTGACACCTGAACCGCGCCGTAAGGGAAGGGAGGAAGGGAAGATGGGAGTGAAAGTTGAAAGGTGAGCCGTAGTGTGAGGGTTACGGAGTAATTTCGACCACCTGGGGATCTTTTCGTTTCGCCTCCATCGAAATGCAGCAGCCGGCGGTCGGGATCGAACCCGGGTACTCCGGCACAGTTGTCGGGCATCTTAACTACTGCACTGGATGGATGTATAAGGGTTTGAATCAGGCCGCGGCTCGCGCCATCTGTTGCAGCAGCGGCGTACGGTCGAAGGAATTTTCCAGCGAGCGCCGCGTCGCAGGTAAGCAAAGCGGAAATGTTCTTTGCTACTCGCATAACTATTATTTCCGTAATTAGTTTGTTTCTAATGGCGCACCTAAACATTAGCGGACAGTCACAAGGTAATGCATATATTAGGTCCACTTTTATTCGGAGAAACGCAATTTGAACATGCTGATCTTGTCGTGCGTCCTGTTCGCGAGCGTTTTGTTGAAAGTGTCGTTTCACTAAGAGAGTGTTACCGAGCACTCCCTGACCCACCAGAATGGATTACCTTGCTTGATGCTTTGGTGTCGCTGAGAGAATTTTAATCCGTGCTTGCCGAAGCCTGGCTTACGCGTTTTATGCACTGTATTTCTGATTTCACTATCAAATGTCAAAGTCAGGAATAAAGAAAAAAAAAAAAAGGTTCTGTGGCGGAGTGGTTGCGTGCTCGCCTCGCACTGCGAAGGGACCGTGTTCGACTCCACGAATCTCGGCAACATTTTATTGTTTCTTTACTTCCTTCTGATTTCTGCGTTACGACAACAACGCCGGTTTTTGTGCGACACGGGGTCCTTAACGTTATCGCATTAAAAACACTACTACGATGGGCAATTCTCTAATTCCAAATAGCGCTGCTGCAATGCCACAGAAAGAGAAAAGAGGATCTGTGCATTAGGCAATGATTAAATTACTTGCCATCGTGCAAGCGCTTCACATATTTCCCACGTATACGTGTAGATTACCATCTCGTGGGATCGCATGATGCTTCAAGTACAATATATGCAACATTTATTGAGAATCATGTCTGAACATTACGTACCATTCAGTCCACGAAAAATACGTTCGGTTAGCTAGTGATTTTATGTTAAAATCAAAGTACAACATTCCCTCGTTTATTTTTCTGGAAGGGGTACTCTATCTTTAGCCTTCTTTATTTCTCCTTTTGCCGAACGATTTTCGCGCTCAGTACTTCCCTCTCTACTTCCTCCTATTCTCTGATACAGTCACAACGCGTCGCATACCTTACGCTGCATGCATATACTACACAAAATTGATTTTCGATACAGCTGTCGTTATAGTGCTGAGAAATCCGCGCAATGCTTACAGCATATAGGAACTTTTTCGAAGGAAAAAATACCTAAATGCGTCAGCCAGACCTGTCGATTCCGAAAAAGGTTGTCAAGCAGCGATAGGCAGAAAAACGAATTTTACGGGTAAGAGGGCAGTGTGAGTAACGAAAAAAAAAAAAAAAAAAAAAAAAAAACAGACAAAAAACAAGAAGGTGGGGAGGAAGATTAGGAGGAAGGAAAATTGGTTAAAAAAATGCTTCCCGAGCCTAGGCCAAGCTTAAGACGCCGACAGCTATGATGACCCGACCGGAAGCGGCTCCGGAAGTCGGTGCAGCCCTGGTGTGACGTCGCCGGCAGCGCAACGACGCCGGCGCTTCGCCCGCACGCTCGTGGTTCAGGGTGGTGCAAGAATTGACGTCCGGGGAGGACTGGGGATGCGGCGGCGCTTGTTACGTGCTTCGTAGCCGAGGGAGGCAATTCTATTTCCGGCCGAGTTCGTAATTATGACGAGACGGGCTCGGAGAGTTTTATCTGGCATCCGGCGGCTCCTAATGTCATTGTCACTGGCGAGCACCGCAGACCACGCAGCGGCTTCGCATACGCGAACGCTCTGGGCGACAGCAGTACGCGGGTTATATTTGGGCTGGGCGCGATACCTTTGCGCCGCGTTTCTCCGCGTGCGTTGCTCTCAGGTGCGTCCGCCTTCCACGCTCGCTTGGGGGAAAGGGGGGAGAGCACACATTCATCCGGCGGCGGTGGGTGGTCGATGATGAAAGCCAGTCGACGCAGTATCCAACCACCAGTGACGGGCTGGTACAGACTTGTACTTTTTTTTCTTTAGAACAAGATAGTGGGTGTGAGGGGAGATGCGCATTCCTATTCGAAAATGGACCGCTACTCAGGCGTAAGCACGCGCATAAATTCTGGACAAGCGCATTTTTAATCAGAAAGCCGCTTATGAATTCAAGTTTTACCGCAATAGATTTACATTTAAAGCGCAGGTTCGCCGAAAACCCCTGGGGCAACAACGAAATTCGCAGACTGGTCAGTACAGCGTTAGCGTCAAGGGTCATGACCTCGTGCAACCACCTTGCGAAGTGAATCTAAGGAGAGAAACGTTATTGGAGAAAACATTAGCTGTGGTTTAGCTTTTGGTTAAACATAGAGTTACGCGCGAGCTATCTGCATGGCTACGCTTAGGTTCGGCTTGAGGAAGTAAAGACATGGCCTTTGCACACCGCAGTTTACTCTATGGTTTCAGCTTTATTTATACCATAGGGGGTACTTTTTACCACTAATGTGCGATGAGGCGAAAGCCTCTATCGCGCGGTGGTTCGAAGCCCTACACTACGGCACCTCTTTCTCTCTGTTTTAACTCCCACCTTCGCGATGAGGCGATAGCGTAACCTACCAGCCAACATATAAAGCCCCCCTTTAACCCAGCCGTATCGTATCAACGTGCCTGCGTGGCCCAGGGATAACGTGGATGCAAGGGTTTTGTCAGGCTGACTGTGATATCATCCTCCCATATGAAAGGAAAAGCCCGAGTTGGCAGCTCCTGCCAAACGTAATGTCAGGCAACCATACGTCCAGTTAGTGCTTGGCCATGTCAGCTGCCAGCTATCTCCTCCCACGACTTCCTCCTCTTTTTTCATCGCTTTTCGGACAGGCACGGCGAAATGGCGAGATTGTGGTCAATGTAGCTCTCGCTTCAAAATTTATTTCACCGGAACAAATTATGGAGGACACTTAAGCTTCGCCTTTAAGGGTATGACGCGACAGCGCTCTAACCAAACCGTATGAACATGCCTGCCTAGGAGTAACGTGAATGCAAGGGTCCCAGCAGGGCTAATTCCGATGTCACCCTCAAAGCAGAGCCCCGAGTTGGTCCAGTTAGTGCTACCAGCTAGTGCCTGCCAGCACCGCGCTCCTGATGTTTCGCTCAAAACGCTAAAGCCGGCGAACCACCGCCGACGCCGCATTTTCGGTAAACGGAGCTTTTAACGGCATACTCCCGAGTAGAACTACTACTTACCTCTACGACTTCGCACTACTGAGTAGGAATAAAACTCGGCACTAAACGTTATATAGCGCTACTAATTAAGACCACTGATCAGCAGCAAAGCATAAGTCCATGCGGCAATGGTATATTACGAATTATTTAGGGCAGCTGACTGTCCCCTAATTTTTACATATAGTAAGAATCCACTACAACAACCAATTTATCCGTAGGTCTCTCCTCGGGACGCGTTTCTTCTTATTTTTCGTGCAAAACGAAAGTATTGGGTTGATATAACACGCAGTCTTAACTACTCGATGCGAACAAAGGAGAAGCTTTAGAAGATATCGCTATGCATCAAAAAGAATGGACAATTTGCATCAACATTTCTAACAACAGTGTATTGCATAGTTGCCACACACACACACACACACACACACACACACACACACACACACACACACACACACACACACACACACACACACACACACACACACACACACACACACACACACACACACACACACACACACACACACACACACACACACACACACACACACACACACACACACACACACACACACACACACACACACACACACACACACACACACACACACACACACACACACACACACACACACACACACACACACACACACACACACACACACACACACACACACACACACACGCACGCACGCACGCACGCACGCACGCACGCACGCACGATGTCCAAGAAAGCTGCCATTAGACTGCTAGCAGCATAAGTGCGCGTGTTTAACATCGACCCCTGTCCTAGCATAAAACAAGCATAAATACGGACCTGAGTTACATGGCCTTGTTGACCTGATACACGCGCCTGAGGTGCCTATAGGTAAATAGGCACCTCAGCAGGTATTCGGCGCATTTAGTGTTTTAAATTGTGTCCCTATTCTTCCCTTGCAGGGCCAAGTATATCCTCATCAGATGCCGCGTGCGTATTAATGCGTCTTTGTCTACATAACCATCACCAGCCTGACTACGTCCACTGCAGAGCAAATGCCTTTCCCATATCCCTGCAATTGATTCGGTCCTGAGCCTGCTGCGTCCACTTGATAACCGCAGACTTTCTAACATCATCCGCCTGGCTAACCTACCGCCACCCCCAGCGACGCTTGTCTTTCCTTAGGATCCAATTTGTTATTACTGTATTTCCGCGAATTTAATCCCCTTCACCGCCTTTTTTTTTCTTTTTTCTTTTTGCACGGAAGGGCGCGTATCCAAGGCTTTCAAACACGCTAGCACACTTCTGTCGTCGAGCCGGAACTGTCCGGGTCCTGAGGTGGCGCGGCGTCCGTGGCGTGATATCCGGCTTCATGAGTTACCGTGTTCCGACACTTACGTGACAGGTGGCGGCACAGCACGACTGAAACCGACCGCAAGCGATCCCGATAACACTATCAGCGTGTTGTAACGTGGGTCTGGTTATCAGCGGAGCTCGGAAAGTTTCATGGGCTTCATGGGATTATTGTCAGTTGTGTGAGAGCCGTAAAGGAAGTCGGAACTATTTTTTAGAGGGCTGTTTGAAGTTTAAGCGAATTCCAATCGCGTTTGCCTAAGCTCTTTTCCAAGTTTATTTACCAAATAAATTGTCAAGTTTTCACCCGTCTGGTCCAATATCGCCGCGAAAAGAAGTCGTTTGAGTTTTTTGCAATCTAAGCACTCCCGTTACTTTCAGCATCGCGATCGTAAGGGGGGGGGGGGGGGGGAAGGTGGAGGGGGGGGGGGGGTGTGCTTGGAATCGAGTAAATATGATATTAATGACTGTCAGTTATCTCATCGTCGCATTAAATGATCCTGCCCATGCGTACTTATTCGTTTTGATTTCGAATAGAATGTCATTCACTGGAGTTTGTTCCCTCACCAACTCTTTTTCGTTCCACAGCTCTCTGGTCTGTCCTCAGCTTAAGTCGAAACCTTTTCGTTAGCCTCCGCGTTTCTGCCTCATAGGGGAGTACCGGTAAGATACAGCTGTTATATACTTTCCTCTTTAGGGATACTGTTAAGCTGCTAGTCATGTTCTGCGAGTACTTGCCAAATACACTCCAGGTCAGTCTAGTTCTCTTAATTATTTTTTGTGGTCCAGATCTGCGGCTACTACCTGTCCTAACTTAGACGTATTCCCTTACCGCTTACAGCGCCTGGGTACCTATCGCAAGCTGCTGTTGCTTCCCGAGGCTGCTGAACATTGCTTTAGTCGTCTCTGTCCACGGCTATTCGTGATCGGAAATAATTCACCGTGTTCATGTGCAATCACCCATTTAAAGAAAAAGTATGGAAAAACAGCAGCGCTCCTTGCAACTTTCAAAGTGTGCAGCGTTATCGAAATCGGTTTTCTACCTGTCAGCGGCCAAATAGCAGCCAAGTTTCTTTCCCATTAGCATGAGATTATTTCCAGTTTGAACTTAAACGCGTATTCTGATTCGTATGCATGTAGCTAAATTAACGTGCGTCCTAAGACCCGGTTGTATGTTTGGTCAGGAGGGACCCACAGCACAGAGCCTAGATAAAGGTGATAGATAAATAGCTATTCGAATCACCGCTTCAAACATTTTTGTGGACGTTTATGGGAACACTCAGGCTTGAGAAATATATTTTTCTTGACGATAGCTGGTCACAGTTGCAGAATATACTCTGCTCTCCTCGTGCCTAAAAGTCGCTGCTCTGTCCCCACAGCCATGCGTAACTCAGCATCCTCCTCCTCCGCCTCTTAATCCCCTTGTGATTGACACGAAGGGTCTGAGCCACGTGTAGCCAGGTCAGGTGGCCAGAGACGGCACCTAAGAAGGGACGTCAAGGGAATGAGACATCCTAGAGAGGACAACAGAGGCCATGCACCTCGTTGAAATAATCTTGAGTGGCAGTTTGGATAGAGGTAGCAGAAGCTGGTACAATAGGCAGAGGAGGATCTGATGCACGGTGGATGCGAGTCAAATGCAGAGGGAGGGGAATTCGGCATTCCAGCAAAGACATAGGAGGATGGCGTTGCAGAGAGACCCAAGAGGTGTCTAAGGTCTCAGAACTGGCTGGGTAATGCCGGTATTGTCGATTATCGGTAATTTTCCTGGTGTTCCTCTAATTCGCTTCTCTCTGCAGATTATATAAAAATTCCCACAAGGGCTCCCAATGCGGCTGTGTGGTACAAGGAATGCTAAGCTAACGTCGGGGTAGACGGCCTCCTTCAAATACAAACTAAAGCTGAAATCTGAAAGAGGAAAGCCGCGCAGCACCTTTTATTCAAGTTTAAGGATGGGAAGTAAGGGCAAATTTCTGCAATAGACGTTATTTCGTCAGTAAAGCACACGCTTCACATCGAGCTTTCATGGGACTACGCTCTCGCGAAGCAGCTGCCACGAGAAGTTAGCAAGTGTTTATATTCCTTCTCATCCTTTTTCATTTCCGGGTTATACTCGTATATCAATAGCTGTACAGGCCACCGCCAGTAATAAAGATGGAACACTTCATGAATATGCGAGCGCTGTCCCCGGAACCGTGTAGTAAGTGCGCGCCCAAACACCGGCTACCGGACCACGCACAGAGGCAAGGAAGATAAAAAACAAAACAAAAAAGGGCGATTAAAGAAGCGACGAGAAAGTAGAGCGATAGAGCGAAAGAATACACAAGAGAGAACCGGCTAACTGGAGCCTAAAAGCGAGAAGGGGAAGAGTGTGTCCCCGCGCGTTACCAAAACAAAAGGACCCCGTTCGTCTCTGCTGTAAGCCTTCGGTCGGTGTGGCCGAAGTCGGGTGTGCGTGTCGCCCAAATCCCTTTTGACTTAATCCCCGTGTTGACAGTGTCAGAGCCGGGGGATGGGGCGCGCCCAGCGGTGGTACGGGTGCGCCCCCCAGCCGGTCGACGCGGCACTGCGAGAGCTACCTTCCGGGCCTGGCCAACTTTTTAATGAAAAGTCAACAAAAGAGCCCCCACGCCCTCTCCACCCATCTCGCGTCGACAAACGCCAGAATTTGTCCCCAGCGCGCAGCCAGCTTTTTTTTTTATTCTTTTTTTTTTTTTTTGCTTTTCTTATCTCGCGCGCTGTTCTCTTCCCTATCACCCCCTCCCTGCTGAACCCTCCCCCCGCCCTTCCGTTTGCTCTTTCTCCAAAACACACGCGCCAACCTTTTTATTTTGCGCCACTGCATTTAGCCAACATCAAAGAAATGGGCTTGATAGGCCGAGGTTTATGTGAGAAGCACTCAATGCCCACACCGTTTAAAAAGGTGGAGGGGGAACCAGCTGAAACAACAGAGATTTGCTCTGATTCGCCGACGGAGCGTTGAAGGGAATCGCTTCTGCGCTGCGAGGGCAGGTCCTAGCCTGAATGCTGGTCGACAAAAGGAGATTACACGTGTTCAGCACGCGACGCATCGTTCAACGAGCACATATCGAGTTCTTCCAGTTGGCCTCTGCGTTTCGTCTAATGTTCACCGAAGAAGAGGTCCGTGCGTACTATGCTACGTTTACCATGCACTGATTTATTTCCACGCCCAATATTGTTAAGATTTGAAACGAACCCCAAAACGGGATCCGAACGAAATGCAATGCATTCTTGCTTGTTTCAGTTAGCAGTTTGGAATACAGAAGTAGTCCATGGTGCTTTTAAGGACATATATTTCGTTAACTTTGCTGGTAAGTTTGCAGCAGAACACGTGCATAAAAATGGGCGCTGATGTATGAGAATGTGAAACTCTCTGGCGCTCTAAGACTCAGATATTAAACGTGCCAAGAGTCAGGACACTTGAGGAGACGACACGCAGCAGCTTCCAGACCTCCTCTCGATCATGGCTGGCCCGGGCCTGCAGCTGATGCGAACCTGAGGTTCCTGAGTTGACGTCATCCACATCTTTGCGCGTAAAGAAATTCGAGCTATGGTGTTAGCGACATGGTATCTAATTAAAACCTTTTCGTTTCGGCGGGAATTGAAAATAAAAGTCGAAAAGGCGGTTTAGCCTTATGCCTCCTCAAAACCGCAACATAACAAATTAAACCTGCAGGTTTAATTTCTTATGCATGCATCGCTTGCCCGCAGTAAAGTTAATTATTACCGGAACGAGTTGTGGTTGTAAACAGGAAAAGAGGTTTATCGTTGATGGTATCGACAGGAAACTAGAGTGCACAGAGGAAGCTAGACCTCCGGCTAGCTAGAATGCAGAGATGGTTTGGTTTGATTTATGGGGTTTAACGTCCCAAAGCGACTCAGGCTATGAGAGACGCTGTAGTGGAGGACTCCGGAAATTTCGACCACCTGGGGTTTTTGAACGTGCACTGACATCGCACAGCACACGGGCGCCTTGCTTTTCTCCCTCATCGAAAAGCGTCCGCCGCGGCCGGGTCTTGAAGACTTGAGAGATGCTCTGTGCGAAAACACATCATTAAGATTCCCGCTGGAAGTTGCTAAAACATCACACGCCCGCAAGCGTCTGCGTCATTGTAGCGCAGCGCACTTCAAAGCAAAATGAATAACAAGGCGCGATATGCTTGCCTTGTCAGTCGGACAATTGCCCCACAAAAGAACGCGACTATCACAAATTAATTATAGCCAAATAACAAGGGCTGGTGCTTTTACTGCTTAAAGCGAGGGCACCTGGAAGATGGCTTCAGAGTTCGAATACACTTCCCGAATGATTAAAAAAAGAAACACGGAGCCCGTATTTTATAGGCGTCCATTTTAAACGGATATCTGTTTTCCGCTTAGTTTGGCGTCGCGCCAGCCGTCGACAACTTTGTAACAAAGCAGCAGCGAGCGACCAGAACGAGAAATCACAAGATTGCGAGTCCCACTGACAGCCTTTGCCACAGACGCTCGAAAGTCCCGGATCCGTATCCAAACAACATGTGACCATGGCAGAAGGCCAAGTGGGTGCGAAATGGAAAATAGATAAAGGAATCTTATGGAATACGGCTCCTGGTCACGCTTATGTAGACTTCTGAGAGCGCTCAGGAGGCTCATGCCTGCGTCTGTGAAGCCTATATTGAAGCTGACTGGTTGGTTTGTAGGGTTTAACATCCCAAAGCGACTAAGGCTATGAGAGACGCCGTAGAGGAGGACTCCGGAAATTTCGACCACCTGGGGTTCTTTAACGTGCACTGACATCGCAGTTGCTCTTCGCCTTCATCGAAAAGCAGCCACCGAGGCCGGGATTCGATCCCGCATCCTTGGGAATAGTAGTCGAGCGCCGCAACCACTGCGCCACCCCGGCGGAGTATTGAAGCAGACTGGCCCAGTTGTGCGCTTGAAGACTTTGACTTTGAAGCAGTATCTGGTTATTATCGGGTCTGCTTCGATGGAGAAAGCGCAACACAGCTTCATTGCCACTGATGTTTCGCCGAAACAAATGCGCAGAATTTTAGAAGAGGCAGTGACGCTGTTCTCGAGGGTCGATCACGAGAAGAAGACGTTCAGAATGAATGCGCATACAACCGTGCCACTTTATTACCCCTCATTCATGTGGACAACTTAGACTATGGACGGTTTTTCTAGAGAGAGGGACCACAGTTTTTCCTCGTTATTATGGTAACTGGCTGCCCGGACAATGAAGTAGACGAGAACGCACAGTGCCCATTCGAGCCCATATATTTTTGTCGCAAGTGTTGAACATAAAATCTTTACAAGCTAGCTTCATATTCTGTATTCGAATGCAGGACATGCGATGCGAGCAATGTTGTGAAAAATTGCAAATGCCTCAGTGATGACCCCTTTCATTATTGGTTTCGGGCATTACATTCCTTACAGAGAGAAGTCGTCCAATCGATGCACCAGACTATTTTTAGTAGCATGACTGAAGGTGAAGGAAACTGTTTGCAGGTTGTGTCACGTAGAAAGCTGTCAGCCCTGAGTGCTGATATATATATAACGGTTTGTGGGTAAGTAAGCAGTCATAGCAGGGGTTAGGCCATTTAGCCTTGGCACACAATCAAGTCACAGCTAAATAATCTCTATAGAAGCGTCAAACTGCGCCACGCAGTTTCAACATAACGGCAATCATATTAATGCGCTTGTAGCTCCCAAAATTACCATGCAGTTAAATTTCATTGGTTACCACAAAGCACAGACGCAGACCTAACTACAGCATGTTCTTTTTTGAATATTTTCTATTTGGTGATCCGTTATTACGAACGATTCACTTTATGGACCATTTTACTCGGGAACCAAGGTGTCCTTATTAACGAAGCACGACTGTATAAATTTAGAACATCATTGCGAGCGGCATATATCCACCAAGGGATTAGGAGTAAGGACTATATACGTTTAGTGTGTTTCCGGACAAGAACTGTGTCATCCGAGTGATGTGCAAGATGGTTATAGACACCCAATGACGTCGGGACAAGAAAAATTCACTCTGTAATGAGCAGAATGAGTGAGAGCCAGCGCAGCAAGACTAAAACGAACTTTGAGGGCCGTCACAGGTCACAGTGTTCCTCTGAGTCAGCGTTGTTTTTCTAAGAGCCTCGGTCAGTGTGCAAGTAAATTCGAATGCATTATTGTTTTGGGTCGAAAAAAAAAGGGAATTGAAAACTCGTTTCATTCATTATCTAGTGAGTCATACGTTTTATAGTATTACTGCAATGCCAATTACACAATGCAATTAGTACAGTGTGTCATGTCTTAACTGACCTTGTGCTTCTCTGACTTTGTTACACACACACACACACACACACACACACACACACACACACACACACACACACACACACACACACACACACACACACACACACACACACACACACACACACACACACACACACACACACACACACACACACACACACACACACACACACACACACACACACACACACACACACACACACACACACACACACACACACACACACACACACACACACACACACACACACACACACACACACACACACACACACACACACACACACACACACACACACACACACACACACACACACACACACACACACACACACACACACACACTCTCTCTCTCTCTCTCTCTCTCGGTCTGCTTTTGCCCCGTATAAGTGTAAGTAGTCGTGAACTGGACAGAGAACGACATCAAACATTGAAAACTCTCATGCGAAAATAAACTGGCATGAGGAGTAGATAGTGCGTGCCAGGATCAAATATATATAAAGAGGCGCAGGCGCACATTTTTGAATCGTCAGTCAGAACAGCTAGATTTGAAAGCAAGTACTCTTAAGAATACTTTGTTTCAGTAGATAAACAAGCGTAGGTAAGTTGGCCTGATCAAACTCGATGCAGTTCAGACACTTTAGTGGGAAATTCATGCAGAATCAAGCTCTATAGAAGGTCTGACTCAAAAGCAACGAGCATCACCCCGAATTTACCATGTGTATGTATTCTTCCTCATTCATTCATTAGGCAGAACTGCAATTTCATCGTCGGTGCAACTATTAAGCATCCTTATATCGAGTTGCTTTATTCCCTTGCTCTTTATGCGTACAGACGGTGTCATGAAAGTGGGGTCGAGGGGGAGAGGAGGGGGTTCCTTTAATTTGTTCGGTCTGTGAAAACAAGCGCGCCTCTACGTGGCCGTCGTCGCAGGAGCAGCCGCAAGTAGAGGCAGGACCTTAATTGATCTTGAAAGCAAGCACGTGAAAACAAGGCGTGCGAGGGCTCGCGAGCAAGAGAATAACGGCGGTGTGTATAAAGCGCCGCAGCTTATTGAAATGACGGACTCCATGGCGCCAGTAATAAGGTTAGCGTCCCGGTCCGTTCTTTTTATTTTTTATTTTTTTTGCTTGTCCTCCACTCTGTACTTGAATGGCACGGATGAGTCACAGAGAGAGAGAAAGAGGGGGGGGGGGGGGGGACATCCTTCGGCCCTGTCCGCCTCAACTCCGCCTATCCGCTCAGTATTCGAAACGCTCTGAAGCATGCAACCACGTGATTAGTGCCCGTATTGGGTAAGATGCGCGAGAGCGACAAATGAGATTTACTCGACAACCAGAACGCAACATTAACTATACTCATGGAAAAAAATTACTGTGCGCTAGCGTTAGTCGGAGGGGAGTTACGAAGCGATAAAGAGGATATATGCCCGTGTATAATGGCGAGCTTAAGAACAGGCAGCAGACCCGGAAAAATTTCCCCCAGATGACTATAACCTTAAGGTGGCCACTTTTTACGTTGCCGCTGTAAAGTCTCGCCTGTGTGCGTTGGCACTTGCCAGCCATGTCGGTTTGTCGATTTGCAAGGATTTTGTCTCAGACGGTCATGTATTTCACTATGTTTATTTTATTTATTGACTACGCGACGTTTGGCATGGCCTACTGTGTATCACTATACACTTAGGGTAACAAACTGGATTCCAAGGGAAGGAAAGCGTAGCACGGGGCGGCAGAAAGTTAGGTGGGTGGATGAGGTTAAGAAGTTAGCAGGGGTCAAGTGGATGCAGCTAGCACAGAACCGAGTTAATCGGAGAAATATGGGAGAGGCCTTCGCCCTGCAGTGGGTATAGTCAGACTGATGATGATGATGATGATGATGATGATGATGATGATGACACTATATACAGGCACTACGTCGTCGTTGTTGTTGCGTTCTTAAATGTAGACCGAAGCGCCTCACAACGGCAGCGGCGCTGCAAAGCGAAGAGGAGAAAAAATGGCCTACTGTAGGACACGTGCCCAGTGCTTGCGTTGCGGAACAGGAAACTGCAGAGTGATGGCGACGTGCTGAAAAGGAAGGAGTGATCGAGTGTGATGTTGCAATATGGATACCGAGAATGCTTAGCAAGATGCAACGTTATGATGACGAAAGCCTCCGGTCACCATCTGGACGGCTCCAGATGGAGACAGCAGTAGTTGATTATTATGGATGAATTTGTGTGCGACGACACATATCTTCCAGGTACTAGACACGTGCCTCAATTATAGACCATAATTAGCATCTAAATGTCATGACGGTGGAGTGATTGTTGACAGAATCCGCAAGGCTAATACCACCAGTAGCTTGCAATAACTTCGTCTTCAAGAAAAATGAAAAGGACTGAGTTCCCGTAATGTGGCAGAAAAAGACAACAACAACAACATATCTCTGTTATCCAACATGAACAAGATCTCACGCTGGTGAGGAAAGTGTATCCTCTTTGGCTGACGCTTGGAACTTATATCGACAACCACCTCGAGGCTGCAGACGGTAACACACGAACGCCACCCAGAACCGCGGCAGACTCAGTGAGCGTGGCTACCAGCATCTATGATTCGTACTAGCACAAGTGGTGAACCCCATAAAAGCGGGCTTTCAAAAAAGCTGCCGCAGCTATCTTGGTAAAGCCTGCTGCATATCACGCTGAAAGAAGCCCTATTTCGTGTATTTCTTAAACTCTCGGAGAAGAAAGGGGAACGCCCCCCCCCCTTCCCCCCCCCCCCCCATATAGATAAAAATAATATACAGCCCTAGGCATTAAAACAGATAAATTTATTCACGATTTCTCATTACACAATATCACCTAAGTCTGCAAAAAAAAAAAAACAACAACAACAACAATAAATAATAGTCCCAAACTTAGCACGAACAGGGTTCGAGCCTGTAGATGTGCTGGGCAGAAAGGCGCAGAGGACCTCTTGCGGTATGTCTCCGTATAATTTGAATCATTTTTCTATGCCTTTCAAAAAAAGAAAAATGCTGAACGGTCTTGATCGTCGTTAATACACCATTAGGGAATATTTGGAGTGGACTCTGACTATATGGAGAGACCGATCGAATCTGTGTGCTTATATGGCGACTTAAAGAAGCAAAGAAAAGGTTTCCGGGAGCTGCCGTGAGGAATTGACGCACGAGCAGCCAATTTATAAACAGCAAAACATACGATCTTTCTTGGCTTGGTATATTTATCCGCCTAGCGATATGAATTCATTTATATTTTGACTTAAACAGAAGGTCAAGAATGCTCGACTTTAACCAACCGGTTGCGCACTGATAGCACATCGCAGACTTGAGCAACGGAGCATAAAATACGTTTCTGCCTTAACCAGTTCGTTTGCGTCTTATTCCGCGCCGACCGGTGCATTAAGTGGGTGGGCTCTTCATATGATACCTTGTGATTTAACCCCCAGGATAAGAGAGCCTTGCGTAAACCTAGCGCCCGAGGCCTATCGCAGAGGATGACAGTGAGTGGCAATACTTCAAAAAATCAGTTGAGCCAAAAAGCTTAACGGTTGTTACGACCAAGCATCCGCATTTGCGCGCTCTATTGTTCGCCTGTGGGCCTGGATAAGTGCTGTGAATATGTGGTGATGGTCCAATGGCTCTAAGTGAGCCTGTTTCCAGGAATCCTGTTTTGTAAGCCTGTTTTGCTTTGTGGACAACCTGCAAATGCCAAATTGACCCTGCCAAGAGAACGTCTGGAAAAACACAAAGAAACGTCCCCCTGCGGGAAATGCAGGAAGTGCTTTCTTTCTTTTGTTCACCCTTCCAGTCGAGAAGCCCTATCGTCCAGTGAGGAATGCCTACTTTCCAAAGGAGACGACAGAGTGACATGTCCGCTGACGTGCAGGACAAGAAAGGAGCATGACGCATACAGCCATTAAGTGATTTCCCAGGAATGCAGGAAAGATTTGCAATTGTCGAAAACGGACAATGCTGGGAGCGGATGCGGCGCCACGTGCACTCGGGTTTCTGAGAAGTAAAACCACTTGTCAGAACCAGCCTGTGGTTTCTTTGCTGAAGAATAGAAATGTACCTCCTCTCCTCGCCGTTCCCAAGCTTTTCCCGCCAACAAGTGATCACGCCCAACGAATGTATGCCGGACCAGTCAGTGCTTCAGACCATCAGTGCAGTGATGTGTTCGATTGGATGCCGATACCTGAGGGGCGTGCCCTGGATTTGGTTGGTCAGCATCTTCAGAGAGGGGCTGGACATAGGGGGTTTTAAGGACGCTGCAGAGCACGAAATGTCGCTCTGGGCCCTGGGTAAACGGCTCATCCAGTCGCTTCTCGCTATGAACTCTTAACGCTTGTCATTTTGCTGATGTACCCTTCTTCTTCATGTAAATATTCTTGTAAATACGTTTTCTCAAAGTGCCAGTAAACCTGCTTGTACATATTTTACCAACTTCGAAGATTCAGTCCTTCTTCAACCCGGAGTCTCTGCACGCTACCAAGTGAAGGCCGGGTCGCCATAGCCCCAGCGTCACGACAACTGGTGGCAGCGGTGGGATCTGAATCTACAAGCCACAACAACTGGTGACCAGCGTTGGGATCTGAATCTACAAGCCACAACATCTGATGACTGGAGGTGGGATCTGAATCTACAAGCCACAACATCTGATGACTGGAGATGGGATCTGGATCTACAAGCTACAACATCTGGTGATTCGAGGTGGATCAGAATCTGCAAGCCACAACATCTGGTGATCGGAGGTGGCATCTCAAGCAACAAGCAGGCGCAACAATCGGCCAACAAGAGAGCAGCTCGGAACATCGATCGCATGTGTGGGTGAGTGCTTGGCTTTTCTTCTGATGTGGACCAGGTTCTAGAACAGGGTTAGATTTTAGAACTGGTAAAAAGAGTGTGGAAACGCCTTTAGGTTTGGTAGTTTGCACAGTTGTTTTGGAAGTAGCCGACACTCGGAGCGATCATGGACCTACAAAAGCTGCAGAAACCGGACCTGTTGCTATTGTGTGAGGAATTGGGAATTGATACAAGTGGTTTGGCACGAAAACCCTTGATTATAAAGGCAATCACTGATCTGGGAACCGATGATGAGGAGCTCAGTGAAGCATGGAACCTCATCGGTCAAAAAAAGGAACAGCTCAGACAGCAGAAAGAGCGTGAAATTGAAAGAGAAGCAAAAAAGCTGGAGCTAGAAATTGAGCTCCGGAAATTAGAACTAGAGTTGAGCAAGAGGTCGGGCGATTGTCCCCAGCTAGCGGTACCTCGTCTCAACAAGGAGGCAGATTTCAAGATGTCAAAGTACATGCAGCCATATGTGATATCAGGGGATATCGGTCTGTATCTGGCTAACTTTGAGCGAACTTGCGAAAAACTGTCCTTCCAGCGAGACACGTGGTCTCAGAGATTATTGACGGTTCTGCCCTGCGAGGCAGCAGAGGTTGTCGCGCGGCTAAGCAAGGAGGACGCGGACAACTACGAGAAGGTCAAAGCTTGCCTTCTGAGAAAGTATAGGCTTAGCGCCGAGGCGTTCAGACAACGTTTTCGGAACGCTACTAAGTCCAGGGACGAGAGTTACCCTGAATTCCAGTACAATTTTGAAATAAGATACAAAAAGGGGAAGTTAAATGGGAATGCGGACGCGCTTAGCCGCTCTTTCTAAGCGGTCCGAGATGTTCCTCACCATGTATCGAAATTGATAATCAGGTTTTTTTTTTTCGTGCGCTTGTATATGTGTGACTATGTAAAGCAGCACGTTTGGTTTTCTAGGAATACGTGGGTCCTGAACGTCTTGAGAGTGGGCTTTTCTCGAACAACAATGGCAGTTTTCTTTTAGCCTGGTCTCTTCAGACGGGAGCCGAGTGCTTGCTTCGACATGTGGTTGAGTTTCAGAGACAGCTCAAGCAAATTGGCCTACAACAATCAAGACAACGCGACAAGCAACAGCGAGCTTCAAGCGTTCACGTGCAGGCCATTAAGTCGTCTCTTCATGCAGCAGCTGGGACTGCTGCCCTCCGAGACTCTTCTGGCGGGGGAGGAGGCTGTTACGACCAAGCATCCGCATTTGCGCGCTCTATTGTTCGCCTGTGGGCCTGGATAAGTGCTGTGAATATGTGGTGATGGTCCAATGGCTCTAAGTGAGCCTGTTTCCAGGAATCCTGTTTTGTAAGCCTGTTTTGCTTTGTGGACAACCTGCAAATGCCAAATTGACCCTGCCAAGAGAACGTCTGGAAAAACACAAAGAAACGTCCCCCTGCGGGAAATGCAGGAAGTGCTTTCTTTCTTTTGTTCACCCTTCCAGTCGAGAAGCCCTATCGTCCAGTGAGGAATGCCTACTTTCCAAAGGAGACGACAGAGTGACATGTCCGCTGACGTGCAGGACAAGAAAGGAGCATGACGCATACAGCCATTAAGTGATTTCCCAGGAATGCAGGAAAGATTTGCAATTGTCGAAAACGGACAATGCTGGGAGCGGATGCGGCGCCACGTGCACTCGGGTTTCTGAGAAGTAAAACCACTTGTCAGAACCAGCCTGTGGTTTCTTTGCTGAAGAATAGAAATGTACCTCCTCTCCTCGCCGTTCCCAAGCTTTTCCCGCCAACAAGTGATCACGCCCAACGAATGTATGCCGGACCAGTCAGTGCTTCAGACCATCAGTGCAGTGATGTGTTCGATTGGATGCCGATACCTGAGGGGCGTGCCCTGGATTTGGTTGGTCAGCATCTTCAGAGAGGGGCTGGACATAGGGGGTTTTAAGGACGCTGCAGAGCACGAAATGTCGCTCTGGGCCCTGGGTAAACGGCTCATCCAGTCGCTTCTCGCTATGAACTCTTAACGCTTGTCATTTTGCTGATGTACCCTTCTTCTTCATGTAAATATTCTTGTAAATACGTTTTCTCAAAGTGCCAGTAAACCTGCTTGTACATATTTTACCAACTTCGAAGATTCAGTCCTTCTTCAACCCGGAGTCTCTGCACGCTACCAAGTGAAGGCCGGGTCGCCATAGCCCCAGCGTCACGACACGGTGGAAAAAGTATTTTAAACAAATAAAAACAGCGACCAAAATTATCGCACCCGCCAAAGCACTCTTTGCAGATAGCAATGTACTCAACCGCTGTGATTAATTTCCGACCGGCGTAAGCAGTTTAGCTCCGTAGTTGATATATATTCTGGCCGTTGCACAACGCCTTCAGCTTCTTTTTTTTTTTTTCTCTCTCTCTAAAAAAAAAAAAAAATGTGCGAGGGAGAAGAAACAACGAATCGTGTTTGCATCTCTCCGGCTTTGCGCGTGAATTTCGGCGCGATCATTCTTCAATATTACATGCGCTGACAGCGCCGGAAAAGATCGTGAGAAAGAGAATGAGAAAGCAGAGAATATATATACACAGACTCAAGTTGGCGCCGCGTTGGCAGTTGCCCTTTTGCTGTAAGCCGTGGCTACACTATAGGCACCATGAAATGAGAAGAGCAGTGAACGCGCTCACGGCTATGGCGCAAAAGGCCAACTTCTGCTGTAGTTTCGCAAGTTTTAGTGGAGAACAAAAAAGAAAAAGAATGAAACGTTGAAGCAAAAGAGTGGGAGAATCCCGGTGAGTCTTGCAGCGCAGATATTGCCTCAGCCGGCCGTCGGTCTTCATTAGGCCGGCGACGTCTCAAGGGCCGGTGAACAAACGCGAAGCAGTCCGGGCCTCGGACCATGTTCGCAGGTCCCGGAGATACGCGAGCTCCGACCCGCGTATACACGTAGCTGACACCGGGGGTGCATTTTAATCCATCCAAAGTCTTAAACGTGAGAGAAAGACCGAGGCGAGTGCTCTGGACACCAGGCTACACGTATACATTACAAGGCGCCTAAATGTGAAACGTGGCTAACTCGCGAAGCCGCGTCGCTCTCGTCTCGATCATGTATACTATGAAAACAAAGCAAAGCAAGAAATCGCCTTATATTGTACCATACTTTGTCTTGCTCAAGACAACGTCACTGTGTCGAACCTGAGCGGCATGTATAAGTAATTCACGGAATGGCTGCCGTTGGTTTTCATGATTGCCGCTGTGAATTCAGTCGTGATTAGCTCACAACCTGAAAATTTCTCTCTAAATTATCTTTTTTATTGTTCATTTTCAATCCATAACGATTTACCGTCTATATAGCAATACTATTACAATACTTCTCAGCTTCCTGAACCACCTATTCAGCACCTTTAGGCCTAACTGAGTACGTTGTTCCGTGTACTGTTTTTATCTGCCCTAAGCCAGGCCAATCCTCCGCGTGGGTATGAGCCACTTGAACAAAGGTCAACAAGAACAATTCCCGCAGCGGCTGGGATTTAACAGCGGCTGATACGTAATGAAACACAATAAGGAAAACATGGCCTTCCCAGTGGTGTCAAGTTGAGGCGAATCAGTGAATCTAGTGTCTGCAATAAATAAAGGGTGTTGCCGGCCGGGAAAGTATTTTTAATGTTTATTGTTCAACATACAGATGAACGACACGGCCAGCATCGATAGTAATACTGATTTTATAATTGAGGCTGGTGGTACGAGTTTGTTTTTACCTGTAGATAACTGCAGCGCAACTTAATAAAATATGGACAGTCTCAGGAAAAACTAAAATATGTTTGAGCAAGAATCTACCCACTCCTAAAGTGACACACTTTAAGTCAGTCCCCTTTCGCTACAAAAAGAAGGCAAAAAGAAAACGCAGCATTTTTTATTTACAGGACTTTTACAGGACTTTACAGGTCACAAAAAAATGGAGTCTTCTGAGTAACCCAGGTTCCTGTGATAGGAAGTACGTAGCCCTTAGTTTATTTTTACCCAAATGGCACTGACGTTAAGATAAGGCTCGCCTGTTTCCATTCTTGTAGATGCGTAATACTCCAGAAGGCTTAAATTAAAGGTTGATACAGTTTTGTGGTTGCAAAATTATATTCTGGAGGTATTTGTGATATGCAAAAGGAAGCGCTAAAACGTCGATGTGAAAGTGCAAGAGCTAAAATCTGCTGTATGACGAATAGAAACCCTGTCAAGCGGTTGTCGCTTTTATTCCTTCCGTCATTATGTAACGGCCATAAAAATATATATATTTTCTAGTTAATTTTGATTATTCTCTTAGCATCCTGTGACCTTTCAGAGATGTTCATCACGTTTTGGTGAAGGATAGCAGCGCTGACTTAAAAACAAAAATACAACAACAACGCAGCGTATTGAAAGCAGACGCGTGAGAGTGTTCAAGATTTTCTAACCTGGAACCGAATTTTCTTCTATTAGATTCGCCGATCTAATCGAATAGTGCACGATCAAAATAATTCGAAGCTTGAAGAATATGTTCTGACATTCTCGAATAGATTGCTAGTGATTGGGAGTGAGGAAAACCATTTTTTTTTCTTTTTTGTGGCTCGCGAATACCAAAATTGCACATCAAACCACGATGATCAGCCTCATGAGTAAGAGGGCTCGCTGGGGGATGCAGTCCATTTCTGCTGCGGCGTTCATAATGTTCGCGCGCCGGAGCCAATGTTGGACGTTTAGCAAACACTTATCACGATATGCGGTCTTGGAGGCCAACGGCTCGTAGTATGCGCGCCTTTCTCAGCTCTTGTGACGTGGCGCTATAGTTTATGACCAAATAATTACTTTCGTACTGCGTCTGCACTGTGGAGGTCACTAGTGCATTTTTCAAAGAGCTGCCAAAGCATGGGACACCCAAAAGAAATGGAACTACGTTTTTGTGCCTGACACGGGCGTGCTTCTTCATGCTGCCAATAGATGTGGTCTCTGCTATCAGTGAGTCGAAGGAAGTCATCGTCGAAGAATGTCGTTCTGCACTGCGCTTTGTTTTGAAGAGGTTAAGCACGGCAAATATGCGAAACCATAATGCGCAATCGTATGGAGCATCGTGTCTGTACCAAATTTTGTTCTGTTTTGAGAAAAACATTCACGTCACGGAAACTCATGGAATGCATAAAGAAGCGTTCATATAACAAGCATCAGTGAGTCTTACTCAAGTCTGCCTCTGCCATCGTCGATTCAAGGGTGGCGGAATAAGCATTGAAGATTGTGGGGACCGCGCCAGCCACATTTGAAGGGAGCCCTTTTCCCGCGGCTACCGATGCTCCGCCGCTTTACCCCTTCCCTCTCCCCGCTCAAACCGGGATAACCGGTCCCGCGCAGGGGCTACAAAGGGAAGCGCACGCCGTCGTCTCTTTCTCTCTTACTCGCCGGCATCGTCTTGAGTGCGAGTGCTCCTGCTGCTGGCTCCCGACCACGACTCCCTGATCTCCGGACCTGCCTTGACGGGCCTGCCTGATCTGTGAGATAAAGATGTTTGTTTCACGGCCCGCTGTGTGTGTGTGTCTTGCGTCACCCTCGGGCAGAGGAATCGCCCACAAGATGAACCTCGTACAATTCAACCTTCAATGAGATCGATAGACAGGAATGTTGATTCGAGGAACAGTCAACCAGGATCGCCGAAAGACAACCGACGAGTTGCCAGAGAAACGGGGCATTATTCAGGGATGTGTGACAATGAATCTTGACTGATGAGTAGGTGAAGAGAAGAACTGCATTAAAATTCGTACGCGGACTGCTAGCTCACAAGGGAACAAAAAGTTGAGAGACGCTTTGGTTCTGTTAACCAACGTAGTATCGGGCGAAAGCACATTTTGCACTCCGTTAAGGTCGGGATACAACGAGCATCTTTACGGCGCCAGGCCGGCTCCTTAAAGAGCGCAATGTGGTAGCGGTGCGCTCTGTATTCATCGCGCACGAATGGAAATTGGCGAACACAGCAACATGAAATGCACAGCGCGAGAGACGGGCAGCTGAATAAGTATACGGTGATCTGCTGCGGCAATAGCACAGTCATGTGCACTGGCCGCAGCGAAGCTGATCGGTACGTGCTAGCGCGGGACGTGTAATCCGATCGCGTCCACATTAATTTTATTTTGGTCGTGAAGGTATACCTTTTGCTCGAAAATAAACTCGTCGGTTATTGACGGGAATAATGAAACCACACCAAATGTAAATTGTTTTTTTTTTTTTTTTTTTTTTTTTGTTATGAAGAGGCGTTGAAAGTTGATGCTACGGCGGCGACCCGGCGCCCAAACCGGCTTTATGCCAGTGAAAGGCCTAACGGATCACCTCAGCCCAAACAAGTTCGGTTAAGCGTCAGACCAATGCTGATTATCTTTTTCGAGGCCCAAGGAATTGTCTATATGGCGAGTTCATCCCAGCTGGACAGACGTAGCGTTACCTATAGGGTTCTTAAGGCGCCATGCTCCGACTGGGCTGCGGTGTCTTGCATCGCAGCGATGGATGGTCACTTGGCGCACTGTAACTTCATATATATATATATATATATATTTATATATTATTTTTTTAGCGCGAAAGCACTTCTAGGGTATATCACAATGGATTTCGCTGATTTCTGAATTCCGTCCACCTAACCGAGTGTTGCTATGGCAACAACCAAGCCAAGCTTTGCTATACATTGTTATACCACGTCTTGCTATGATACCTGTTATAGGACATCCGAAAAAGCGACCATTTCGGTGGTGGTATGAGGAAAGTACTTTTGAGAGATCAGTTCAAAGGAGAAAGAAGCGCTTGTGAGTTAGGCCTAATTAACACTATAGTTTAACCTGTGTGAACCATACGTTAGGAAACCAAACCTTAATGTGTCTGAAAACAGTGCCGCGATTACGGCTTCCTAAACCCCACTGAGCATGTTAGGCTCGGTTGTGCCAAATAGGCCTAGCTGGGTATAAAGGTGTGAAAGATTACAATACAGTAGTGCGTAGCTGTCCGAGCATTTTTGGCGGTAATTACACCTTTATAAGCACAGCTAAGCTTGATTAGGCTTACCTATAAGCCTATAATATGTCGAACTAAGCCTATTTAGTGCAAAAGCACTTCTAACTTTCGCATGTAAAACTTGTGCTTTGCACGGCTAAAGTACTGTCGTTTTGTTTAGTGCACTAGAATTAGGGCTCCCACTTAACTTAAACGCCTATAGTCTGTGTGTCTGTGTCTTGCTCTGTGCGTCCTTGCAGTCCTCCGACGACCATGCCTCAGGCAGATGGTGGTTGACAGGTAACATGGCCGCGGGCATATTCATTGTTCGGTGGGTTGTATGACGTCATGTGGCGGCACGTCACAGCCGCATTGACAGGCGCTGCCAACTTGGGCAGTTCATTTGAGATGGGAATCGAACCCACCGGGACCTTTGAATCCCCGAGTCAGACACGCTTTCACGGGGGGCATTCTGTATGTGTCACTCCTGCCAACTTTGGCACCATACACCATATGACACATAAACCGAGATAACCCAGTTTAAATGAAACAAAATCGTAGGAAGCGAAGATAAACCAGGCAAAAGTGGAGTTAACCATGCTGGCGAACGATAACGTGTGATTAAATGCAAGCTAAGCAGCAGGGTGTTTTTTGTAGATGAAAAAAAAAAAGAATTCAAGGCTAGAAAGCTTCGCTGATGAACCGGTCGTAAAAGCAGCTCCGCAGGTGGCCTTTGACGGCATCACAAAAGAATAGTTTTTAGGACGTACCGAACAACCGGGGGGGGGGGGGGGGAAGGAAATTGACAAGTGAATCGCTGCTCAAAGCAACTAATTTGTTTAATGCTTCGAAGGGAATAAAAATTAAATTCTTATTTCTAAAAAAAAAAAAAAAATCGGTTACTTTTCTGCCCATACATTCGTTGTAACGACATACTGCCGCTCTTCTGCTAGCACTTCCCTGCTCACGCTCGCAAACCACAAGTAGCGAACAGTCGTACGTTTACTCGATTCATATCCAGTCCAGTTCTTTCACTCTGATTCGAGCGTCCGATTCGTAACCAATCCGACAGCAATACTACGCTGTACATATTTGAATCGGTGGTGGAAAAAGAACAGTTCCCGCATCGGTACTCTCTTTTATACAACGGATGTTACAAGTAGAAAATAGTCATGCTATGCATGCCTTGCTCTTCATAATTCTTGACTGCAATGACAAGAAAGATTCAAGGGCCCGCATATACAATGGAACAAAAGGTCCGCACGCACAATAGGACAAGAGGCGTATCATTCAGTGGCCGGAAAGATACTTATAATTTTTTATTCTCCCAAGTTAAAAATAAAGGGTTCACGAGCAACTGCCTGTTCCATTTTTGTTCGTTGCTCTCCGCAACTTTTGGCCTGTAGTGGAAGCGCATACATTGGAACGCCATAGTGCACACAAGCGGCCATTATGGGTTGTCCACCATCTCCGCGTCGAGGAAAGGGTCAAAATGTGCTCTCCGTGTCCGAAAAAGAAAGTTGCTGTTTCGGTCGCCAATAAAAAAAAAAAAAAAAGTAGTAATACGAGGAAGCTGCTGACACAGCCAAGAAAACGAAGGAAAACAGAAGGACGAAACCACTAGATAGAGGAAGAGCCATCTATTGAGAGGCTCAAGAAGCGGACAGTAGACGAGAAAGTGCGACGAAGGAGGGCGCACGTTCATTTTTCACCCGCATGCCGGGGCCATCATTCCAGGAGCGTGCGCGGACGAGCGGGCTCGCCGCAAAGAAAAGCGAAGGATCGTCGCCGGCGGTCGCGCGCGGAAAGGGAAAGAGAAGAGGCGCCGGAGCGTGATGCGGAGCAGACGAAGAGAGAGGAGGGCCGAATTCTGCGCGGACATCTGCTAGTTGTTTTCCGCGGACGGCACTCAGCGGTTCGGGACCACGGGGAAAGCTGCCCGAGGGGTGGGTGGCGACGTTGCCATGAGGCGGCCGCGGCCAGATTGTTTTCCGGGTGATGTACGGTGCCCAGCACAGGCGCGCAGTAGCCTCGTTACCAATTAATAACCTCTCTCGAAGACGACACGGCTCGTGATGGATGCCATATCGGTTCCGCGGCGCGGGGAAGGCGGGAACTGCACTTCTTGAGACTAGCTCCGGGATGCACGCGTTACGGCCTTCAAAGGCTGCAGAATCGGCCTGACTTCCTCCGCCGCAGACAACGCGGGCCATGGGAAAGCGGTCGGGCGAACAAAAAAGTGTGTGTGTGTGTGTGTGTGTGTGTGTGTGTGTGTGTGTGTGTGTGTGTGTGTGTGTGTGTGTGTGTGTGTGTGTGTGTGTGTGTGTGTGTGTGTGTGAGGGGGGGGGGTAAAAATTCGACATGAAAAAGTAGAGGGCAACCAGCTTCTCGCATACGACAGGCTCTTCATTAAGCTTGCCTCCTCTTTCGGAGGCTCGTCATATCTCAACGGTGGGCAAAATAATAGATACGTGTAGGGCCTGTAGCCGTTCTATTGTGCGAAACCTGCCGTTACTTCATAAATGCAATGGGATAGTGGAATTCGTGCTCTGGACCCCTAATCTAGCTCAGGCAGGAGTATTTTGATCGCTATTTCTCCTTTGCACACTCCGATATGTTTATAGGACGAAGGGCCAGTATGTGCGTCGCGCTTATCCCGTAAATCATTATTGTAATGCACTGCACTTTATTGTATAGCATGTGGTGCCTAACGTAAAAAAAAAAAAAAGCGACAACGGCTATGAGATGAGGGACTCCGTAGTGGAGGGTTCCGGTAATTTCGACCACCTGGAATTCTTCAACGAGCATTGCCATCGAACATTGCATTGGAATTACGTTTCACCTCCATCGAAACACAGCCGCCACTGCCGGAATCGAACCCGCTCACTGGGGACCAGCATTCGAGCGTCAAAACATTGAGACAAAGCTGCAGGACCCGTAATATACTAGGGATGCGACGCTGCCCAGGAATCGTTTCTCTCGAGGTATGCGGGCCAATGCCAGATATTTGCGGAGATGAAAAATCAGGGCAACAGGAAAATCGACTGCAGTGGTATCAGGCTGGTTCAACTTCTTTCTTGTTTTCGACGTAGTGTCTTATTCCGAAGGTTCGTTCTGCCGCATGGCTCTCAAGTATGTTGTCATTTCCGGTGCGGCATGCGGTCCATTGTCGCCAAGTGAGACGCAACTAGAGATGCGACCGCTTAAATTTTATATACTGATAGAGTGCAGCATATAGTGGAAGTTAAACTGTCCGGCTGAACTCTAGGCTGATCGTTCTTTATACGTGCCGCCGTTTTACGCTTTTGAATCAGAAACGAAATGCGAGAAAATAAAATCAGAGATATCACGCAACGTGATTAGAAAACGGCGTCTTCACCGAGAAACAAGTATGCGAAGTTATTTTAGACGAAAAAAACGCGTGCTTTATTGTGAATTTCCCAAAACACTGTACTATGCACAATAATTGGGTAGTACAGCTTAAGCGCTATAACGTGATAAGCGATTTGCCAGCGTGTTGAGTTAACGAAAGTATTAACGTACCTTCCGCATTGTCACGCCCACTCTTCGAAAGTTATTCTTTACAAGGACGCGTTCGAAGAGTGGTGCTCATAAAACGCTGCATGATGAAGAGTCGCGTAGAAGTCGACAGCTTTACGAGCGTTAAAAAGCTGGATGCACTTAATATGCGTATAGATGATGTCTAGTTATTTGGTAGCTGTGGGGATAACCACAACCAAAAATAAAAGTAATATATCTAAAATTTTATATCAGAGCGAAGCCCACACTGATGATAGTCTTACTGCTCACGTGGCGCGCATATTTGTCGCCGATGTTTAGTCACGGACTACTTTGTCCTGAGCCACTGCTGCAGAATGTGGGCATATGATCTGTTCGTGAAAACAAATCGTAAACTGGTCGGTTTCGATGATACTCGCGTTTCAGTAGAAAAATATTTGTAGACGCAGAATGGCCTATAGCCCGCGTAAGGCTCACCCAAACCAGAAGGTGTTTAACATGCCTCTCGAGCGCTTGCTGCTCCAAATACACAAAATCACAAAACTAATACCGCTCACTGGGGGGGGGGGGGGGGGCAAGAATAGGCGCCGCAAAAGCAGATAAGTGTTCTGAGAGTGGTAAAGGAGAGGTGTATGCGAAACCCGTGTGAATAATAGAGAGAGAGAAAAACTAGAGGGAAAACTCGATATAGAGAAGGCCGAAAAAAGACAAGGGCGAACTTTGAGCGAGCAAAACGAAGAATAACGAGGGGGAAGTCGAACGGGAAAGGGAGGCACAACTCAGTCTGTTTGGGAACAAGCGTCTATCTCGGAGCGTGCGGCGCGGTGTTATACTGCCGAGGGTGTTGGAAATTCGCACTTATTAAATTTTCTCCCCGACCCGAAGCAGGATTCGCCCCCCGGTGCAGCGCGCTAACAGGATGGAAGCGACGGAGCCACACCACACCGGGTGCTTCTCTCCCCCTGATCCTCTCATCCAGTGGGTTCAGACAAACAGGGACGCGTTTCCTCGTCAAAGCAATGTGCGGCGTCGCCCGTGCCTCAGCTTCCTCCTCCTCTGTTTCATCTCTATGCACGCGTGAGCAAGGCCAGAAAGAGAGCCGCTACGCGTACCTGGCGGCGTTATACACCCCCGCCTTTGCCGCCATTTTTTTTGCTGTTCTCTTTGTCCAGATGCAATAGTAAAGGGAGGAATGAGAATAGGGGTAGGGGGAGCAGGAGGAGAAGTTGAAGGCCTAGACTGCATTCACTCCCTATAGATGGTCCCCTGAGCTCAGTGCTGGACCTCGTCAACGACAAGCCCGGTCCACAACTCCGGCTCGTGCCAATTCGAGATTGAATTACCCGGGGGTCTGTTGGCAGCGCCGCCCTTGGCAGGGCTGCTTGCACGTGGTGAATACGAAAAGGGGGGGGGGGGGGGGGGGGCAGGCGTGGTAGGTAGGGGAATAGAGCACGTGTAGTGAAGGTCCTGCACACCTAAGGAAGCTCCCGGGATTTTCTTTATCCACACAGCCCAGCGCATTATGCCATAGCGTGAGCAGGCGGTGAGTTTAATTTCTATAAAAAAGAAAGGAACTGAGGGGATGAACTTGGAAGCGCCAGGGACCTTAGCCCGAATTCATGTCAGCTCGGTTCTCTCTGGTGTGCAGCCAAGAATGTCGCTGGGCCACACAGCTCGACGCAGTTAGCACGCACAACCACGTGGTAGGTGTAACGTTGTAAAAAAAGGTGGATGTAGCGTCAAGAGGCAGAAAGCGTGCAGAATGAGGTCAGGAAATAAACTCGAGTCAATGGTACTCTAGTCGAAATCAAGAAGAAGAAATGGGAATGAACAGGACATAGAATGAGATAAGATAACCAATGCTAGAAGGTAAGCATAGCAGGCGGCGATAAAAAGTTAGGAGGGCGGATGAGATTCGGAAGCTTACGGGAATCAAGTCAATGCAGCTAGCTTTAGACCGGGTTAACTGGAGGGACACGGGAGAGGCTTTTGCCCTGTAGGGGGGGGCAGTCAGCCTGTCGATGATGGCGATGACCACGTGGGGAGACGCCGCTGCTGAAAACTCATGAAATTGGAGACTAACTTTAGATGTGGTTGCAGATGTGATTGAAAGTGGTGAACGTCGTTTATTAAATGCATCATGTGCACGAAGTAATAAATGGAGGCGAAAATATCTTTCTTCTAGAAGAATTTGGACATCGTTAACATATCCCGAGTATTCAGCATCCTACGTACACGTGGGAAGTCCGCGGATGCCTAAAATGCAAGTTTGGAACAAACCAAGTAGTTCTCAAAGCTTTAAACTAATTTTATTTCAGTCCTAGTGTACTAATTACATGAAGTGTTCTTTAACTAATTTTGATTTATATCCGCTCATCAATGCAAAAAGATATTTGAGAAACTGACAGTGATTGAACGCACAAGCGTCACAAAAAAAAAAAAGCATTTTGTAATAATTATGGTCCTTCATGAATTTGACTTGACGATTGTTGGCACCCACTACAAGCAACAGGGCTAGCAGAAAGGTTTTTCTTCAAAAGCTTTCAGCGTAAAATCGAACGAAAAAAAAAAAATTAGAGGACGCGCGCATAATTACCTCAATGCACCCAAATGCAGTGTCACAAACTGAGGCTTCACTAAGCCCATTTATTTGTGCACGCAGTTTAAGCTGTGAATTCGACCAAAGGTAATGCTTAAACTCGAGCAAAGGTGATGCCAAAATTTTAAGCACCCAGTGCATGCGCTTTTTTTTTTTTTTTTTCTACACGAGGCATGCCGATACTATCGAAATGCCAAGCACGTGATGAAAATCAAGAAATGTCACGTCCCTGGCCTCATGTCCAATGAAGCAAGCATTTTAAGTAAATATTTGCTTATGCTGATGCGCCATACTGTGAACAGATATGAAGTGCATGCTGTCATTTATCCAAATTAACCCGTTAAACCTGACGGTCTACGTGCAATTGTACGCGTAGTGTACATGTGTAATTTGTTGGCATTTCCCGAAATTCCAACGACGCCGAAAACCAAAGCCTAACCTTCCTGTTTTTGAAATAGCTATGGGGTGACGCAGTACAGCGAAGGCAGAGCTGAGTCACGTCCGTCACTGTGCAAATTAACCATTTTGGAGCTTCCCTTCTTTCACATTTCGTTTCTTCCTCTGCCTTCGAAAGACAGTTTTAAGGT
Organism: Amblyomma maculatum; assembly: GCF_055883805.1. Classification (NCBI taxonomy): domain Eukaryota; kingdom Metazoa; phylum Arthropoda; class Arachnida; order Ixodida; family Ixodidae; genus Amblyomma; species Amblyomma maculatum. Next base: position 54,523,706 of record NC_139344.1, read on the forward strand.
TGATTCCCACTGTTCACCGCGGCATACCCATCGTACTGCCGCGCGTAGATGTGCGTAAGTGTGGAACTGGTACGTAAAGATTTCTTTTTTTTTTTTTCTTCGGAGAAGCTCATGTGTACAAGGCGGAGCAAACTCACTGTAGAGTTTCAATTGCCGAAACAACAAAATAATTGCTATAGTTTTTTCTTTAGTTGTATAGTACAAGCGACGTCGGTGCGGCAGAGAATAGTTTTGCTATTCTATGCGCTCGCAGGCGAAATTTCACAGCTTCAAAAAGCCATCTGTTTCGTGTATCACTCAGCAGTTGATGGTAAGTCGCCGGGAGAAGAAAATAAAATAAAGAAATTGGCTGAAGAATGGTTTCTCTTCATTTTGTAAATAAACGCGTTCCAGAGTTTGACTTCATAAGCTACGCCCATTGCACCCGTTGGAGAAAAAAAAAAAAAAGGAAAAGGGAGTGTGGTCCGCTTGTGGAGTGTCATGCAATAACAAGTTGAAAAAAGATTGCATTTTATAAATATTTGCGAACTGAGCCTAAACTGTGGTGTAAATGTACATATGCAGCAGGAATATGAAGAAAGCTAGCTGGAACCGAAAGCCAGGGAAGAATGCAGGGCTGTTATTATCATTTGTAAGTGTCGATCAAAATGGATTTAGTAGTGTAACCATTTTTCAGTTTCTGTCTACACCACTAATTTTTCAGAGATAAACGCCACAGATATTATTTTCTAACAATACCCGTATCATTTCCTCGGTTTCAGCGACTGTTGGCTTTCTTCATATCGACGAATCAGGACCCCCCCCCCCCCTCCCTCCCCTACTCCCTTCCAATCCTAGCATCAAAGAAAAAAAAAAAAGGACAATTCATGTTATTGTTAAGATACAAAATAACTCAGCGAGGCGAAATGCACTAAGCAAAGTTAAATATAATTTGTGGGGCGATTTTGGAGAAGTTCAAGTGGGGTAGAGCGCGCAGGGAAGGGCACCGATGAAGCCATAACAGGAAACGCCCATTATTAGAGTGACTAAAGCGCACGAATTTAGGCCCAGCGTCTCACGATATTTTCGCGCTAACCACGTTTTCTCCAAACATGTTTCCCAATCAGGAGCGCCTCCATTTGCATGTGGCCCTCCAAGACGCCAGACCACCGATGACCGACGCTTGAGGAAAAAAGGAGGTGAAGTTTTCGGCCAGCGTTTCTCTCTCCTCGTGTATAATGGCTCAACAAGAACTATACATTCTCGGCAACTAGTTTCGACAATATACGAGGAATGCTTCGAGGGAGAGCTTCGGCTCCTGCGGCGGCCCGGGTCCCGCGGGCAATCTACACTGTAGCCGCAGACTCGGAGTTCACGGGTGCAGCAGCGGCTCGGCAGAATGAAGTGTGCCGAGGTTTGGCCCAGCCAGTTCCGGCCCGCCTGCCTCCCCTCGCATAACGATTTGGTCAGCGTTCACGCACGAGCCTTGACTTCGCCGCGGGCCAAGTCGGGAGAAACTTTTGCCTTGTTGTGGCTTTATTTACACGCGCGCAGGCGAGCGCCAAGGGTGCCAGCTGTGAGTGTTTTCGAGCGATTGATTTTGTCTGGGTCGCCGCATTAATGCAGGACGGGGGATATTCGTGTCCGGTTTGTTAGCCGTGGGTGATCCACTCAGGCCGCGAGGGAGCCAGCGTCTTGTCGCCGGGGCGTTGGGGCGTTTGATTTCGCTGATTGCGGTTCGTTTGGCCCGCTTTTGTTGCACGCGCCTGGCCGCCCGCTGAATGCTAATGCGCCGCCGAGCCGCTCCTCCCGCGCCATTCCGAGAGGGCGCCAGCCGGACGAAGCTGTCGCTCAGAGCGCGGTAAGCAGCGCGAGACGCTGGGAGCATCGTTCAGAGGCCAAAGAAATGCGAGCGGTCGCTTGCGCGCCATTGTGCTGAGTCGAGCTTGAGCCTTCGGAGAGAAGAATGAAGTCACGAAGGCTGAAGCCGGCATGACAGGCGCCGCGCAGTAAAATTGCGGACTATGGTGACGCGTGGCAGATGTCTGCCGACAGTAGCAGCGCTTTGCATCGGGCACGCTGGGGAACGTATAGGAAGCGGTCGCTGGGAGCGAACCTGCCTGTCACGCATGCAACAACGGTACGACACGTGGGTGACCGAATAGTCACGTCTGCAACTCTCTCACGACCCTCGAGTACATGGCTTCATACCTTCCCGGCCAAAAGCGTAAATTTTCGCGAAAATAGTAATTAAAAAGGAATATAACCAATAGCAGTTCGGGCGTATGTCAGAAACGATTATACCACTCCTTAGATGCGCCCGTCGATATCAAAGCTGCCGCGACAGAGTCGAAATAATTATACCACACCCCCTCCACGGAGAAGTGTCTGCTGCAGCAGACTTGCTTGCTATTCCGGTCGGGTTTCAAGCACGCTTCGTTCCTGTGTCCCAGATGAACCGAAAGGAACTTTTTTCAAGGCCGGGGACTAAAAACAGGCATATCGATTCGACCGCATTTGCTCAAACGAATGTTAACGCCCAACGTAGTGCGATAGCGGTTTGGTGTCGACATTGGTTTCTGCTGGCAAAGTGTCTAAAAAAGCTTGTTCTTCTTTTGGCTCCAAGTTGTGTTAATTAAGTTAACGTAAGAACTAATAGTTTCATTGTAAGAAAAAAAAAAAACAAGCTCAGCCCTATATGCAAACAATTTTTTTTTCTTTTTTATCGCGCTTAATTAGGAATTTTGAAACGCTCAGAGCTGAAAATGAGCAGCGTGAGGGGAAATCATAAGAACTACTTCTGCTGAAAAAATGATTCGGACCAGTGCATTTAAGTGTCATTAGCTCGATGCTTTTATTCCAGGAAAAAATATTCACATAAAAAAAAAAAAATCTATGAGCAGGACGATTGATAACAGCGTCAAAAAACGAATTTTATTTTGGCACTTTCATTTAAGCGTTCGCAGCTTTGCCTTCACCTTTTCTAGATAGCAGCTGAGAAGAGTTGAAAATCTTGTCGCTGATATCTGTTTAATTTGCTAATCTATCGCCTATAAATATTCCACTTCTAAGCGAACATATCAACAAACGTAGAAAGAAAAATGTTTATATCTTATAAAGAGATCTTATGCGCCACCAAGACAACACGCAAGGAAGCGGACGACACGGGCGCCCGGGTTGTTCGCTTTCTTGTTCACTGTGTAGGTGGCGCCGAAAGTCAATTTATAGTGCCAGCCAACTAGCTCAACTCCCTTGAAATGTATATCTGACTCTAAAGTCAGACCAAACCAAGAATACATTTTGTCATTAGTTTGTTCGTTTATTTATTTTTCCTCAAAAATATTCCGGCACATTCAACGAGAGGTGTGGGTGGACGAAATAAATAAAAAATATAGCCATGATTACAGGAGTTGGCCGTTAATGTCGTGCAGCAGAGAGAGCGCTTACATTGCCAGGAGCTTGGCTGGACAATCATTCGCAGCTGCTCTTCGTCAAATAGCACCTCTGATGCCCGACCGATCTGGACGAATGCATTGCTAGGAAGCCTTTCGCAGGTGTAGCGGTTAATGAGTGTTTCAGCAAGGCTTGCTGGCGTTTTTCTTATTTTATTCTGTGACACTAATGCGGAAAGCGCTGTGCTCAAGCAGCATTCATCCAAGCATCGAGCCATCTGTTTAGCACCCAAATATTAGCACAAGAATAATGAAACCCAGAAGCGGCGCAAAGCTATACTATAATGTACAAAACAACGTCTCTGGAGGCCCCATGTCATGGACGATCGGGCCCCGTTAGGAACCCGACCTATGGGAAGAAATTAAAAGTAAAAGATGAACGGCCTGACTCATTCGCCGCTACACGGATGAAAGAAACTCTTGATTCGGTTCCTGAACACCTTGACAAACACGGCAGTGACGTCAACGCATTCCGGCGCGGCCGTGATTAGCCCGCGTATGGACCCATTACTGGTTTGTTTGAGGAGTACATAATAATCGGGACTCCCCAGTGCGCGCACCGCGTGGCGCCCTCCATGCGCGCGTTCGACCTTTGCATGCCTGCAACCGTGCAGAGATGGCAGTTGGCGTCTGTACTTTATTTTTCTTCTTGGCTCGCTTTTTCCTTTCATCTTTTCATCCCAGGCGCATAGGTTTGAAGCGCGCTGTTGTCTCCGCATGCCGTCATACGCTACAGAGAGGATCCACGATGGAGTCGAACCCCTCTGCCGCGCGCTTCCACCGGCTCAGCTTCATTATTTCTCGCTCGTTGTTTGGCTTCGCCCTGACTTGCGAGAGCACTGTCCGCGCGCTTTTAGAGCTCTAGGCAGACAACGAGGAGAGCGGTCGTAGGTGCCTTCTTCGTGTGAGTCACGCCGCCCACCAGAGAGCTACTGCGGCGTTGTGCCGCACCGCGTGGATGGAGCGCGCGGTCGCGTGCAACGCGGCGGCGGCGGCCATCCCCGTGGGCCTCCCCGCGGCTCGCGTTTATCGGACCAGTCTGAAGTAGCGCCGGCTTGTCAGGACTCGTTCAACTTGTTTAATTTGTATTAACGCACACGCCGGATGACGCGCTTCCCCGCAGTGCCATTACGGGAAGGCAAGCGACGAAGAGCCGCCCACAGAGTGTCTTTGAAAAGAATGGAAGAAAAAAAGAACAAAATCAGAAAATAAAAATGGGACTTGTGCTCCAGCATAGTTAAAGAGTATGCCGCCAAAAATTAAAAAAAAAATAACCCAATAGAAAAATAGCTACGAAAGAGTGAAAAACCGTGCTCTCTTCCCGCGCGTTTCCCATTGAGTGGCCAGGGAGGAATCGCGGGTGAGGTGTACCCGATCCGCATCCGGGAAGAATGGCTTTTCTGCCGAAGTCGAGAGTGCGCACGCGCCTCTAATCACGGTTCGCTTTTACATTCACACGTGGCCACGCGTTCCCCCGGCCCGTGTTGTGCTTCGGTTTGCAGTTTTGCGACCCGAGAGCACAGCGCGACGGACAGGAGGCGGAGTGAAAGGCGAAACTTGCGCTCTTATGTGACGTCACTTGAGTGAGAGCGAGAGAAAGAAGAGGCGACGTGGCGCCTGGTCTGTGACGGGGAAAGCACCTTTTCCCCGCTTTCCGCTCTAGCACGTTCTTCCCCTTGGCATGGCAGCAGTGGTTGCCGCCCCGGTCTCTTTGCTTGACGCCACCTTTCGGTGCGCATGTAAAGGCCTCGGGTGAGAACGGAGCGCGGAACGACAGAAACGGAAGCAGAGTGCAAACTTGCGCGCGAGCGTACCTCCCTTCAATGCCGGTGCGAACAAAGGCGTCAGCACGGTCTCGCTCCGCCCCCTTCTCCCCTTTACTGGGCCTTTACTTTCTTCTTTCCTCTCTGGCACTGTACCACACTTTTATTTTTCTCCCAACATATTTTCTCTCGCCGCTGCTAACTTTTATATTCCATTTCTTGCGTTTACACTCCGGTCGCTTTTGTGCTCGCCATTCCATTATCTATCCGCGGACTTTAAAAGAGAAAAGAGAAGCTCATGCGCGAAATGAATGAAGCAGCTCGGTTCGCCCTGCTCCTCGCTTGGGCGGAAAATACTCGTCGTCGCCGCTAACAGACGCGACCGGATGGGAGAAGAGCGCGCGAGCAGCCCGCGCTCTGTGCTGCCAGCGACGCTGACGCTGCTGCTTCTTTTGCCGCTGCTGAGTCTGGTCTCGGGCGTGAGCGCGCTATCGCAGTAATAAAGTGCGAATGCGGTTGCTAGGGCTGGGCGGCGGGAGCGAGGCCCGTTCAGCAACCGACGTTTAGGCGAACGAGCGTCGAACTGTTGTCGAGGGATTCGCTTGAACTGGGCCTGGCTCTAACTCGCTAATGGAAAAGTGCCGCTGCACATTTTGCGCAACAGTTGGAGCTGGAATGAAGCGAAAGGGAAAAAAATGGAGGGAAATATTTCCGCTCCGGGCTCTAAGAGAAAGGCTGTTCCGGTGGCTGAGAAATTATTCGGCGTGTCTGCCATGTGTATGACTCTCACCACGAATCTCTCAGCGTAATTTCGTGCGATCATCCATTGCTCCTGCCGATGAAGGTAATTACGGACCGAACGAGAAGCAGCGAAGTTGCCGAAAAGTTTGTCAATTTATCCATTTATTTTAGTTTGCGGAAAGAGCGCCATAAAAAAAAAAAAAAAGACCGCTCGCAAAAGAGCCGTCAATGAAGGCTCGCATTAGGAAATGAGGCAAGAACTATATAAATATAGCTAGCATCCAAATATGTCTTCTTTTTTTTTTTTTTTTTTTCTGGCCAAGTTGTTCGGTTTCCTGACCTCGGCGTGCCGAATCATTTGTGATGTCACTGTCTGAAAATCGTCCAACAATAAGGTTGCGAAACGGGAAAGGTTCTTTGCCGTCCCGTTCGAAGCGAGAAGTTGTATGTGGTGAAAATCAGTGGAGGCCCGTGGGAACAATAGCCGCATTTTTAGGTACCGAAGCGAAATATATTCTTGTTTATGGGTACCGTCACACTCTTCCAACAGCTTGATGCCCGAAATACGGCCTCCATTTTAGTTTGCATCGCTGCATAATGTCACACACAGCTCGCCGGTCAGAATTGCCCCTCAGCTGGATGAACGTCTCTCCTGCGAAGGTTGCTTTTCTGTATAAGGGGTCTTTATGTGGTGAAACATACACAGACGGCGGGCTTTGCAGCTTGGGTTGGGTCAGGGTGTTCTGATATTAATACAGGAATACATTTCACGGCTAAATTTCCCCCTGTCGTTGCCTGCAGAGCTTTGTCCGTTTGTCCGTCCACCAGCACAAGAAAATGACTCTCTCTTGTACGAAAAGATTGAACTAAATGGCGCGTCGTAGCAACCTCGCTCGCCCATGAAATTGCCGCAGCAATAGATACCCTCCCTGTTATCAGGCATGCGCAGGTCTGAGCGGCACAGAGCGCTGCGTCGTATTATATATAGTTTGTGCTTAATGCAGCAGTAACAACAAAACGAGCGTTGCTAAAAACAAGCGCTAATTTTGTACGCCGCTAAGCGCGCGAAAGAAAGTAAGATTTATATAAATGAAACCATGCGACGGTTAAATTTTATGTGCACAATATTCTCAGGAGATGACCAAACAGGGACTCGTGCAGCTTGTTACGCTTTTGGGACGCGCCCATATTCTTGCGTTACGTTCGGGCACGCGTTCGTAACATCCCTCGCAAGTGCACTCGTACGTGCATGCACGCGAGTTCTTGTAGTGTTCTAACTGCTCACTTCAAGCATGGCAGCTTTAGGCTCGTCACAGGCGTGAAATGCCTGTAGATACGTTTGTTCCAACGCTAGCACCCTATTTTCATGCATACGCTATGCAAACAACAGTTGGCCGGGAGGCACTTTTGAAAAGTGAATGACAAAAAAAAGAAAAAGAAAAAACAGCGCTTCTCGAGATTCAGATAGCAGGCACATCGTCGGTTCTACGTCATCGCTGGGTGCGTGCAAGTGACGTAACGAAAATAAATGCATAAAGGTTTCTGTACTGACAACATGCGATCTGTTTATCTATGCTTATCGATAAGAGAGAGAGAGCAGAAAAAAGTGCCATATTGCTGCGGGGAGGCACGGCCGGTCTCGAGGGAGAAGCGCGCTCTCCCTCGAGACCGGCCGTGGGTGAGGTAATCTAGGTGTAGTGTGGATTGGACCGCAAATATTTTTTTTTCTTTACATTAGTTGAGAAATCAGGTGTGGTTATATGGAAGAGCTTTAAAGGCTTTCTAGAAAGAATGCTCCACGTTGCCGTGTCGATTGGGTGCACAGGCTCTCTTTATAATAAAAACTGGCATTATTCCCATATGGCACTGAAGAAGGCACTTAACGCGACTCCGCAACACGAATCTCTCAGTTATTCTGTAGAACATACGCAAACTTTCTTGCAAAAATGACTTTTGGTCTGAAATAAGAAAAGCTACTGAGTATTGACAACGGGGAAAAAAAATTGTTTCTTCGATGGGTCTTTGAACAAACTTCCCATTACAAACTGGCCACCGAGTTCTAACTGAATCTCATTCCGGTGTGTTCGAGAGTTTATACACTAGACTCAAGATGTGCCCTGGAAGTTCCATTGATATATTAATGAGGCGCAAGTGAATGTTTGAGAGTGCTAGGAATAACGTAAAACTTTCCAGAATTGCCGTTTTTCTGCGCGAAAACAATTATTATACATACCTACATTGGGGTAGTTCACTTTTCTGTATTGTACTTTCCTCTTTATGATATTCGCAGCACAGCTGTCTTTCCATGTGCACAAAACTTGATATCGGGAGAGCTGGAAGCGGAGCGGAATGCTGCCCTCAAATCGACACTCGCGCCTCTCGTAGGGCTGCTTTTTTTTTTTTTTAGCAAAAGTGCCAAAAGTAATTTCTGGGGAGGTCTTATGACCAGTGAAATATCTACGGATTCAAAAGGTTTTTATTTCATTCATTCCTCCAAAACGCACGACAGAAATTCCATATCCAAACCAGGTGAGCCGCCTGCGGCCGCGCCTTTTTCTTTCTGTACATGGGTTGCGGAAAGGGTTGAAAAGGAGCACTAACACTGATGACGTAAGATCGTTATCAGATTTCCTATCGCCAGATATGGGCCGCCACCCAATCCTCCGGGCACAGGTCCATCCCCAGCGCTCAACTGCGACAATTCAACGCATGTGAGGAATGACACAATGAAATTTCGCTGCTAGACAACCCGTCTTCAACGACGGTTGCAACGAGTCGCGTGTTCAGCTCAGCCACGTGTTTCCGGCGGGGAATCGGAGGCGCCAAAAAGCCCGAAAAACAGGGGCTGGCGTTATTCGCGTGCTAGCCGCAGCAATACTGCCACGGAGCGGCCGCTGTTCCGTGAATTCCTCGCTGATGAGCGCTTGAGAGCGCATTTTGCGTGGTATGCTGCGACGTCATTTTGTCGGCGGACGGAAATCGCCTCTGCTGTTTCCACATTTGTTTTCCTTTTTTTTGACACAAAACTCAGTCTATCCGCCCTCAAATTGTTTCTATATGAACACCAAGAATGAGCAGTTGCTATAAGCTAAACGATTTAGGAAATTCCGTTTTTTTTTTTTCGTTATTACAGGAGGAAGCGATCATGAAGGCTTATAGGCACCGGCGAATGGCTGCTTCTCTTTCTTACGCGTTTTCTTTTTTACTTTTTAGCGCATGGCTCATTTAGTTTAGCCCGAGGCGACCACGTTCATTAAACAGTGTGGGAGTCAGCTTAGATAAAAAGAAAGATGAAATACAAGCGAGAGGGAAGTGGGGCGGAGCAGAGGAACCGGCGAGCCCCGCCATACAGCCCAGGCGGGAAAAAGCACTGATAACAGGACGTATTGCCGCGTCGCGGCGCAATACAAAAAGGAATTTTCAAAGCCATCGTCATCATCAGCGCTTTGCAATGAACGCTAGGAGCGAGCCGTCGTTAGCGCCACACAGAAGGCGAGCGCAAAAAAGCGCGCTGGCTGTGTAAGGAGATGGAAGTTTCGAGGAAAGGTGAGAACGGAAAGCGCGAAAAAGGAAAGAAAAAAAAAAAGCTGAGACAGAAAAAGCAGGATGGGGATTCCGCCAGGCGCGCTTCGTACGGTGCGAGCGAAAGTGATGAAGACGCAAGAATGCTCATCAGGAATATTGCCCTCGGTGTAATGAAGGAATAAGTAGCCCGATAAGAACGCCGAGGATGATTTTTCTAAATAGAGATCGGAATTTCTCGTATTTCTAGACGTCCGCCGTCTTATTATCAGCGCCTTATGTACGCTTTGAATACCGATCATATTCGCGCTTGGATGACAATTCTCCAGAATGACGTTCTTCCCTCTTTTTTGTTTTTCATTTTTTCCCCTTTACTTGCGCATCACAGAGCACGCACCGCGCAATCGTAGTTTCTTTTCTTTTCTTCTCTTTTTTTTTTACCGCCGTATGTAATTTTCTTTTGCTTTTTTTTCCTCGACAGGATATGGTCTTTTGCGTCCCCAAGACTTAGAACGCGAAATAATGTTCCTTGATTGCATTTTCAGCATGCTTCAATGAGAACTGAATACTAGCACTATTTAATTTACTAAAGGCACAATGAATTCGACTGCGCGAGCTTCTCCTGCATTGCTGCTTCATAAAAGGCATACCGGTGAGACAGAGACATTGCCCACGTTCCTCGCAGCTCTCCTTGTGTTATTTCTACAGCTGAGCATCACAGAATAAATTAAAATTCGAGTTCGTTTTAGCCGTGTCGTGAAGTTTGTTTTTAATTTTCCTCCATTAAGTTGATACGCCGCACCTGTAGTGGCCACCTAAAAAGCACCACATGAGTGCAGAAGCTAACTTCAAATTTAAATCGTATATTCTTTTTATGCTCTGATTTCATTTTGCTTTTTCTGTCTTCTTTATCAACAAGTAGGCCACGCTTGTAGCAACTCAAGCATGCAGCGGTGGCCAACGCACCAGCTGATATCTAAGAATGTTGTATGGTGCCCCATACAGACGAATCATTCACATACAGCAGGCCTTGAGACGTAGAGACCAATTTTTTTTATTATTATTTTGCAATTCACGTAAAGCAAGAAAGAAGCACGAAGCCAACATTAGCGCTCTGTTAGATGATGCAGCTTGAGTAAGATTAAGTTCCTAAATGTCTCAATAACGTGGCTTAAACCTTTTGTTCCTTTAGGGAAGTCATAAATTTTCTTGGAGTAAATCAAACGTGGAACGCTTCCGTTGCAGCCATCTTGTACACGACTACTTGTCTTCAACATTTTGTGTTAGTTGACGCTATGAATTAGAAGATTACAGCGGCGCGTGGTACGTAACGCTAACTTGTGTCACTTTATAAGCCACGTCTGGCAATGAGATAGCTAACGTCAGCAAAAGACGGCCGATTTAAACAGGACGGCGATTACGAAGTCTATTCGACTTTTGTTTTACACGAATAGAAGCAAATTAACATAATTTTTTTTTTTCGCAATTCGCACCTCTCCAAATGCATGTCTATGCTCTATTGCGGAATTTTGTTTTAAGCGGGACGTTCAAAGAAGCAGTATCGAAGAAGCACTTTCCGCGATGCAACGACTACTTTCCGCTTTCAGAAATTAATTTGCATTCCCCTTTTCGCGAAAAACCACTATTGACAAATATATAGCTTATAAAAATGCGTTCAAAATAAACGAGAGACAGGCGCAGAACTGCGTGAAACATGTACTTCCAGCTAGAGCACGGTCTCAGTTTTCTTGCTATATTTATCTGTAGAACCGAAACTGAACAGCGATTTAACGAGTTATATTTCACGAGCGTCTTCTGCGAGAGCCCCATCAAAAGAGTCTCTCTCTTTCTCTATTCCTGCTTCGTTTCTGAAATTTAGAGCGAGGAGCGTTATTATTATTTTTTGCCTTCAATATTCATGCACATCCGCACTGAATGACTTTTGAAGAACGCGTGCATTTTGTAATATTACATAAGAAAAGAAAACTGCAAGTGGCGGTCTGTACGTTGGAAGAGATTACTGCAAGTTCGCTGGCAGGAACGCGTGCGCTCTGCCGGAACAACTTTCTTCAGGAAGGCTGGGAGAGAAAGGGGGGGGGGGGGGGGGGGCATAAAAGTCTCGTGTATAAATGCACTTCCCTATTTGAGCGCGCATAACACCGTGTGCAAGCAAATGAGAAGAGCAAAAAAAAAAAAAAAATATATATATATATATATATATATATATATATATATATATATATATATGTGTGTGTGTGTGTGTGTGTGTGTGTGTGTGTGTGTGTATGTAAAAAATAAACGACGCAAGCAACGCACTGCGCCCAGATCTCGGGGGAACTTTCTGAATGCATTTGATTCGTATGTATACCTACCCAAATAAACAAATACAGCCATAAAGCAAGTAAGGAGAAAAATAAAGTGATACTTAAGTGCAGCGCGCGCTGGGAGCCGGAAATGGAGACGTTCCTTTCAGACCCTAAAACTCCACTCCGGCTCGCTATCACTTTGAAAATAAAAATAAAAAATAAAGGGGAAGTGGGTGGGTAGCGAAGGCTACCTCGGATTCCGTAGCCTACTGAAACATTGAGGCATCGCCAGGCTAGGTACGACACGGAGCGACTACAGGTGCTGGCCGTCAGGAACATTTCTCGTCACCGCCGTAGTTCTGGTTCCTTTTCCTAGTTCGTTGTTCGGGATTCTACCCATGCGGATTCCATTATCTATTATTTTTCCCGAATTACCGTCCTGAGGCTAAGAAGATCATCCGCATACTTGAATTCATGTGTGCGCAATATTGATTGTGTACTACAATATGGCCGTGTTAACCAACCGCTTACGCAGACGACGCTATAGATTTAGAGAAACACATAATCCTCAATGTCTTTTCAGTGCAGATTTGGTTTCACACAGCTGCCAGAATTTGGTCGCAAAGTTCCTGCTTGATTCGGTGGAATATATTTGTATTTTTTTTTTTTTTCATTATACTGCGCGTCACAGGCGCCACTGTACTTATGAGTTTCTTTGTAGTGTCACCAATCTTTCGCAGTGGGTGCTTTTTTTAATGTTGAGCTAGCTTGACCTCAACGCAGTGTTCCCAGCTAACGGTAAAACATTCGTTTTGCAAAGTTGAAAATGCAGGTGCAGCTAGTGAAAGTATAGACTTAGTGCTTGTAATGACACCACGTTCAGTTCTCAAGCGCTGGCATCATGTTGGAATAACAGTAATTAGATGAGCGATGTATAGCGTGGTGAAACCAACTCGGCCTCCTCCTCGGAATCATACACTCTCATGATTCGATTTATTGCATTATTATTATTATTATTATTATTATTATTATTATTATTATTATAATTATTATTATTATTATTATTATTATTATTATTATTATTATTATTATTATTATTATTATTATTATTATTATTATTATTATTATTATTATTATTATTATTATTATTATTATTATTATTATTCACCAGTATTTCACAATATTTTCTAGGTGCCTTCAACATGACGGTTATTTCATGGAATTCGTTAAGCATCTTTTTTTTTTTTGTTTGTTTTTTTTTCTTTTGCCCGGCACTCAGTCAGGTAAGTGAAATGGCATTCCTGCATCATCGATATATATATATTTTTTGAAACTATACGTTGTCCTCATTTGGTGTAAAACATGACACGACGCAGCTGTGAGCTCGTGTGAGACATTTATCTGCTCCAATTTAAGGTGCCTTCGGCGTTCAGCACGAGCTCGCTTCGGCGCATCAGGTCCGAGTACTTCTGTCTGGTTATTTCAGCGCCGAAAAGAGATGAACAACCGAAATTTCGAGAGCATAATGTTGGATACTAGGATTTTGTTTAGACCACGAGTACAAACCCCGCGAACCCTCTCTCTTAAGAAAGGACCTCGACTATGGGCAGCCAAATCATTTGCTCTAGCTATTTTGCGAGATGAGGCACAAATAAGGAAAAGGAGACTATATAGGCTAGCATACAGCAGGGCAGGTCGCGAACGCCTCCAGCTGCGTTTGATCAGTGAGACGAATGCATGCCTTTAAAGCCTCAAGGCAAAGCTACGTACACGAGACATTCGTAGCGACGCACAAGTACAACATGGTAATGATGCGCGCTTTAAGGGCATGCCCGAAGGTGATGTGAATTTGTAATTAGAAAAAAAAATCTTGCTTATTAGCGCCTATTCATGAACACCAATGTTTTTACAACAAAATAGTGGACATCGAACTGGATATAATAGGGCTTAGTGAGGTTAGCAGAAGAAATTGAGCATACACTGTACTAAAGCACGGGTACTTAATATGCTACCGTTCGAGTGTAGAGACGAAAACTAGGTTGGGGTTCATTGCGATGAGATATGTTTGGTAAAGGAGAGGAGTTCCATACAATTAAAGGTAGGGTACCAGGTATCGATAATAAGCTTAATAAAAGGTATAAGGTCAATGTTGTACTGGCCTACGCGCCTATATCTAGTCTTGATGGCATGATAGCCAAAAGCTTCTCTAGAAACGAGGATCGGCAACAGATAAAATGAAAACACGGTATATACTGTATCGATGGGAGACTTCAAAGCCGTGGTAGGCAAGAAGCAGGCTACAGACCTGACAGTGGGTGTCTACTAATGGTTAGCCGAGTTCGGAGATCGATATACGAACGAAAGAGCCCGAAGTGGACATGGAAGTGACCGAAATGGGACAGTAAATACGGAATAGATTTCATATTGTGATCTAGCCATGGCATCACGCAGGATTTGAAGGAGACCGGAAAGGTGCGATGCAGTGGCCACGTGATGGCAAGGTCTCGACTTAGTCAAGATTTGATGAGGGAACGGAAGAGACTATAGTAAGCAAGAAGCCAATCAAAGAATTAGCGGTAAGACGGAAAATAGAAGAACTGAGGATCCCGCTGCAGAAGAGATATTAAGCATTAACTGAAGGAGATAAGTTTAGTATAGAAGCAGTCAATGGTAATAATAGAGATATCAATATTGACTGCGCAGTAGAAGTAGGCGGTATATGATAGTTAGAAAGGATACCGGAAAGCTACCTGTGCCCAAAGAGGCGAAATAGTCCATTAAGAAAGGCGAAAACATTAAAACTTCCAACTTAACAGAAAGGCTAGAACTGGCAAAGTTATCAGCACCAATCAATTAGCGTAAATTGTATACAACACAAGGAAGCGTGATATGGAGATATTCATGCTCTATTATGAACGGCAGTAGACTAAAAGCGGTCAAGATGAAACTAGGTATGGGTAAAAATTAGATGCATGCGCTAAGAGACAAAGCGGACAGTGTCATTGCGAATATGGATGAGATGGTTAAGTAACCGAGGAGTTCTATATTTATCTATTCAGTAGTAGAGTAACCAAGACGCTAATGAGAGTAGTGGTAGTGGAGAGCAAACAAATATTCCGCTGGTAGCTATGAACGAAGTAAAGAAAAAAATATTTGAAGACCTGAAAGGGGGAAAAGAAACCGGGGCTGGGAGATCATGCCTGAAAAACGGGAAACCCTGTATCCGCAGGCCCTGCTTCGGGGGTGCAGTGGTAAGACGCCCGACCACTGTGCCGGAGGAGTACCTGGGTTCGATCCCGACCGCCGGCGGCTGCGTTTCGATGGAGGCGAAACGAACTAGTGGCGTCCGTGTGCCGTGCGAAGTCAGTGCGCGTTAAAGATACCCAGGTGTTGGAAATTACCCCGGAGCCCTCCACTACGGCACCCCCTTTTCTCTTTCCGCTTTCACTCCCACCTTCCTCCCTTCCCTTACGGCGCGGTCTAGGTGTCTACAGCATAAGTGTGACAGATACTGCGCCTTTCCTTTACTGTGAACCAATTATTTGTTATTATCCGCAATGCCTTGTGACCTCTGGAGTATGGAATTTGGAAGAATGCTAGCATTATCTTAATTCAGAAGAAGCTGGATGCCAATGAAAAATTAAATTACAGGCCGATCAGATAGCTATCCGTTGCATACAAGGTATCTACTAAGGCATTTGCTAAATGAATCAGGACAACCTTGAACTTCATCAACCAAATAATCAGGCAGGTTTTTTTAAAGGCTGGTCGCTATGCATCATATCCCCATTACCAACCAGGTGATAGGAAATTCGGAGGACGCTTAAGCTACGCCTTCAATTGGGTGTGACGCGACAGCGGTAATGGCTCCCGTTTTCTGGCTCCCATCACGAATCCTCATTCGCGTGCGTACATTTTGCTACTCGCTGAGTTAGTAATCTTTTATTTGCGCCTTTATAAACCCACACATATTCATCAGTATACAGTCGTAAGCTGCTATATGATCTGAAAGACCATCCGACATGAGATTTAGAGCGCCGTTTTAACTAAGCCATGCCTGCGTTGCCAAGGGATCGAGGGTCCTGGAAGGTTGGATTCCCATCTCACTTTTCCACCTCAAAGGCCAAGCCCGAGTTGGCAACGCCTGCCAGCTCGGCCATGTCATGTTGTCTCGTGACGCCATACAACCCGACTACTAATGAGTGCACGGTCATGTAAGCTGCAAACTACCACCTGCCAAAGCGACGCCCGCGATGTTTCTCTCAAACCGCCAAAACCTATGCTGGATTCTCTGGAGAACGGGACTCTTAAGTTTGTCGCGTTAAAAATGCTGGGCATACAACCAACGCCTATACCATAACTTTCACACATTAGGAGAAAACATTTTCGAAACCTCAACAATCATGCGAACTTTCAGGAATAACGGCGTAGATGAATGCACTGGAAGATCTTTATGGCGGTTGCACGGGTACAAAAGTACTCAAGAAAGAAGGTATCAAGGTCTCCATAAACAAGGGTGTTTGGCAAGGAGGCACGATATCCACAGTATCATTTACAGCTTTGCTTAGAGAAAGTTTTCATATATCTGGCTTAGGAACAGTTCAGGATAAGGGTTCATTGAGAATACATAGGTAATCTGCGATTCGCTGATGACATTGGATTTGTAAGTACCTCGAGTGACAAGTTAAAAATGATGATTAATGACCCAAGAAATGCAGAACAGAACGGTAGGCTTAAAATTAATGTGCAGAAGACTAGAGCAGAGACTAGACTAGAAACTAGAGTAGGCTAGAGACTAGAAGCTAACAGCCTCGAAAGCAAACATCAGTTAACGATAGATAGTAAGGCATCGGTAGTGGTAATCTACTTAGTAGTGGTAAGTCTACTTAGGAGAGGTAGAGACCGTAGGTATATATGAACCACGAAAGAGGCATGACTAGATATAGATAGCGATGGCGTACATTTGGTAAACACTCTCAGATCATGAATGGCAGCTTACCAGTATCCCTGAAGAAGAAAGTATCTCTTACTATTATTCACTTAAAGGACAGAAATGTGGCGGCTAATGTAAATGATTGAACTTAAATCAAGGACTACGTAAATAAATATAGAAAGGAAATTGATAGGTGTAATGTTAACATAGAAAGCGTGCTAGGTAGGTCAGGGAGCAAACGCGGTTAATGACATTCCGGTCGAAATGAAGGAATTGGCGGGAGAATTGCGTGTAAAGGAAAGGAAAGATAACCGATGGTTCCTAAGGGTAACAGACTGGATTCCAAGGGAAGGCTAGCATAACAAGGGGTGGCAGTGAGCGAGTGAGATTAGGAAGTTTACGGGAATTGTATGGATGCAGCTAGCATAGGGCAGGGTTAATTGGAGGGATATGGGAGAGGCATTTTCATGGCAATGGATGCAGTCAGGTTGTTGATGAGTATGATAATGATGGTGATTATAGACAGTCAAACGGGTATAAAGGAAGTTTACAGCTTTGTTTTGTAGCCGTACGTCCCGACAAGAGTGGATGACAAGGAGTAATTGCTTTTGATCCTTACTTGCTTGGCGTATGCGTAGCCTTTTATTTTCGGGCACATATATACTGGCTTTATTAGATTCTACAACCCCGTATAAACATCTCTGAAACACGACTGTCTGCCTGAAAATGCGCCTTGTAAAGAACGCAGTTTTACTTTGCAGAAAACTGAAGATAATGCAAAAAATTATTCGATATATTTTGCTTATTCCGCAGCGGTTTTTCACTTAACGGATAATTTTGGACTTCTTACATTGCCTAATAGTTGCTCTGAATCGGTTTATATGCAGGGTAAATTATAAAAAAAAGAAAATGCGTCTAAGCAGCACGAGTAGAAACAGAGGTCTGACGAGTCTTATGAGCCCCATTTTGTTAATTGCTGTCCACGCTTAAAGGCGTCCTTGAAGTGCATTCTGTAAGGACCCATTATTTATTTTATCTGGCGCGACGTCAGCTTGACGGCAGAATCAGACGAAAGCAGCAAGCGGCCAACCGTGGTAGACCACAAGTTAACGAGCCACCACGTCAACGACGCCCTGCACGACTCGCAGCACACACCAGCTCACTTTTGGCCGCGATATGCAGCCAGTAGTCAGTCAATGGCATGTAATGCCTTGACTTTACTTTCCATGCCTACGATAATTTCTTCTCTATTTAAAGTAGGGTGTCGTCACTTGCATTTGCTCCGTATGCCTTCAATTAACCCGGTAGTGTGCTAGTTCCATCCACACAACCCCCGTAAACTTGCTAATCTCATCCGCCCATCTAACTATCTGCCAGCCACCAGTCGACCATTGGCAGCGATATGCAGCCAATGGTGAGCCGCGAGATTAGCTTTACGGTGGTCTGTCGTCAATTGCTTCACCTGCGTCACATAATAGAACGAGTAGTGTCCCGTCTGCCCCTGTCCCACAATATGTGTGTCCTAAAAAACCTTATAAAAATATTTGCCCTTTGTTCGCAATCGCGCATCACTTGCGCAAGAAATGGTAATGCGTGCGACGGTAGATTTTTAGTGAAATGAACCATCTACCTATCTCTCCGAAAATGATCCATTTAACGTTCCAAACCATAACCAGCGATCATAGTAAGTTGTCTTTTGTTACAAAAAAAATAATAAAAGGCCCCAATAACCACGAAATAGGGAACTTTTTTTTTTCTTCTGGATAACCCGATTTATATCAGAATTTAAGCTAAGAAAATGCCAGCCGGCATTTACTAGCGAATTCTGGACAAAACCAAAACAAAGTACGAGTGGCGCTACGCATACGCCACGTCCTCTGTGCGGGAAAAACGCTTGCTGCTGAAACAAATCGCCGCATGCAAAACATATTGGAAGCGCTTCGCAGGTATGTCAGTCCGGTCATCTGCTGAGCTCGAGGACCTGACGGCTCTGTTTATATCGAGGCAATATGCAAGTCATTCATCTTGCGTGTGATGCCAGTGCACGCTAAAGAAGCCCACGTGGTCTAAATTAAATCGCAAGCCCTCCTCTATGACCCCACTAGCAACCCATGTGTCGCTTTGTAACGCCGGATCCAATACACCAACATACCAATAACGCATATTAGCACTCAAGTTGTATTGGATACGACATCATCGGCAGTCAGTAGCGGCGACAGCTCCGCGTGCCATCATCCAATATCCACAGCACTTTTTTTTTATACATTTTATTTTCGGCAACTGCTCTTAGGTCACGCTAGACCTTGTGAACACGAAGCGTACTTTCTGATCTTTTTCTCCTCCTTGGAGGCAATCTTGCCGCTTTTCAGTTGCACGCAGCAGTTGCACGCAATGATTCCTCACCCTGAAGAAGCGTTAAGGAGACGAGGTTGACAGCAACATTATGAGAACCGCGCCCGGTGTCACTCTCCACGTCCGCACTCCCAGATACTAATTCAGTGATGTGCGCCCGTAGTTATTGGTGAGTAAACCTATTGTTGACGCTTCACTGTGTCGCCGCTGTGCTTCTCGAAGGCTAAACGCGCGCCAAATGTGTTTTGGATGTGAGGCGCCGAGACGTGCGACGGAAATGTAGCCACACGCTTCAACTCGCGCGGCCGGCGGCATAGCCCCGCTAAAAGCTCCCGGAAATGCGACGCCGGCATTCACGCAACCTGTCCGATTGTGAAGGCAGACTGCCCACAGAGCAGCGCGTTTGCGTGACGGGAGCTCATTCGTGTCACCATCGATCTCCACTATCGAACACGGGCTTCATGTCATGAGTTTGGTCGAGAAGATTGGCCTGCTGCAGTGCCCTGATGATCGCTGAGGTAGTTAGGCCGGTCGAAAGCTGTGCCTTTCCACAGGCTCACATTACAAGCCAGCACAGCGTGGGCTTAGTTGATCACGATGTTAACGTGATAAAAAGCACAAAGTTTACTCAGCTGGAATGACACAATCGTTTAATATCACCGAACTGCCCTTTAGGTGGCGGGACTACCTATCATCAAAATAGTGTTTTTTTTTTATTGGCAACTCACAATCGCCCCAGAAGTAGAGATAACATTGTCTGATGCCTGTTGTCATAGTTATCAGTGACCACAGGCCCATGATCAAAAAAGAAAAAAAGGAGCCAGAA
Source organism: Amblyomma maculatum (assembly GCF_055883805.1). Taxonomy (NCBI): domain Eukaryota; kingdom Metazoa; phylum Arthropoda; class Arachnida; order Ixodida; family Ixodidae; genus Amblyomma; species Amblyomma maculatum. The sequence continues at coordinate 54,543,580 of NC_139344.1, forward strand.
AGAGAAACAATAGGACCGAAAGACAGCGCAATATACAGGGCGACAGCTATTACAGGCGAGAAGTACCAATGGAGCGAGCTTATGTTCGCATCGCTCAGGATTGGGACTTGAGAAGGCGGGAAGTGACACAGGGTAAAGGGGGAAGGAACAGACGCTGGGACGACGACAGTGGGAAGGCGGGGATAAACAATTCATGAAAAGGGTAAACAAAAGAAGCAAACGCTCCCGCCGGGATGTCGGGAAGGCATGCTAGGAAGCACAGGGTGAAAATACGCAGCAATCGCTGCTCCGATGACAGCAAGGATACGGAGATTAAGAGAGTGAAGTGCGCGCGGCGTGTGTGACAGGTCTCACATAGTGTTTTACGTAGCCTTCACCGTGCGTGCTCGCGGTCACGGGATACAAGGGAGCAGCATTCGGTGCACAACCGTCAGCCCAAGAAGTGCTGGCTGCCGAGCATGAAGGTCAATATCGTAGCTGTCTGGGCGTGTTGATTACTCGTGATGGAATAGTAGAGGGCAAAGAAAAACAAGGACAAAATGAAGATACATGGGACACACGAGTGCTGACTTGCAAGTCAGCGCTCGTGAGTCTCATGTTTTCAATTTGTCCTTGTCTTTCTTTGACCTGTACTATTCGAGCATGAAGGCGTTTGCAAACGCATGCGAACCGAAGCAAATAATCTGTGGCTAGCCAAGCAAACGCGGAAGCACAAAGAGACGCGCTCAGAGAACTGATGAACGCTGAGCGTTAGTTGCCGGCAAGGAGTGAGTGCGACGCCCCAGGCTGACACACCAGCTGGAATACAGAGTGCCCCGTGACGTGTACAAGCAGACAACCAAAAAATAGTGCAAGACTTCATGTTTGAGAAGAATCCACACAGTGTTAGTGACAGGCTTCAGCTGTCAAAAGCTCCTACGTGCATTTTGCGGTATTAAGTTCTGAACGCTGTCGAATTATGCTATAGAATAGAGATTTCGTGTTTTTTAACGCGCGTCCAGAAAGCAACCAGCAATTTTCTTTGTTCCCTATCATTCCTCTCACCGTTTCCTCTTCTCCCAATAATAGGTTGCCCATCCAGAAAGCGCCAGCTGTGACTTTCCTCTGTTTATAACTTAACGTGACCGCACTTGAGGTGTCCCGTATGTGCGATAAATTTTACTGCGCCGGCTTTTTAGCTTCGCTTCTCGATTTCGCGTACCCGCCGTTGTCTTCCCGTCTGCATTGTGCCTCGTGTCGCACCTCGGCTTCATCGGAGGCCGCTCGTGACTCGCGGCTCGTGCTGCTTTGTAGCCATTAAAGTAAAGACTGTGTACGCTAGAGCGTACACAGCTTGTTCTGTCGAAACACCGTTGCCATACCACAGTTTCGGTTCGGATGCTGTTGGGTATAGTCGGGAGGTCTCGGAAGTGTTCGGAACGTGGTAGGAAAAAAAGGAAGCCTGTAGTTGAGGCAGTATCCCTTACCTTACGGAGCGGTTCAGGCGTCTACCGAGAAGCTTGACATACTGTGACTCTTTTATCCTAGAAACCAACCTAGAAAAGTAGCTATCGCGTCTACTAATGCGAAGCTTGGGCGTCCCCTAGTTTTGTTCTTAGAGACATTCTTCACTACGGATCTTTAAAAACTCTATTGTTCGTTCGTAGCCATTTCAGACCACCGGGACCGAAAGGGTAAAATCTTTTACAGCTGTCGTGCTCGATCAAATCTCTGCGTGGCCTCAAAACATGGCGCTTTACCTCGAGAAATAACACGCGGACTTCAGAGGGTTTTGTGCGAGAGAGCTCATCCGCGCGCCCAACCTCACCACTTCAGGGCTGCCGTATGAACGCACACTAGTCCGCTCAGCGACAAACAGAGGCGCTTATTCTGCACGCTGATGAGGAACTGACGCGAGTGCGCGATTGTTCATTCGCGAGCAATAAGTCGCATTTCGAAACGACTCTGCGATTCTGAGACATTTGTTTTGCATTTGTCAGACTCTGTGCTGAATTACGAAATTTATGTTAAACAGAATGATGTCTCACTCTTGTATGGCACAAGAGCTGGTACAGGCGACCACCGAAATACCAAAGTAGACGGGCAATTTCGATTAATGGACGCCGCGTGAAAGCAATGGCTATCCGGATGATTCCGAGCGCACTTAAAAGCGCGTTACCTGGGCGAGAAAGAAAATGCGGCGAAAAAACAAACCGGCACGCTCTCTTTCGGGTCGCCTCAAAGAGATGACCCGGCATTCGCGTCGGTCATAAAATACTCGTTTGGCGCATGGGGCCGGTAGTGGGTTTTACTTCCGCATAAAATATGCACATGCACGCAAACAGGTACGCGAAAGGCGCGCGTGGTGCCGTACGGGTCTAAAAACAAAGCAGTCCAAATGGCGAGCGCATCGACAGCGCCGCCGTTGTAAACCACATGCGTGACGAAGGAGATGCTGTTGTGTGCTCTCTTTCGCATAATACAAGCGTCTATTTTTATATCTTACAGTACAGTGAAATGGACAGTTCGACCGCGAGAGGAATGTGGGATATTTGTGTCGCGACCCTGTTCAGGAGCGCCTGGAACAGTGCGTGATATCGTATACAAGAAGAAGAATAAGAAGGAGGAGGATGAGGAGGGGATGAGGAGGAGGAGGGTGGGTGGGTGGAGACTTAAACTCCACCTATGACGTGTTAGGCTATGACGTGTTAGTGTTAATGGCGCCCATCTGCGGGTCCTCTTACGGATCTTCGTTCACGTGCATGTACTCTGCTGCTCGCTTAATCGCCGATCTCTTAATTTGTCCCTCAGTTATCTCGCACATGGTCATTAGCATGCAGACGTAATTTACCAAATTACGTGAAAGGCCACCCAACAAGGATAGTTATAATGCATCACTTTAACCAAGCCGCAGGGATGGGCGTGCGTGGCTTGGAAGCAGCGGGTTTTACTCCTCTCCCAGTGGCTCTGTAATGCTGGAATCCCAAATCTCTCCCATCTCAAAGAAGACGACTGAGTCGCCAGCTCGCACCATGTCGCGTGGTCTCGAGACGTCGCACAACTCGGCGATGAAGCAGGTTACCCGGCCATGTCACCTGTCAATAAACATCCATGCCCGGATGTTTGGCACACAACGCCAACAAAGGAACATTTTTCTGCTTATAGTCTTTCCATTCACGTGCAGCAGTATAGTAAATGGGAAGTTTTCGTACCCATTCTCTACCCCGGGTAACAACCGTTGTCAAATAGTGTCCAACGGCGTGGCCGTGTTTACGCCATTAGTTCGCATCGATTAATGACGATCGTCCAAATTATAGCCTTCTGTTACTGTGATAGTATGCTTCATGCCAAATTTGATCTCGTCGATGAAATTCGCTGTCTCCTCTTGAAGCGGCCGAAAGCTGCGGTTTGGAAGACGGTTGTCGCGACCATGGCTCGCTGTTCCCAGGAGCCCGACGCGAGGCGAGCGACGAGGCTCCACTCATTTTCCACTCGTCGCGCGCGAATTTGAGCCCGGCGTCAACTCGAGCGGAAGCGATACGGCGGCGAGCTGCGGCTGACAGCTCCTCTCCGGGCGCCTATCGCGCTGTGTTCTTCCGGACGGGGTTTCGGAAGAAGCAGCACGGGTGGACGCGCTGCCCACAGCATCCCTTCTTCGGCATGAGCTGGAAATTAAAGCCGCCCTAAATCTCATTAGTCCTCCTGATAATCGCCGCCACCGGCACCGGTCGCTCGACGCTATCGGGAGAAAGAGGGCAGCAGCAGCGCTGCTAGGAAAGAAAGGGTCCCCGGTTCCCGTGCGACCGCTTTACCCGCCTCCGCCGCTAGACTGAGATGCGAATGACACGCTTCGAACACAATCTCTGGGTGAATGCGGAAGGGCCGAACGAAAATATGCTTGTGCAGACTGTTTTCTATGGGCTGCGTTCTCTTAAAAATGCCCGAAAACTGTCATCGAGGAGGAAGTTACGTGACGACCAGCGAGGTAGCTGCTCCCGCCATGCTTGCCGCCATTACGTAGTCGTTTCAGGAGTTAGGCTTTCCCCCGTCTCTTTACTGATCTACAGAAAAAGCTGACAAAGCCAGCCACATTCTCAATTCGATGCGCATATCCCTAAATAATCAATCAGACGTCTGCCCTCGTAATAAACAGCAGACATCGTTGCGATATTTAAATATGTCCTCGTTATATATAAAACAAGGCTGTAAAACTCGGCAGCGATAAATTTGAAGGATGACTGAGAGAAACTATGTGCAATATCTAGAGCTACGCTGGCTAACGCTTTGTGAGTTTCGCGTACGTCCTGAAATCTGTGGCAGTAAAATAATCAGCTTAAACAGGCGACAGATTGTTTTCGTGCTTTCTCCGTGGCTTTGTCTTATTGTGCTGGCCTAAATTCTTGTAACCTGGAATTTATATATGAAGCAACTTCGCATAAAGATTTTCTCAGAGCTAAAACGGCAACCCCAAGGAACGTATTCATGCCGTGATTTCGGCGTGCACTGGAGCCGGCATATGAAAGCTGGTGTGTTAAACAAGTCACGGACGTAACGCTACTAGTTTTCGTCGATTCGCTATTGTCCCTCGATATTTAGACGGGGCAAGGGCACCGTAACAAATCACTGAAATTGGTTGCACGACGTACACGACTTCCAGCGCCTTAACGGTGACGCTGAGAACCATGCGATGCTAGACGGCGCTAGTTGACTCGGAAGTCGCGACAATTCAGATATCGGAGCTACAATGAATGCCCTGTATTGGAGCAAACAGCCAGTTATGCCGACACTTCGTGAGAAGAAAGAAGCCTCGTATTTACCTAGGTCTGAGGGTGACAAAAATTGATGGATAGTCTAAAAAAGACGGCAGCCGTCTGACTGATTTCGTGGTCTGAGTAAGCGTAAATAAAGTGAGAGCCTGTTGCAAACAAAGAACGAAGTAGAGACACATTGACCGTACCAGTAAGCGAGCGACCCTCGCTTTGAAGGACGTCGCCATGCTTTCTAAGAAGTATCCCACATATCTGCGAGGGGCCAGAAGTTCGCACGAGGATGTCGCACGGTGCCAGCGCTCAAGTCGCGCAATGAATATTTTCTGCGTCGCTATCGTTCGGGTACCGCATATATATATATATATATATATATATATATATATATATATATATATATATATATATATATATATATATATATATATATATATATATATATATATATATATATATATATATATATATATATATATATATATATATATATATATATTCCAGTTAAGTACTCGCGGCCCATTTTGAATCAGTACGGTAAGCCGCAACACTGGCTCTAAGAAACGTTGTGACGTACACAGGACAAGAAGTAGTAGACCTGGTGCCACCGTCGGGGCTTATACAAGATACTGAGTGAACGTCAAAGGCTATGGGGCAGCGTCGTCAGAAGCTGATTGGTGGTCTTAATTTAACTAACTCTATGGTACGAGGCAGTCGTATAATGACTCCAACGTATCGTACTGAATGATCGCTTCTTCGCTGTGTAGAGGTAGCACGACGGGCTACCTCTACACGACGAACCTTTGCCCAATGGGCAAAGGTTCGATTCCACTCGAGAACCTTTTAGTGCAGAAACATTTCTAGCCTAGCAGGACGAATTTCAACGATATCCCGATTCCGGTTTCCGTCCGCCTAACCGAGTGTTGATAAGGCAACAACCAAGCCTAGCCTTGCTACACATGGTATACTATGACTTGCTATGAGTCACCATGACTATGACCGTGACCAAGGTCGATGCCCAAGCTAATTGAGCCCAACCTAGCACACTAAGCAGCCCTAAGAAAGCAGATGTTAGAGGGTGAAGTGTGAACGGGTCTGAACACACACTGGCGCAGCTACATTTTGCTAGTGCTAATGAGCAAGTCAGGTTAGGCTAATGCTCTCTAAGGTTATACTAGTACGTTTGCCTGAACACACACGGCCGCAGTTGCGCCTTCAAAAACCCAATTAAGCTTGATTAAGCGTAAGTGATCATAATTTACGAAACCGCTTTTATAAACAAAGTGAAACATATCTAAGCTAAGTGAAACGATCTGCTTTAGCGCGTAAAACTTGCGCTTGCATGTTATCAAACCGCATTCATTTTTTTTTTTCTTTCTTTCTTTCTTCAGAGGCACACTATATAATGCCGTTCGGTTCACAAAGTCGAGTGACCTACCCGAGCGCTGACTCGTCGGCGGGTGAACGATGCCACAAGGTCACCCTTGGCCAATCGCAAATTTAGGTTACATTACACATTATCGCACTAACAGGTAACCTGGAAACTCGTGTAGGGATGGTAAAACATCGGACAAACACTGCTGCCGTAAGCTGCTGCTCAGGTCAGAAAATGGCGCGAAGTTTCATTCCCGGACAACAAAAAGCGTTTCTTTAGTGAAGAAGCTTCGTGAAGAAAGCCTATAGTGAAGAAAGCTATATGCCTATCCCCCTTAACCTTGTGGGGTCGCTAAGGTGGATGGTAATGAATAATCACTCCATAATTTATTTATGATACTTTAAGACGTTGAAACAAGAAACCAACCATTTTCAGCAGTCCTAAAACCATGTGTAGATATAACGGCTACATTATAGGCCTTACTTTTTTGCAAATGACTGCAAATGCTACCATGCTAAATAATTTGTAATTGTTTGTATTTTTTCCCGCATTAAATACAGGAAGACAGAATAACGAGAAACTAAAAATAACTTATTAGTTATATACAGCCTCTGCTGTAACCTAGCCGCCTTTGGCAGCACTAATTCTTGGATAAAAACTTCCTTTCAGATTTTTTTCAGCCCCTTTTGTACACAACCGCTGCCTTCCTTTTTTTACGACTCGCAGATGACTGTTTCCAACCGACAGCACAGAAGGAACTGCTTCAAGCACAATGCTTCTGGCTAGCTGAGTTAGGAAAAAAGAAAGGCACTTTTCTCGGATGAATACGGCACTTAAAAGCGAGCTTCATCAAATTTATTTAATCTGATCTTCTGCAGCAAAAAAAAAAAAAAAAAAAAAAGACATTTTGAACAAGTAGAAGGTCGAAACATATATGCATTTGTACTTCTGGTCTCACCAAGAGTATCGGACGCGTTCTATTGTCCTTTCCCCTCGAGACAAAAACTCGAAATTGCGAGGTTTCATTTTTCAGAAACCATTGTTCACAGAGAAAAAGAGAGAGAGAGAGAAACAGGAACACAAGGACCAATGCAGGGTTTTTTTTTTTTTTTTTTTTTGTCGTCATTTGAAAACTGGCTTCTAAATTCAAATTAGTGCTCGTTTTGTCTTAGGGAGTGGGAAAAGCTCACTGCGGAGCCCCATTCGAATGCATTTCCTCCCCTACTCTCCCAACTGTGCGCTCTTCACGACCGTCTGTATATCTATGCTTGCGTGTTCTCGCGGATGTAACCGACTCTGGTGTTCTGTCACATAATTACGGAGTAATTAAGGGGCCCTTAGACATGGAAATAGAACGACCTTTTGCTGTCCTGCGGCTTTTATACCCTCCCACTGAATTCCCACTCCATTCTCGAAAGTCACTCATGCACGACATTAAAAAGCACTTGCCCCGCTGAATGTCAGCGCGGAGAAAGGAGGAGGAAAAAAATAAGGCGGCTGTAGCACTGGAACATATGTACGAAAGTTGGAGACTTCCTTAATAGAACTCCCTTCCTCTCTCTCTCTCTCTCTCTCTCTAAGCTTGTTAAGGCGGCACAAATAAATAAGTAAATTCCAAAATGAAGGAAACTTAAGCGCCGAGCGAGAGCTTTGGATTGCAAAAATCTCAGATTCATTTTTTTCCCCCTTCTTTTTCATGCTTTATCCCTTCGCATGTCCTTGTGCACTAGGACCAGTCGAGCTTTTTCCGCTAGTCTCTGATATTTGTTTTTATTCTTCTTCATTCCAGCGTTCCTTAATTCTTGTTATACCAGGCTGCTCTGAATGAAAAGCGACGAATAAAATAATGCGGAAGAAAGCGACAGCGCGAGGGCCAGCAAAAGACAGCGCACTTCTCGTTTCTACTCGTTCACGGCGAGGAATTCCTGGAAAACCAAAGGAATTTAGGCAGCGCGGGAAGTGGATTGTTTGTCTCCTACCGCGCGAGTCGTTCCGGCCTGCCAGGGCGGCCGCTCAGTGGCCGTCCCTGGCGGCCACCCTCATTTCCTTGTCGCACTGAAAGCGCTTTAATCGCATTGCCACTTCGTGGTGCTCACCGTGTGCGTGCATGAGCACGGGGCCCGCGCACTATAACGAAGAGCAAAGCGCGACGCTAGTAAAAAAAAAAAAAAAAAAAAAAAAAAAAAAAAAAAAAAAAAAAAAAAAAAAAAAAAAGAACGGTAAAAAACGGCTAAGAATGACAGAAAGCGAGTTAGAAAAGAATGAAATGCGCAGAATACACATGGAAAGGGAGAGAGAGAGAGAGAGAGAGTGGGAAATGCCGTTTTGAAATTACGTTCGGCCGGTAGCCTTTCTCCTAAAGTCGTTTCTGCGAATGCTCAACAAAGCGTAAATAAATCTTTCGTCATTTAGGAACAATTACGGGGTAATTTTTATCCCATTTTTCCAGATGGCGCGCCTCGACGTAACTGGAACAGTGAGCGAAAAAAGTGCGAAAAGAAAGAAAAAAATTAAAGAACTAAGAAGGCAGTGAGTGGAAAGAACGAGCAGGCAATAAGAAAAGCTGAGGCTTCTAATCCCGTTGCCAGCCTCCGCCTCACACGTGGTGATTAGAAAAGCGTTAACTTCTTGGGCCGCTAAGTGCTCGCTGCCCACGGTCCTCCGAGAGACGCTCGTTAATCACGGAGCCGTCGTGATTAGCGACGAGTAAACAGATTGTGACACTTCATATTCAATCTGTCCTCCAGTGTCGCACAGCTGCGCGCGTTTAACTGTGAAAAGGAGAGCAAGAAGGAGAGGCATCGAGGTAAACGGAAAGCGCGGCTGCCCCGATGTCGCTTCCCGTCACGGAGCGGATGCGAACCTTGAATCCTGTTCTCTATCGTCGCTGGCGGAAGCACGCGGTGGGAGGTATCTCCGTGCGTCACCCGGGATGTTGAAACACCTCGATCTCTTTGCGGTGCCTGTGCGACCGTGTAAACGCTGCATGTTTGGACCACCAGGTCGTTGAACAGACCAACGGCGCATCTCTAGTCGTGCCAGTTGTACGCCGTGTAACCTCACGTTATGGGCTCCACAGACGCGTTCTCGCGCTGGGAAAGATAGTGAGGATGCGATAAAGACGAAGGGGGAGGGAAGGAGATAATGTGGTCGACTCTGACTAAATGTCTTTCTGACAAACGCACTCTGGGGGAGGGGGGTCTTCCGGTGCTTTCTTAATTTCCTTGTGAATGTGAAGTTTTATAGCCCTTATGCAAAATTGCTGCCATCTAGCGACCGCCGCGCGCGTTTCCGCCATGTTTGAGAGTAGCTGAATTGAGGAGCGGCAAGCGGCATAATAGGTGGTTGCGTGGCTGGCTGGATCGTTGTCGACGATAATGCCGACATACTGTTGTGCTCCTTGTTGTACGCAAAACTAAAATAAACATCTTGAAGAAAAGAAGCCGCAAGTTAGATCCTTTGAGATTTCTTTTTTTTTTTTTTTTTTTTTCTTGTGGCCTTGTGTTAATCTGCACTCGCCTGCATGGTTCTCGCGCTGTAGACACACTTTCGATCAATGAAGCGCCTGAATTGTAAAATGGTATTGTTATTCAGCCTGCTCTGAAACATTGCAAATTCGTCCTCGGTGCCGAGGGAAACGAAATCGCCCACGGTGTGTTACATTTATCTGCAGACGGACTGCGCATCGCCTTTTCGCGTAAAAGATCTGCAAGAGGGTTGCTCCTGATTTCCTTGTTGAGCCAACTCACGCCAGAATTTACGGCTTTATGCATACAAGCCGTTGAGAGACGTTTTATACGTCAGATATACGTCGAGGTATCCAGATAGAACACGTTGCGGCACTTGAGATGCACTAGCTAGACTGTTCTCTTGATTTCCAACGCGAAATTCTAATGTCTTTACGCATTCTATTCATCGATTAATCGAATATAGTCGACTACATCCAGGCTTCATCTACTGTTGATGCGTCTCCAGAACACGACTTGCAAAAGATATGACGCAAAGTATACGTGGCAGCAACTGCCTCTACCATTTGGCTGCTCTCGTCTATAGCGCGAGTTCTAATTATTGTTGTAACTGCAGTGGCGGCGATAACACGCTGTTTACTTTTTTTATTAGTGCGAGATTTTTTTTCTGAATTATGTGAGGTGCATCGAAAAAGAGTTCCGCCTTAGTTCGGACCGCGCCGGTTTTAATTTCTCCCATCCACATCGCTGAATAATGGCGTTTTTTTTTTTTTCGCTTAACCCTCATATTGAAACTGGAAACCATTTGGCACCACAGAGCAATATCGCATGTAGCGAGCCTTACCGCGCTTAGCAGTGAGGTTTGCGACTGCGGCTGTCGTAGTAAAAACAAGGATGAGCGCACACATGTCTTCCAAGTTTATTTTGTCTAAACATACCCAGTCCTATAAATGCATGCATGAAATTTTCTGTATGCCCATGATGCTGGGTACAACTTGCCTGAATTGGTACTGGCAAATTATGTTTCTTGTTTTGCAATATAAAAACAAAACTCATGCATCACAACTCCACAATGATGACATTTGTGTTCTTTCAGGTGTTAACTTACAGCGTTCCCCATAAATTCGGACTTTGCAAAATATGTTCGGTAGCTATAGAAAGAAAACCGCCATTCAACATTTGACAGCCCGTATGTGTTCGCTACGTTTTCAGAAAATAATTTCGTAAATAATGTCGCTATAGTGTCGAATATTGCCTGAGAATGCAGTGCTATCAGATTTTGCATTCAAAGTCTTCAGAACCAAAGAAAGCCGCAAAAACCTCGTTCACCCCCCTCCCCAAACATAGAAAAGCAAAAACCAACTTTTCTCCAATGTTAGAAGTTGGCACATACTCTGAATAGGCTCCGATAGTTGATGCTTGTCTCACTACTAAACCCATCTATCACATGAACAACGAAAAAGAAAAAAAAAAAAAAAGATGGAAATACTTCACTTTCGTCAGCAATGACGGAAAGAAAAAGAAAGGAAATGCAGCATTGGAAAGGAGAATGGTTTTGCTGCAAAAACTGCGCATTCCACAAAACATTGCCGAATACGCGTCCATGAAGGAGCTTCATGAAGAAGCCTGACATTGCGTCTGGGTATAAGACGGAGACCTCTGCGATGCGACTACGCAGGCAGCTGTATGTGCTAATGCATCGATTTTCACGAAATGGAACCACGATGTGACGACGACAGGAGCTACATATCTGAGCAGGATCAGCGCGCGCGGAATCACGTCGTTGACCTGTCGCGTTTCGCCGAAAACTTCACGTGGTTGGGAGTTTTGGTGAATAACATATAGAATAGAATAGGGGACCTGCTACATGGTTGTTAACACGCTAACGGGATACATCAGCCGCTAAACGTCCAGACAGAGGATGGGAACAGTAGTGCGCGCGCTGTATTGGGAATTGTGAAGGTCCATCGGAGCGCAGTGTTATTAGACACCTGTCGTATATTAAAAAAAAAAAAGAAACAATACAAAGCTTCTTCGTGTAGCGTATTTGAAAAACTTATATTATGGAAGGGCAATGATCGAGGCCGAGCTCCGGGTCCAGTAACATGTTGATCTATAGCCCGCGCTGGACTCGAAAGCATCCTGCGGCGGCAAACGCAGCGTAATGACATCGCAGACGTGTTTTACACCCCGAAGCGATATGAAACTCTGTCACGGAAGCATGTTTGAGCAGTGTATTAAGGAATGCGCTAGAGCATCAACGAGGGTTTTGCCGTTTGTAGCTACGGTGATGCCGCAGTTCGCAAAAGTTTTGGCAGTATCGCTTTACGAAGTTAAAGTGCAATGTAGGCAGCGTGGACAAATCAATCGTCCATTATTCCCTCATTTTCTGCTCTAAATGCGAGCAAATAGCTAGGAAGCCACAGCCCAATACAGACGCAGCTAGCGCGACGGCAGCAGCCGTAGCAGCGCAGCCGATTTGCTCAACCCTTCAACTAGGCGTCGCGTAGTGCGGTTCGCTGAAGGTCCGATAGATGGCAGCAATTTTGCATAAGGTCTACTGGGAAATGCATCGAGCGCAGTTTCAACGCTACAAGATCGCTGTCACATAACCATGGGCTGTTCGTCTCGTGACAGGACACCACCAAAAAAGCAAAACAAAGACACATACCTGCTTAATGTAAACAGCCGATTTCAGAACACGGCTTTCAGCACGTAGGTCTGTTGGATGCCGCCTGGAACAGAGTTAAAATAAAAGCGCATCAATTGGTATTGTATGCTTACATGTGCGATATTCCTAGTCTTAGCGAGACGCAAGGATGGGATTGGCAATGTTAGTGCAAATGAACAAACGCCCAGCAAGAAATATTAGATAATCTGGCACAAATCATCACTTCAAAAGTTCTCCCCTTATAGTTGCGGTGGCTTCGCTTAAATGTCATTCCATATTTGCTGTTTCCTTCTAAAATCGTTTCGGAGGCACAGACAGAACGAGCCTTGCATTACTTGCATCCTACAGGCCGAGCTGTTCTTAATGCTTTTATACCAGTCTTTGATATTCCTCACCAGGAATGATATATGCGCTGCTTTACCTCCACGCCAACCAAACGAAACAAACAATTTTTGAGCCTGTCTATTAAAATGCCGGCACAGCTACAAAAACACCACATGGGACATCTCCGTGGAACACAAGCGCGTGCAGATCTTGACAGACGGTCTTGGTGGGGTGCCGTGGGCCCCACCCGATTTCAATTCTGCCACAGCAGAACTTCCTCACACACAAACGTCGCAGCGTGCACCATGGAATCGCTGTCTGTATCGAAGTCGGAAAATCATGCATGGTTGCCGCACAGTAAGCACGCCATTCACTTGCAAACGCTTCACGACGTCGTCTATGCTAACTTAAGTACTTATTCGGACAGCATATAGAGAATCTGTGTTCTATCCTGGGATTCGGAGTGCCAACGCATAAAACAATTATGCCGCTACGAACTGTTCTCCGATTCGGCATACTCTACGAGCGCTCCATACGGAACCATTATTCTTTCCTAAAGAAGTGTGAGGTGAGTCGTGGCCATGCACCAGTAAGAAAGCATTCCCACGTTGCCGCAACTATTGGCATGCTCACAATGGGACGCTCGATATTATCGATATTGTGCTGAAACATTTTCTTAAGTTACTTTAAGCGTACGTTATTAGTACGTCTGAATGCACGCACAGTTCTAGAGCGAACTTATAGAATTGTTTGCTTACTACAGAACTTACACTTTTATAATGTACACTAATGATTTATAGTCATCATTACTGCCATCTGTCGTGTTTGAAGAACAATACCTTTTTTTTTTCTTTAGGATACTGTCGCCTGATTGTGCTAGTATTTCACAGTTATTTCAGGGAGCAAAATTTACCACTGGTTTTGGACAGCTCTTGCCTAAAATTTATTTTCTGAGGCAGAAGCTGCATTTTTTTCCGAATTACTTGAGTTTGCTTGATTTTCTAAACGGCTTATATCTGAAAGTAGTGCGGTTTACTGCCGTCCAATCTCTTGCCAACGTTTTCCGCCAAACTGCGAAAGAATAACTAACCGTTCATGCGATGACGTGAACATCTCTACCATGCCTTAACTGCCAATAACTGCTGCCAAGCAGGCTCATAATACTCATAAAAATCGCATTTATTCCCAGCGTCGTATACTATAATAACTTGCCAGTTTGCTTCAGTAATACCTGTACTGAAAGACACATTATTCGTAACACGCAATTCAAGTGAAATTATGCGGCTGATGAATTGAGTGATCCAGTAATGATAGTCATCGCCCATCAACCAGCACAGAGGTTCCGTTTCCCCCTCCCCACAAACGTCTGGCCTGAGAGGAGGCCACACGACCTGGAGAAAACTTTAGTCCCACAAAAACAGACACCTCACTTTATACAGCACATGTTTTACCCTATGCAATGGAAAAGCATATGTCCGCTGCACTAAGTACTTCTCCCTATACCGTGTAACATAAGCCTGCCAGCACCTCCAAAACTTTCCAATAATCTCCCCCAACCCTTCTCCGGAGACTTGAAGCTGAGCACTGCAACTCAGCTTCACAGCTGGGTGATCATGCAAAGGCAGGAGCACTCAGCCCCTGAGCCCTGGACTAAGGGCCCCATCCGTCTTCGGCAAACTTTTGTGTGTGTCAATAATTGTTTTTGTCACCACCGCCCTCTACTTCAGCGAGCCGTTATAAGGAGATAACTAAATGAGCATGCTTTTCGCGCTTAGTTAGCAAAATGTGGCTACTTCAAAGCTCCGAACACAAAACTACCGTCCCCTTTCCACAATAAAAATACCCAGGAACCAATTTTGAGGCGCAATATCCGCCGACGAGTTCCGCATCTTCAGAAAGAAAGACAATCGGTAGGCAGAAAAGCCCCAAAGGACAAAGGGGGAAATAATACCGGGCGATCGCGTTAGCGTTACTGGGAGCTAATGAGAGTGGTGACGAGCTTAACAGCGCCCTTCCGTTTTCGCCGGCCATCAAAACTGTCTGCGCGTCAGGGATTGCGGGAACCGGATTTCGAAAGCCCACGCGGGTCGTTTAGCAATCGAGTCGCTGAAGTAGAAAGGCGCGGCGGAAGATAAAGCAAACGAAAGCTAACGACGCGTCAACAGCGGCAGATGCTCCCATGGAAACGCGCCGCACGTATACACGGCCATACTCCGCCGAGTGGAGCGGCGCCGTAATGAGTCCGGCTAAGTGAAAAAAGAGAGGCCGCCCCCTTCTTCCCCGCTCATCAGGCGTAGAATTCAAATAACCACTGTCTGCGCCACGTTCGCGCGTCGCATTCTGTATACGGCGCGGGCTGCTCCTTATCATAAGCGCGCGCTCTGTGGATTATGGCTCGCGCCGTGGCCATTTGGACGGCGCTCCCGCCGCTATTAGTCGCGCTTCTCCGCCGCTTTTCGCTGGAGCGCGTGGAGGACGGAAGAGTGACGAAAAGACAAAAATAGTGAAGAGAAATGGCAAGAGCGAAGCGCTCAAGGAATAGGGTCCAGCGGGGGCTCGACGGTGACAGAGAGTCACCGCGGCGCACGCCACGGCTCATGAGCCACATAACGGCCGGGAGAGGAAGATTGCTGCTGGACGCGGCGCGCACCGTAGTACGCGGCAAGTGTATGCGTGGTAGCGAACGGTCGTTTTGGCCTATCGTCCTGCCCATCCGCCGTGCACAGGTTAGAGCTGCGTGGGACAAAGTTTCGGCTCGCTTCCTTTGCCAGTCGTCGCGCAGACGGCGCGCTACACGACATCGTGGCGAACGTTACGGACCACACCAACGCATCACTGGCGTTTACTTTCTTTTTACGACAGGCAATAATACGTGGCCTCGTACTACAAACGAATACTTTCCTTCCCTTTTTTTTTTTTGTTTTTTACGGCGCTGAACGCAGTGGGCGCACTTCGGTAGCTGCAAAAATAAGAAAGAAAGTCCGCGTTTCAAGAATGTAGTGAACTTGAAGAATTGCCAGTCATCGAATATCATCCGGAGCCCTTCACCGCTGTGCGCCTCACAAGTGGTGGTTTGTCTTCGCATCATAAAATAAAGTTATGGGGGCGCTCAGTTACCATTATGCGACGACCGTGTGTCAGCTTTAGGTTTTCTGCTTGCTTTTAATGACTCCTCTCATACTTATCTTCTCCTCATATTATATACTTTGTCGCGCGTCTCTTTTCGCAATAAACGTTCTCTGCTGAACTTTAGTGACAAAATGTTTGAACACCTTTGTTCTGATATTGTGTAATAATAATAATAATAATAATAATAATAATAATAATAATAATAATAATAATAATAATAATAATAATAATAATAATAATAATAATAATAATAATAATAATAATAAATGCTTGATAATCCCTTGGATGGCGCGGGTAAATGTAGCATTCCTTGAGTGCTTCGTGTCGCCTTCACAGCAGCTACCTTTACAACACGTGCTTATCTCGCAATTTCACAGCAGCGCCACTTAGTGTTAAGATCTATTCGACCTTGGCGGAACGTGACGCCAGTGGCTGTGATTTCAAATCCCCGTGCACTGCCATTCAGCACTAAGGACTTCCTCTTCGGTAGAAGTTGCTTGTTTTCCTCTTGCCTCATTCACAAGCGCCACCAGCCGCCTGCTAAATGATGTGCAGCCACCATTCTACAAATACAATGATGCCTACAAGGTCGCCGACGGCAGCACAGCTAAGGTCACCGAGAAGCCACTCTTCCAGAAACCAGCAGCGCACACTCTTCACGGACCACCTCAGAACGTATAATTGTTTCGGTGCGAGATGACGATGCATGCAATACGCACGCGTTCCATCAGGTATGCCTAACCCTTGAGTTTTCGTTTCGATGTTTACATGAAGCACAGTTTTTTTTTCGTTCTTTTTTAAACACTGTATGCCCTGTCTCGAACAACTTCGAGCCAGCTTCGAATAACACAGTCAGTGCGTGGTATAGCGAAGACTCATTCGTGCAACTATCAACTCAAACCATGCATTAGCAGCACCAGAGAAGCGCCTCTGCTGAATGAATTAGCGAGTGCGATAAACAAATGCGTGCCATAGAAGTATTTTAAACAGTGCTTCCTGTCGTCGTCGACCGCGAGCGAACGTTCGTTTGCATTCGCGTGGCTCTCATTCCTGGTGGAACTTGTGTTCCAAAGTATTCAGCCAGGTAAAAAGGCCCGAGCTCATCAGACAAAGTAACTATTGTCCATTACGCTCAGCTCCCTCTCCTCCCAGGCAAGCGCAAATGTCCGCTCGTAACTGAATGAGGGTGGTGTCTCCGCGTAACAAACGAGAGCTCAGTGCGCCAGCCCACAGATGTGTACTGCGCGGCTCAAAAAAAAAAAAAAAAGTGGAAAAGTAAAAGCCTCGGTTACTCGACGCAATATCAGAACGACAAGGGACAGGGAAACAAACAACGAGCAGCTTAACCGCTTAACCGTTCAGCGCAGGGAAAAAGAAAAAGAAAACACAACTCATCCTGACGTGAAGCGCATATCTGCACTGCGCCCAGAAGAGAGCGCCACCAATTTCTCGGCGCCGCAGTTTTATATCCCGCAGTCTAGAATTACCGGGCTCCGCAGGAAAGCGCCGGCCCGCCGGGCTCCTGATAGAAACACGCCCACCTCGAGAGAAGGAAGCGTTTCGAGCAAAGCAAGCCTCGTCACGCACATCCGAGGCCCGGGCCCATTATCAAAATCCATCTGGAAAGCGCGCCATTGCGTGCTTCCATCGCGCCGTCCGGGCATAAAAGCGACAGCGTATAGCGACGGGCCTGCGCTGCTGCTCCTGCTGCCACTGCTGCCGGGCAGCGCCGGCGGAGGGCCCGGATTGAGCGCGCAGCAGAGAGAAGAAAGGGTCGCCGAGAGCAGCTGCACCTGCTGACGCGCGCTGGGCCGTTCACACAAGCGGCTAATGTGGTGGCGCCATATGGAGTGTGACGCCCACCTAGGCACCAAGCAGCGCGACAACAAACGCGCGTGCGCGCGTATGGGACGGACGCTGCATGTAAACGCGTCTAGTGCTCCAAGTACGACTCTGGTAACTTTCAAGGCAAGATTTTAGAGTGTGCGTGCGCGTTACTTCTTTCGTTGGTTTGTGAAGTTCAAAGTTTATCGGCTTTACAGGGAGGGCTTCGGAAATTTCAACCACCTGGGTTTCTAAGTATGCACTGATACCGCACAGCAAACTGGCCCCTTGCCTTTCACTTCCAACGAAAAGCGGCCTCCGCGGCCGGCATCGAACCGGTGTCCAGAGCTCAGCAGTTGAGCGCCCTAACAACTGCGAGAGTACGAATAGTAGCCCAGGATCAATGGATATTAATACTTGTGTCATAGCATACGGAGATTGACGTTCCAAGGCTACATCGCCTATAAGTGACGCTGTACAGTGGAAGGCTTCGGAAATTTCGACCGTGCACGAGGCTCTTTATTCGCCAGTAATATCGTACAGAACAAGAGAGTTTTGCGTTTCGAATTGACAGAAATTCGGCCGCCGCAGCAAGGATTGAACCAGGGTCATCAGCTCGTGCTCGCAAAGGATTGCAGTGACAGCGTTTGCTTTTCTTGATATGTGATTGCCTGTGGGTGTCCGGTTGACTCGCTGCACGCATAAAATGTTTATAAGTACGCCTGTGCCAAAGCTGCAGCGACCTCTTTGCTTGCATCCACCAGAACTACCTAACCTGGAACACGTTATGCGATTGAATAGTTAAAGAAATGAAAAACAAGCGCTTGCGTCGAGACGCCGATAACTTTCGTATTGGATATCGTGCAGGCTACTTCATCGCTGCTGCCACGTGAGTGCTTACAAGGGCCATAATGAAGTGTTGCACAAACGTTTCTTGAGCAGCATCCTTTTTGTGTACTGCTCTTCGTGACTGCGTAGGATCACAATTATCTGAACTTCGAACAGCACGCATGCATCCCTGCAGTGGGTTAATGCAGGTGTGCAGCCCGAATTACACTGCAAAATTTTTGTGTGATAGCTCAATACAAAAGCCGAGCACCTTGTCTGGTGCATAAGTTCGACCTACAGCTTACCCCCCAAAGTCAACCACCGCTGCTACCCTTAGCAACGGAGTCATCCATACCAAAATAACCTTTGATGGAGCCGAGTGCTTCTTCGTTAGGTACAGACACGGAAAGTGCGACTTACAATGCTGCATATCGGCAGCATCCAAAACGAAGAACGGAATCGGTTCATCCAGCTGATATAGCTGATCGGGAAGACGAAATGGCCAAGGAACAACAATGAAAGCAAGTGAAACGAGGTTCACAAGACGGGAAGGACGAGAGTCTATAGGCTCGCTGCACAGGGGGAACGAGACAGTGAACGGACGCGCGCGAAACGCACTGCATTAAATTACCGCTCGTCAAACTCGATTGACCACTTGAAGCCTCTGGCATTTTTTTTTTGTACTATCTTGAGAGAGGCCGTATGCCGTAAGTACATTTGGGTAAATAAGTAGTGAGGAAATTGTGCAGCCATCCTTGTTTTATAGTATGCTACAAGTGTGTTACAGGTATTGTACGGTGATGCTATTTCAGCTGTTTTAATCAATGAAGGCAATTCTCGCTCTCCAGCAGGAGAAAGCAAATATCTTCGCTTTCTCCTCGAGACCGAGTATTTTCTTGAGTTTGATGTCAAAACAAGTATAGTCGGGGCGATGTCTGGCTTCCTACTCGCGCCCACAAATGTGAAGCCCGCAGACCTAAGAGATACAACCAGGCCTGCGAGGACCGTTCTAGAGAAATACCGGCAAATACCGAACATATAATGCGTTGTGGGTGGTCCACATTTAGTAATCACTCTCGCTAAACTGCAAATGCGTGGCATTATTTTCCACCGCACAGAAACGACTGTTTACTCTGCGATCTTCCTGGGGCTTCCAGGCTATTTCTACACGGGCTCTTAATTGCAAATAGATACGCAGTATCCCCAGAATTAGGCCTTCATTAGGCGACTGGCAGAATAACACCGAGCTCCCGCCGATTTTATGTCGCAGGAATTACGACTCATTTTCAAAGCTGTGCATGCGGCTGCAAATAACATGGCAAAGGAAGTCTGTGAGGCGAACAGCGTAAGTGCCATTTCAAAAGCGCAGAAAGAGCATTATATATACTGCGGCAGTGAGGCTTCGTCCGGCTAAAATTTCATTCCTTGCCTCCAACTCTTTGTTTGCAAAGGTAAATATATTTGCAGTTAGTTAGATCTGCTTTACTCAGACTAAGTTAAGTTCGCTTATTATTCTTATTTTCGAGTAGTGTTGTGACCGTGCATGGTCCGCGCTTGCGCACACTATTGTGCGCCTGTGGGCATGGTATTGGTATGTGCTGTTGGTGCAAGGGCTCTAAGTAGGCGTGTTCGCATGAATCTTTTTGTGTGAGCATGCTTTGTCGTGACCCTACAACTGCCAAGTTGGCCCTGTCAAGGGAACGTCAAGCAAATACAAAGAAACGTCGCCCTGTGAGAAATGGCCGGAAGTACTTTTGTTCAACTGTTCACCCTTCCCGTCGAGAGGCGCTATTGTCAAGTGAGAAATGCCTATTGTCCAAAGGAGACGATCGGAGTGACACGTCCGCTGACGTACAGGAGAAGAAAGGAGCATGAGGATTACGGCCATTAGAGGATTTCCCTTGCATGCAGGAAAGAGTTGCAATTGCCGGAAAGGGACAATGCTGGGAGCAGTATTCGTGGCGCGCACGTACACTTGGGTTTCTGAGAAGGAAATCCACTTGCCGGAACCAACAAAGCAGATCTTTGCAGAGGAATCGAGATTTACCTCCTCACCGTTCCCAAGCTCTACCCGACAACAAGTGGCCACGCCCGACGAAACAATACTGGACCAGTCAGTGCATCAGACCATCAGTGCAGTGATGTGTTCGATTGGTTGCCGATATCTGAGGGGTGTGCCCTGGAACTGATTGGTCAGCATCTTCAGAGAGGGGCTGGACATAGGGGATTTAAGGACGTTGCAGAGCGTGAAATGACGCTCTGGGCCCTGGGTAAACGGCTCATCCAGATGCTTCTCGCTATGAACTCTTAACGCTTGCCATTTTGCTGATGTACCCTTTTTTTTTCATGTAAATACGTTTTAGCAAAGTGCCATTAAACCGGCTTGTATATATATTTTACCAATTTCGAAGATTCAATCCTTCATCAGCCCGGAGTCTCTGCACGCTGCCAAGTGAAGGCCGGGTCGGCTTAGTCCCAGCGTCACGACAGTACCTTAAGATGAGCCGTGCGCGGTTCCCCTGAAATAACGTACACTTCCAACACACGCGAATATTACCCCTTGCGACCATGACGGTCGGCATTCCGGACCTATTGTTCAATCGTACAGCAAACATTGGGGCACGGTGACGAATTTATAGTACACCAACGTTGCTCTGCAAGATTAGCACGATTTTAAAGTGAACCTCGTATAATTGCAGTGCGGCGTTGTACAGATTATTATTATACATGACTAAGCATTCTATCTGAAGAGGAGAGGATTCATCGCACAGACATCACAGCGAATAACGCCAGGCTCTGTATACGGCGATACATTAATCCTAGAGAGGGAAGAGGTTTAAATTATCACGCCTGCCCTGGCGCTCGCTTCACTTCTACATCACTCGCGGGCGCTCGAAGGTAGAGAATTTGGAGCAATAAGGAAGTAAAGGAGGCGAGAATAAATAAACCTACGCAGCCTCTCCTCCCCTCTTTGATGCAAACATGGGTCCGACCGTACGCCCGACAAGTGCAGACTGATGCAGCGCCCTGTAGTGGCTGTCCATAGCCACGGCACGCACTGAGGCCTCTCAGTCATCCTTCTACTTGACGTCTTCGCGTGGGAACAAGGCCGCCATTCGAAGTGGTGGCTCGTGCTTCACAGCGCCACACGCGCGCCGCCCCGTACGCGCGCGGGGCGGACAGCGGCGAGCGCGTACAGATAGATGCTCGCTCATTTTTGCGGCCGAGGATAACTCTTTAGCTCGCGTGCTTGCACGTTGTAATGCTTTTGCCGTAGTCGGCGGGCATCCATCGTTGCCAAGAGCTGTTCTACCCCCCTATTTTTTTTTTCTTCTTCTTTTACCGCGATTCGAACGTCTCGTGCACACGACGACCGCTTCGCGTTTGGCAAGCATCCTCTGATGACGCGTTTCGGTGGCGTTTCGTGCGCGCTTGAACGCAGCGCGCTAATCTATTGTGCGGAGCTGTTAATCTGCTCCCCGCTGTTATTACGGTCAGTCGTCTCCTATGTGTTGCGTGCTTGAAAAAAAAAAAAGAAAAAAAGCATGAGCCGGATGAGCGGGTTGTTGCGCCGCCTTCTGGGAGACGTGCACCGTCCGATATACGCTCTCTTTGGAACCGGGTGGCGCGAATGCGGAGGGGCCAATACGCCGGGCTGTGCTGGTTCTAAATCGCTCGCCTTCTTTCCTTCGATTTTCCCATCTGGAACACGACGTTCGCGAAGAGATCGATGCGTGAGTGAGACAGGCGCGTTAAACAGCACTCGGAAAGGATATCGCGAACCCTATTATGCGGTGCCAGTATTGTTGCGTGAACTGATGGCGCTCGCATGTCTGCGTGCACGTGACTGCTCTTACCTTTGTTATTTTCCGAATGGTACGGTAACACCTCTGACGAATGGAGGGAACGGCCGTCAGCTATTCCAGAACTGTTCGTTCTCTTATGTAGTACTATACCCCACCGCTAAAGAGGCAGCAGCCCTGACCGTTTTACTAAAGATACCTGCAAATTTTACTGGCAGCGACTTAAACACTGCTTAAAGGGTAGTAGTGTTTCTCCTGATTGCCTTCGATATGATCACTTTAATTTCTCTTTTTTTTATTATTTTGAAGCCTCGAGCTTAAAATTATGCACATAAAGTCATTTTTTTGGTGCTGTTAAAGCGAAAGAGCTCCAAATATCGCTATTACGCGGGTATTTCAAACGAGCGAAGGGTAGATAAAGAATTTCTAAGAAAAAAGAAACCTCGACCCTTCCTTCTGGCATAATTGACCATTCAGGAGCTTCCCAAAACTCTATTCCCCTTTCTTTTTTCTTTGACTGATCAGGGGTATTTACAACTGTACTGTTCCTTTTGAAAATGGCATCTCATTTACACTAAAAAGACATTAAAGGGAGCTAAAATGCAGCTCTCCCTGCGTTCAACGTATACAAGTACAGACGTGAGTGACTACGCTCAGCAGAGCGCTGGGGTAACGCAGCTACTGTGTCAGGTACACGTCGATCGTCCTTTAATTTTTTTGTTTGTAACTGAACTATTGCTTTACGTGTTCGCTCTCTGCACTCCGTATACGACACACCTCAAGGGCTTTCAACAAGTTCATTTGTGTCTGTAGTTTGTGGTAGTGGGCATGAGTGCAGTTAATATACTATTGTATTGCTAACCACGCAGTTGGCGAACATGTCCATTATTGTGGAAGTTATTATCTCCTTAAGGTTATATCTCTCAATATTCAGCCTGCGTTTTGTATTCCTTTTTTGTTAAACCCCAGAAATGAGCCCAAAGAAATTAGAAGAAATTTCTCTCGCGATGGGAGGAACTCCGTAACATTATAGAACCTGAACCGAATCCACGAAAAATATTTTTTCTTTGTATACGCTGTCAGCCCTACCGAAGGAGCGAGAACAAGCTGCGCCAACAAATGTAATGAGGCCACGCGCTCAAAAAATATAGGCCAACAACGATTACAACGGACAACAGAAGTTTATGCAGCGCATATAGTTCGCTGTAGTACCGGAAAAACAGTGTAAAAATGAAGCGCACTTGAAGGCATCTATGAACAATGGCATGACGTACAGACAAAAATAACAAAAGAAAAACGGAACTTGGTTACAACCCCGCGCTTGCGGAGTGTATAACAGCGGCTAATTAATCAATAAAGCACTAAGGGAAGATTGAACAACGATATCAGGAAGCGTACCGTGTTCTTTTATCGTGACGATAAAAAGAAAATGCATCCTGAAATCCATGGTTATGGGTTGCTATAGCGGAACATTCATGCTGTCACCATCTTTAAAAGATTCGTATTCAAAAAGTTAAAGTAGACCCATCCAGGTGGCTCAGATGCTTTAATGTTCGGCTGGTGATACTAAGGTGCGCTACGGTAAGGTGCACTACAGTGCAGTTCGCACAGGCAGCAGCAGCCTGTGAAAAGTGCCGCCCCAGCGACCAACATCATATCCCAGGAACGACATGAGGTAACAATGCTCGCCTGCTTAGTACTCTAAGCGCGGTACGCGAACTTTCACCTCTTTCATCTGAATACATACCCATCATACCCAGCATCACCATCGCTCGCCTTTGTTTTGAGGACATGGGAATAAAAATAATGTTATTCCCACGATACGTAAAAGAACAAACCGGAAAGCACCCTGGGCCACCCGCAGTATCATCCACTTGAAAAAAAAATAGCAAAAAATGCGCAGGAAAAAACGGAATCCGTTGGCCACCACTCACCCATCTATACTACGTTGAAACTGGAATTGAAAAAAGAAAGAGATAGCTTTTATTCCAACACACTAACAAACTTCATGCGCGAACAGCCGCAAAAGTTCTGGCGCTATCTGTCAAAGCCAGAAAAACCAATAGCAAAAATTGAAGTTGCTGTATCTGTCACAAATAATGCACACGTTGTTGCTAATGCTTTCGACGCCCATTTCCAGTCTGTGTTTACACATTCGTCCCGTCCAAGTGCCGTTTTATGTGCACCTGATTCAGTCATGCCCGATGTTGTTATAACTGAGCCAGGCATACTAAATCTGCTCTTGAACATTGATACGAAAAAAGCATGCGGTCCCGATAAGATTCCCAATGCGTTCCTAAAGCGGTATGCTGAGCAGCTAGCTCCATTCTTACACAGGATATTTACGGCGTCATTTCAGTAAGCTGCACTGCCTTCAGACCGGCTCGTTGCAAAAGCAATTCCGGTTCACAAAGGTGGCAACAGGTTACACATAGACACATACCGACCAATTTTTCTTACTAGATGCTGTTGCAAATTAATGGAACACATCATTAACAAATCCATCATTACTTATTTAGAACACAATACCCTTACTTACGCTAAACAACATGGCTTCAGGAAAGGCCTTTCCACGGGAACACAGCTTCTGGAAATTGCCCATGACTTCACAGAAATAATTAGTTTAGGACTTCAAACAGACGCAATATTCATGGATTTACCCAAAGCTTTCTACAGGGTCCCTCATTGTAAAATTTTAACTTATTGGCATAGACTTAACGCTGTTGCGTGGATATCATCTCATCTTTCCCTCCGATCACATTACGTATCAGTTAACAATGACGAGTCTGACAGCCTTGAGGCGTTTTCTGGTGTTCCGCGGGGGTCTGTTTTGGGTCCATTGCTTTTTCTGCTGTATATTAACGACATCCCATCATGTTTGGAGCCTTAAACAGTAGTACGTATTTTAGCACACGATTGCGTTCTTTAAACAACTTTTCGGTCCCTGGACGATCAAATCAGACAAAACCTCTCATTAAACAACATCGCTAATTGGTGTAAAAATTGAGGTATAAAGTTCAATATCAACAAAAAGCATGCCTGATCTTTACTCATAAAATGATACCGAACATATACACTTACACCACAGGGGGCACAACAATAACCAGATCAGACACTGTAAAATATTTAGGCGTGACATTTTCAAGCACACTCAACTATGCTACTCACATTGATAACATTCACACAGGCATTCAGGCAACTCAATTTCTTGCGTCAAAAATTGGCTACAGCCCCCACCTCGCGTCAAACTATCTGCTTTAAAACCCTCGTTCAGCCGATACTTGAGTATGCTGGTATCGTATAGTCTCCGCACCTATCCTGTCTCGTTGATAAACTATAGAGAATAAAGCGCACGTGACTCAGTTCTATTTATTCCAGTTACTCGCCGTACGACAGTGTCACCACAGTACGCAACCAAGCAAACATTCCGACTTTAATATCCATGAAGTTCCTTTGTCTTCTTTAACACGGGCGTATAAACGCAGATGAAACGATGTACATCATGTCACCCTTCCAACTTTCATACAGAATTAATCATCACATGTGCATCAGACCCTTTTCGTCGCGTTGTGACACATTTAAATACTCATTCTTTCCATGTGCCATTGAAGCATGGCTCCACCTCCCAGAAGACATTATGAATGTTGATTCTGATTATCTATTTGAAACTAAAACCAGGGCACTTCTGCGGGAATAGGACAGACTGTGAATATCCTGCTGTTCATTACAACTTTGCTTTGCGTGTGCATTTTGTTTTTTCAGTTGTACTGTGGATTGCTTCCACAGTACTACTGTGGAGGTGCATGCACCTGCATATATAAATACCGACGCCTCTGCAGCGGTTGAAACCACGAGGTAGAGCTGTGCAGATGAATGTGCAATACCAATGTATGGGCAATACAAAATAGAAACAAATCTCTAATAACAGGGGCACATTGGGGTATCGTAAAAAATTCAGGTGGTCTAAGTAAATCAGATGCCCTCCCCTACGGTTCGTCTCGAGCTCACAGCCCTGCTCCATCAGATAAAAATGCAATATATATATATATATATATATATCGTAAGAGGGTTCTAGCACAGCTTTCGCCCTCGCTCTTGTTCACGTTCTACGTGACGCTGGCGGTAACAAAAGGACGTTCCACGTCCGCCGCTTTGGTTGAGGGTGGCGCTAGTGAACACTCTCAAGGTTCGTATACAGACAACATAAATACCCAAGCAAGTAGCAGGGGGGACAGCGGCCGATGTAGCTCAGTTGGAAGAGCACCGGACGCGATATTCGGAGGTCGTGGGTTCGGTCCCCACCATCGGCACGTTGTTTTTTCTTCTACTTTGTGTTTAATTATCTTTCCCCTAAGCAGATTACAATACTAATTTCAGTGATTATCCAAGTAAACATTAAAAAAACACATAAAATACCATCCCCAACGCTTTCCTTGGCATCGCCGACTGTTGGCTTCTTTCCTTCATATATATATATATATATGTATATATATATATATATATATATATATATATATATATATATATATATATATATATATATATATATATATATATATATATATATATATATATATATATATATATATATATATATATATATATATATATATTTGAACTCCTCAATAGCGCTGCCTGTCAAGGTAGCGGTAGTTTTCCAGGGGGCACGCGATGATGCACCCGGCAGCTACGTCATCTCATCGCGGTCTGAGCGCGGTGTAGCACGCGTGCCTGTATTAACAAAGTTGTGCGTCACTGAGGTGTCAACTAGTGTAGCCCGATTCGGCTAAGAACCGTTGCGAAGAAGAGGCAGCATCAGCATGACAGTTACGATTACGCTGAACACAAATACAAACAATAAAATACAAAACACCACCAGCACACGACCACAACTGCCCATAAAAAGCCTAGGTATATGAGGGAGCGTGAAAGCTTTTCCTACTTTTTAACTATTTACGACGTTCAAGTACACCGCAAATCTGCTTTCGGTGCCCAGAAAGTAAAGAGTTTTTATTATTATTGCTTCAAAAACAGATGCCAAACACCTGCTTTAAAGCAGCGGGCGAGTGCGGTTAAACCACAGTTGCTTCTACACTTGTGTCGTGACATATGGAGTCAGTGTCCCGGATCACATTAGAACGCTTGTCTGTTTTACCACAGCTTTCCATACTAGTAGCGTCAGAATCTTAAAATGCGACAAGGTGGTAAACAGCAGTCGCCATAAGGGCAGAAGGAAAAAAAAAAAAAAGACTGTATTCATGAATGTTTTAGAGCCGATTTTCGCCTCAGGTGCTTTCGTATACTGTACATACAATTATGCAGCCCGAAGACGCATAGTGCGAGCGGTTGGAGTGATTACGCGGGCCGTAAGGAGCAAGACAGAGAGAGGGAGCAGCGGTGCATATATACGATCCCTTTCTTCACCCCGATTTCTCAGCGAAGGTGCGGATGGCTGTACGTCACTCTCCGCTTTCGCAAACACATTTCACGCGCAGAGCACGTGTGCAGAGGTGGCCAGATGCCGAGCTCTGCCTTCGTGCTCGTAATGTGCTGCGTCGCTGCCGTTAACTAATCGCCGGAAGCTTAGCGCGGAAAAACAGGGACAACAGAAACACTGAAAACAATGTTTCTGTTGTCCCTGTGTTTCCGCGCTAAGCTTCCAGCAAAATTCATGCACCAATTAGCCTGCAAGAAGTTTCTGGCAAACTAATCGCCACTCGCAACCTCAACGAGAAGACAGAACCCGCGCGAGCGAGTACAAACCTGCGCTACTTTTTGCATGACATCGCGCGCAAGAGTGTATTGGGTCTTTTTCATGGATGTGGGCAAGCTCTTTTCCTATCTCTCTCCCAGTTTACGAGTCAGCAAGGCATTGCAAGGTAGCAACGCGATCATGCGCACGGAAATTCCTTTTTCGACGATGAATTCCAGCGACCGACGCGAGCACAGCGTCTGAAACGAGGTGAACGCTGAAGTTAGAGCAGGACGGATGCGCCTCCGTCCGACGGAAGTTTCGAACGGACTGTTTCCAGCCTTCGAAAACGAAGTCTACATAAAAGCATTTTCAAGGGTAGAATTATTTACCCTGCGTTGGCAGCTATGGGAACACTTTCAAAATCCTCAACAAAAAGCAATGGCAGCGCACTGTAATCAGTGTCGCTGTTATAGCGTTACTTGTTCGTACGGAAACATCAAAGCTGACGAAATTTGTATTTCACATTAAAAAACTCTTCTTTGTTTTGTCGTCATGAGCTCCTCCTTCGAAAGTTACTCACAGTAATCAGCTACATGTGTAGATAACATGATATGCTGAAGCCCTCGGTTTTGACACTTGTTTATTCGCGGCCCTTATCTGTCAACGAAAGAAGATCTGCACTTGCTTTAATGACTAACAAATAATAACGAATTCGGCGAGTTTGCCATCAATACATCAGCTAAATGGCGTTCTCAGTTCAAATATTACTAACGCATGCGAACAAATAACAGACAACGAAGCGCTTTGTTCATCAGGTCAACCCTTGGATCTCGTATGTGAACTTCAACAAAGCGTTAAAAATTAAATTCAGGAGCAAGGAATGTCCTTTCTTTCCCCTCAAACTCAAATAGATGGCATCAACATGACAGTCAACGAATTGAATATCCTCGACGTAGCGTGTTGTTTTTCCTTTAAATGCTCAATCTACGAATTCAGTACGACGAAAGTATTTATCTCACTTAGATAATTAAAGAAAACATTAAGTGGTGCTGCTGGAAACTGTAGGCTAACAGTTTACAGGTCTCTCACAAGTAATCTGCTTGAACATGCTCCGGCAATATGGCTTTATTGCTGTGCCAAGAACGTCAATGTCAAGAATATCAGTGTGACATTATGCTAAAATATTTTGTTTAATTATTCGCTTCTTTATGAATATTCGTACCGAACGAATATTCGTGCGGAACAGAGAAGAGTCGACACTATGAGTTACGCAATTAGAGCTTTAAATGTCGAAAGGCGCAGCACTGATTTCAACTAGAAGACATATAACATGGAGTCTCTACGATCCGCATGTCGTACTCATGATGAAGCTGCCTGTTGCAACCAATGGCAGCAGAAAACAAACTAATGCCAATTTCAGCTATTTCTGCTAAAAAATGAGACGAGAGTATGAAAAATGACCTCCGATATCGGGCCAGGCAGGTTTGCTGAACCTGGCTGAACCAATTTTGCATCGACCAAATTTGAAGAGCTTATGTTTACCTGCCAAACGTGTGGATCGCACTGCAGCGCTCAATCTTCCTCTTTGAGGAATATTGGAAGGTAAAAGTGGGTCCTGTTTTCGAAAAAGTCTTTGAAGAAGGGCTACTCAAACTCCGTGTTAAATATTTCAAAACTATTCGAAAACTTGAGAATGAATTCGATTCACTTCAAATAATTATGAACATGTAATGTTCTAATCGTTCAGTCCAACGAATAGAAAATTATTAGATTTATTTTTCGAAGATTCCTAGTACTCAAGCATTTCCAATGCAAATATTTATTGCTGAAATCATTTTTGTGCGTACGTAGAGAGAATATGTGCGGAAATTTTCTAAGCGGTAGATGTGAATACGTGAATGCTGCACATTGCTCGTAGTGGTTATCCATAATTTTTCATCCTAGCTCGTTGCAAGTGAGCTCCGTAGCCAATAAGCGCCAAAAAAAAAAATGCGAATGTTGCGGATATTGGCTTCAATAAGAACCAAAAAGAGAGGGAAATTTAACAATAAAAAGCTATAGTACAGTGTACTACTATCACTTACATCGTAGTGCGGCCACACTCATACGGTCCCTTTTCTTATGCAGTATAACTACCGCTTTTGACCAGCTGACCGCGCAAGCAAATTTTATCCCCATACAAAATAATAACAGCATTGTAACAGCGCCTGTCTATTTCCGTGATAGCACTTGCGAATAAGCCACAACTCTCCAGCTTTCAGTCGTGCGCAGATTGCACAGTTCAGATAGGTCGTCCGAAACATCAATTTATTTACTAAGATTCTCGCCTTCATCCTCGTTTACTTTTCTCCGAAACTGAATAACAGAATAGTTACTCCGCGGAATTCCGGTAGCCTACTAACCCTACTTATCCAGTTCTCAACCGAGAAGATAAAATGAAGCATCACTCACAAAGTTCAGGGCGTCGTTGGTTGGCTTCAAGATCCTTACAACGAAAGAATACTGTAAAGATTATGATATAGTTGTAAAAGTTGATTAGAAATATCGCAGAAGAGAAAAAGTCCTCCCTGTCTCCCAAAGAAAAAACAAAAACAAAAAACCAAAACAGAGGAATATAATAATTCAGTCTTGCCATCTAAGTTCTTGCGCTATTTTTCATTTCACCGATCGCGACTCGTGTAATTCATGAGGCGTGAAGCAGTTTCAGCAGCGCACTTTCGGGCGCCGTACGCGCCGCACAACATTAAGGTTTACCTGTGAACACGACGACGGGAAAGAGGTATATAAATATCCAGGCTTGTTCCTATCCGCACATGCACCACGAGACGATGGCCCGCAACAAAAATGTTCAGACAGGTCGCACCCTCGTGAGAGCATTCAATTTGCTGGAAACCGCGTGTTTGTTCTTAGCTGCTAGGAATATTGTTTTTACGCAGCGTCGGGCCCAAGTGACTGGTCTGCTAGCGACCTTCACACCGCGGCCACGGTTGCATGTCTGGAATAACTAAAATATGCATGTATAGCGCCTGACGACTGGCCTGCGCTCGCCTTCTCTCGGGACAAGCAAAGCGCGAAAACTGGGCTATGAGAAGATCATTACCCGCGTTGCCACACCGTTCCAGTCTCGCCTCTTGCTAAAGCTCCGAGGCATTTTCACTTCATTCTCGTATTATTCATGAGAGTGACGCAAACAAGATGAGTCATTATTCCGCGCATGACGATGTGCCAATGCGCCCGCTGGTCACGCGTGCACGGGGGCACGCACGGCGTTATAGATGAAGCGGGCCAAAAATGAACGCCATAGACAAAAGTTATGAGCGGCACGTTTGGGCGCCGATAACAACGCACGAATAAACCGTTCCCTGAAAGACGCTACTTCTGTTTCCACGGCAAGTTTTTGGCTGCCCCCACGATTTCATCAAGCACGACTGTGCTTTTCTGTCCCCTGAGCTCTCTCTGCCGGTTGGCATCATTGCTGGGTCGCAACTGAAATCATACGAAGGCTTTTTGGTGGAGTGGCTTCAATCCTGTTGCAATCGGATTACGCTCGGGGATTAGCACTACTTTCTACTCTATTTTTCGAAGCACACGAGGCACTCAATGGCGCAAATCCGTCCGGGTCTCTGCAATGGAAGCATATGCAATTTCATGGTCTTCATTTCACCCTCAACCTTTGCCTTTTTTGGAGTTGATGTCAACGCAGTCAGAGATGTGCTTTTAATGTTGGCGATTTATAGCCAATGAACTGGTTTTCTTTTGCTGCTGATGACTCATTTGGTACAAGTCGGGAAAGCAGGACATTTTCAGCCATCAGGAGATACATTCGGTTTCGCGCCCGCTTTATTTTAGATTTCTTTTTAGCGAAATCCTACCCCCACACTCCCATTGTAGCTTTCTTTCTCTTCTTCAAAGCAGTTCTTCGTAACTTCTGTAGCGACATCTGGCTTCTCTGGACAAGGCTGGGTCTATTTTATTCGCTTGAGTTCCCCTGACCGGTTTTGGCGCGATGACGTGTTGCTCTGGCTAGAGTACTTATGAAACTAAGTTTTGTGATGTTCAGGTGGTCTTAGAGTGACGGAATTTTGCGAGGACTACCCCTGATGTATACCTGACTCTTCTAATGCAAAGAACATTCGATCCTATTGACGGCCCTCCATGGAACGACGCTGTTTGTTGACTGCAGAAGGAAAAAGGAAAGCAATCATTTAAGCACAAAGCGAAGCAACAGTGACCTGGAAGCAATGCAATGCACATGACGCAAGTCACTCAACTCTTGCGAGCAACGCGTCAATTTGCGCATACTTTAATGGCGCGATGCCGTGACTTGACATCCAAGTGGTTACAACTACGCTAAAAGCTATTACGGCACGTGCTGCTGGTACCTGCTTGCCTCAGTGCCAGGTTTTGGCTACTCCATAACTAACTGATTTCCCGCGCTGTGTTTCTATTACCCATTCCTAGCTCACTTATGTGCCTCGAGCTTGCGTTTCGTTTCTCCGGCTTTCTTTCCATCCTTTAAATGCATACCCGAGTTTTTCCCGATCTATATTCTCGTGTCTTTGACCAAAGTAAAAGTGAACGATGAGGTAGTTTCAGCCTTCTCCTTTTGTTATTTTGCAGCTTGCTTTCTTCGACGGAACTGTGACTTAGCCTAAAGCTGGGGAAAAAACTTCCTTAATTTTTTTCTTTCTTCAGTGAATAAGCCTTCGACTCGGCTGCTACAAATCATCTCATTGTTAAAATTAAACCTCGGAATAAGTGGAGTCATAGAACGCAACAGAAATGAGGTAAGCAAGCATACACGAATTCGTGCGAACGCACGCACGCACGCACGCACGCACACACACACACACACACACACACACACACACACACACACACACACACACACACACACACACACACACACACACACACACACACACACACACACACACACACACACACACACACACACACACACACACACACACACACACACACACACACACACACACACAGACGTCAGTATTCTGCGATATACTACTGTGTTTATAGGCCTGCATGGCAGAAGCCGAGGAAAACACATGTTGCCGAAAGATGTTAATAACAGCTTCTACAAACCTTTCCTTCTACCGTGCCTATATAATACAGGCATGATCAAAACCATGCCAAATTTCTCGCACTACCAGGGGATAAAAAAAAAAAAAAGAGAAGGGAAGAGATGGAGGACGCCGAACAAGCTGCAGTGAGCCGAGGCAGAAAGAAGGGAACGCAATCTCCCCCAACATCTTTATGTCGTCTCTCAACTTCCTCATCAAAACGTGCTGTATTGCCGTATTCGCTTGTTTCTTTTTATTTGTACTCAAACCTACTTTTTGAACTTCCAGTCTACAGCACAGAGTGTGTTATCATTGCTTCTTTTCTGGTGCACTCAGTGGTCTGTCCCCTCCGTTTCTTTTCGCTGTGTATATATAATATTTCTTATTTTGCTAGGTCTCTCATAGCTCGCAGAGTTTCAATCGTTCTCTGCCTAGCTCCTCCATTTCGGGGAGAGGAGCGCCTTGAGCGCTTCTATTAAGCCCCTTTCCCACGTCGAGAGAACGGAGCCGAGAATCGGCAGCAGCGACGCAGTTTCACCACCGGACCACCCCGCTCCTATCAAAGCGCCCGCGCTGCCACCTTCGGTATAGGTTTTCCTTACCCTCTCTCCTTTTTTTTTTCTTTTTATGCTCCGCTCTCTTCTTTTTCTCTTCCTCTGCCAATCTCAAGTTTTCCATTAAGCGCCCTTGTTGATTTTTGCTACATTCACGCTACGTATGCATTCATTCCTTCACGGCATGTCGATATCGTCAACCCTGCGTTCTACGCACGAGCACAGTTGCTTTCCCGCTCTGCGCTCGCATTATTTGCTTTTATACCGACATTGATGGGCTCGTACAGGAACGCTGCCGTTCCTCATGGACGAGGTAGAAATACACAGCACTGCTGCGTTTTGAACGTCGATTGCTTTGAATCACGCTGAAGAATACGACCAAACCAGGCTGAGGAGCCTAAAAGGAGACGGGTAATTTATAACGTAAGAATTGCAGACCATATCCCGATCAGCAAAAAAGGGCATGTCTAAAAAAGAATAGATGCAAACGGAGGGGCAGTGGTCACTGCCTCGCTATGCTTGTAACGATTCCTTTAGGATGAAATTTGTTTTTAAAACATCAGTAAATAAAAAATGAACAAAAAAAAAATCTCTCTTGATTTCGTGCAAAGCAAAAAAAAAAAATATTTTATCGCAACTTGAAGTGCAAAAGGCCGCTCTCATCTTTCGCGCGCTGCCAATATTTTATCTTCGTGAGATTATTTTTCCCTGCCTTTTTGATTGCGTCAGAAATAGATCAGCAAACAGGTAAAGAAACGAACAGTTAAATGGCCTTCCCAAAACTCGGATGAGGAGTTTTAGCCACATGGCAATAGAGGGTTTTACCTTAGCTAAGAACAATTGCGGGCTCTATATGGAGGTGTTCGATTTGGTTGGTGGTCTTTAACGTCCTAAAGCGATGGGAGAGGCGATGTAGTGGAGGACACGGGAAATTTAAACCACCCGGTTCTTTAACGTGCAATGACATCGCACAGCTCACGGGGGCCTTGCTTTTCGCCTCCAACGAAAAGCGGCCACCGCGGCCGTCATTTATACACAGGTGTGTACACTGCCTAGTTCATGCAGCTTTTATTAATGCCCAACGGAGCAGGAGGTATAATTGATTATTTTCATTACCTAAGTAAGCTCTGACAGTGTTGCAGCTTTAAAACGATACTTATAAATAAACAACAGCGTGTTTGCTCTTTGACCTTGGTTTCGGCAAAGGAATTCAGAAATAAAACAAATAATCGCGACACGCAGAACAAAAGGTGCTGCCGGAGTTACCCAAAAATATTTTATATGGACGCGGCACATGGCCTTCCTCGGGTAAATTTATTTATTTATTGGCCAGTTAAAAGGAGACGATTAATTTTCGTTATGTGTTCGTATTCCAGAGATTTCCACTTCTCACCCACCCTTCCTACTTCTCCTTAGTCGACTTGCTCCTCGGGCGTTCCTAGCTAGCGCACAAAACGAAGGTGTGTAGAAGCCGACGAATATAGGAAAAAAAAAAAAAAAAAAGAACGTATGAAAACACGCCGCATGCTGGTATCAACTAAGAGAGAGTGCCAGCCCCCCTCGATTGTGCGCGATATACGGCCTGAGATCGGTTCGCTCACACTGCATTTCGAGATCAGCGCGATTCAGCGCTGCTGCTGCTGCTGCTGCTGCTGCTGCGAGCGCCGGGAACAATTTTTCTCTTGCACGGTCAGGGCCACATGTTTTGTGCTCGCCACCTAAGGTGCGCGCCGTGAGCGAGCGAGCCAACGCGCACGATCATTTCTGCATTTTCCCGCGCATACGCTCTCGTGGAGCCGGTGCGCGCGCGAGTGTGCATCGAAAGGATCGACGTTGAGTTATTGTCTATCCGCAGCCTAGGGCCTCGGCACGGATAATTGATGACGAGGAAAAGGAAACGTTCGCCGGCGCTCGTGGCCCGATTAGCGTCTCCGCCGCTAAGCGGGTTCTGCTCTCGCCTAACGCCGCGCACCGCCACGTCGCATTCCGTTTCGCCTCCCTGCCATACGTCTTGCGCGGCCGCCATGCGGTAACTCGTGGGGCTGCGCATTAACTTCAGGGTCTCTTTCATTTCTTTTCGGGGAGACAGACGTAGCCCACCACAACCAAGGGAGACTTGCGAGTGTTTCTTCTGCGCAACTGTTGACATCCGCAGGCTGACTGGAGTGCAGAATGACACTCGTTTTTGTCTGTTCAATTGCGTGAAGCTAGTAGGGACTTTTACTCGCACATGAAGATTTGCTCTGCAGTTTGGAACGGCACGGAATGTGCTAGATTATTCCGCTGTTTCTTTCATGCCAATAATGAATCCCTCGCGCCCATAACTATACTTATAGCCACAATACGGTTTGGAAGGCGAGATGCCATGTCCTACTGTGCCTGTTAGAAAAAAAACATTGTGCAGTGTGCTCGGATCTCTAGATCCGAGTAATAAAAGAGGGGAATGAAAAACAACACGTTACAAAAGGTGATTGTGCCGGAAACATTTTTTTTTAGGCCGATAAGAAAAACTACCACAATCTACATCAAATGCTGCCTTGAGACATTGACGGCCGCGTTGACGCAGTCGCTCGTTGTACAATAGTACACTACACTCTTTCACAAGGCTCATTTGTACGTCAAGAAGTGTCAGCTCTTTCTCTGCTGTCGCATACGTACGAAAAAATAACCAGAAAGAGAAGAAAAGATGCGTGTAAACGAGAAGGAAAAACAAGCGAAAAGAAGAACCGGCAAAGATAGCATCGACGCCAAGTTCTGCGCAGCGAGAGTAACCAGGCGGGCCCACGGTGACCAATGTAGGTTGCAAAACGAGAGCCCGGGTCGGGTCCCCCACGAGCGGCCCCGGGGCGAAGGAGGCTAAGGAAAGTGGGCTGCCCCGCACTGGCCAAAGGTGAGCACCAGCTGACCCACCGAGGGCCGCTGCCGCTGCTGTTCTTCCGGATCGGGGTGGGGAAAGAGAAAATGGGGGAGAGAGAGAGAGAAAAAGAGAGAGAGAGAGAGAGAGAGAGTGCGCGCTGCTCGCAAATGGATGACTCGGCCGCTTCCTCTTCCTCTTCCGATCCTCGATTTTCCCGCCGCTGAGGCGATCCATCACCTCGAAAAGCGCCTGCGTTTGTCTCCTCTCTCATTCGCGTCTTTCCACTCCTCTTCCTTGTTTATTGCTTCACATCCGTCGGTGTTTCGCTTTCCTCCACTGGCAACTTTCCTTCCTTGCCTCCTCTTCTCGTACCGATGTATTCCGTATCCTCATCCTTTGCCTTAGTGAAGTGTTTTGGGAGTGTAGGCATGACCTGGCTAAGCACGCCTGGCCCGTTGTTTTTCCCGTGCACGAATACCTTTTGTCTCTCTCCCTCAGCTCTATCGCTCGCGTGGCGCATGTGCCCGCTGGCGAATGCAGGTGTATCTCTCCTGCAGCCATGCGTGCACGGCGCCGAACGTGCATATTCTTGGGTTCCTCCTTCCTGCCTACCTTATTTATTCTTTGCTGTCCCAAACAAAACGTTTTCGCTCCGTTGCTCTTGCTCCAGGTAAACAAAGGAGAGCTGAAGCTGCCGAAAAAGTAACGGAGACCGAGAGTGAGATGCTCCTCCACGAGGAAAGCTTTGCTTTCTTTCGAGAAAGCGTATGTCGAAATGTACTGTAGGCGAGAATTCGTTCTGTTTGGGCCTGCCCGTCGTGCGCTTCTAATTACGCTGCAGTTTTTCTGGCTTTTCTTTTGGGGGGCGAGGGGGGAGGGGGGCTTACTATCTACTTCAGTTTGTAGCAGGTCTAATAGAACTAAAATATGCCAAATAACCGAAAATAAACGTTTATTTTCGCCAAAGAGCCGATGCATGCCGTTTTTATTTTTCTCCTGCTTCTTCAAGCTCCTAAAACAAAGCATCCATTTCGCAAGCTCTTATGAACCAATTGCTGCCTCACTTGGCACTAGCTGTTCGCTTTCAACAAGCAGACATTCGATGACATGCTTCCTTGCACCAGAATGTCAAGTAACACTGTCAGGTAACATCTACCGTTTTTCAAGTTGAACGTACAGAAACCAAAAACTGAGACTGCTCTTAATTTGTATGTACGTGGCACCAACTCGTGTTAAAATGGCTGTGCGAACAACAGGGAAAGAAAGGCGCCACCGCCAGCTCTCATCTACACCGAAAGCGAATGTGAATATGAACGAACAAAGGGCCCTCCGCGGTGGTTATTTTAAGCGCTTGGCGATGAACGCGCGCCGGCCAAGCTCTGACGATTATTGCGTCCTTTGACGAAGGCAAGGATCATTCCCAGTCCGCTGTTTCCAGTGCGAGTATGTAAACGTCTCCTCGGATGTTCCCCAGAAGTCTTTCATTTTACCCTTCTTTTTTTCTCATTTATATCAGTGATATTGTTCTTGACATTACCTGCAAACTTCGGCTATATGCTGACGACTGTGTCGTGTACCATGTTGTGGAAAGTTCTTCTGATGCGTTAAAACTTCAGTGAGACTTCGATTTTATTCAGTGTTGGTGCTCAAAATGACAAATGTATTTGAACACTTGAAAATGCCAACTTATCTCGTTCAAGAAAGCGTTCCCCTATACAGACCTATTATACTCACTAAATAATGTTGCCCTTCAAAAAGTTTCCGAATACAAGTATCCCAGCGTATATTTCTCATCTAACCTTATGTGAACAAATCAAGTTGAGATATTACATTGAAATCTTGCAGAACGCTTAATTTTAAACGTAATTTCAATAAAGCGCAGCCTTATGTCCAGCAGCTCTTGCATTTCCTTTACATTAGACCAATTCTTGAATATGCATGCCCTGTGCTTACCTGACATGCTTGAATGTGTCCAAGATAAATGCTGCCAGATTTTTCTCTAATAATTATGCCTTTTGAACTAGTGTCACGTATCTTAAAGACCAACTCGGCTGGAAATCACTAGCTCACGGCAGAAAAAAATTTCAGATCAGAGATCCTTTATCGCATCTATTTTGGAAAACTGAGCATTAACAAAGACCGCGGTACCTGCTTGAACGTCACTTTTTTTTATCTAGACGACTTGATCATCAGTGGAAGGTCCGAGAGATTAAATGCCGGACAGGTGCGTATAAAGCCTAATTCTTTCCACTGACGATCAATGAGTGGAGCAGGCTGCCAGATGGCAGCACTGAGTGCTGCACGGAAAATAATCTATACCGCGCATTTGTATCAGGTGTGTAACGTGGCGCGCAGTTCTCTTGAGCGAGTATCTCTTCATTATTTGTGTAGTTGTATTAATGGCGCGCAGATGTTCCCCTTCGATGCATGTTTTTCATTATTCATTGTCACTTGAGTCGCGATATTTTCTTCAACGTTGGTATTTTTGCTGTACTTTGGTATTATTATGGGGGACCTAAACGCTGTACATACGGCATGGGGCTACCACAAGGACACCCCGAAGAGAACCAAGTTGTTGGAAGCGGCTGAGCAGCTGGATCTCTGTCTTATGACGGACACCATGTCCCCCACTAGAATAGGAAACAGTGTAAGCAGAGACACCTGCCCAGACCTAGCTTTCACCAAAAACATAAGACATTGCACCTGGACCAATCTAGAAGAAACACTTGGCAGCGATCACAAAATCCTTAGCTTATCCCTAATGACAACCCGTATGAAAAGGAACATTGGCTCTACTAAAATAACAGACTGGGATAAGTTCAGACAAATTAGACCGCCACACGACGGCATCAGAACAATTGAAGATTGGGTTCAAAGCCTGAAGGATGCTCATGCAAAAACGACCAAGACCATCAACACAACGACAAAAACCCCAGAAGTAGACAGACATCTCCTACATTTATGGGAAGCCCGAAAAAGTCTATTAAAACGGTGTAAAATGCAAAAATTAAATAGAACACTTAAAATGAAGATAGCACAGGTTACGGCTGAAGCACAAGAGTATGCTATAAAGCTCGCCAAGCAAAACTGGGCAGATTTCTGCAATTCGCTGAAAGGTACCCTAAGCACGGCTAAAGCATGGTCATTATTAAGAAGCATGATAGACACCTCAAAAACCAAAACGGCCACAAGAAGAACCCTCCACACCATAGCCCATAAATACCCGGGCACAGATGCAGAGTTGATCACCGCCATGCACAAGAAATACATAGGAGACCCTACTCCGGCTTGCCAAACTTCATATGCGGGTCAACCAAACCCCTCCCTTGACTCCCCCATAACACTGGCGGAGGTCTACTCCGCCGCCCGTACATTTACAAGAAACACTGCCCCTGGAGGAAACAAAGTTACCTACGCTATGATTAGGAACTTAAGCACCGAACATCTGCAAGACCTAACGAAGTACATCAACGAAGAACTGTGGGAGAAGGGACAGGTCCCATCAGCTTGGAGACACACGGATATCATCACCATACCAAAGGCTGGAAAGCCACCGGCTGTGGAGAGTCTCCGTCCTATCTCCCTCACTTCTTGCCTGGGAAAACTCTATGAAAAAGTAGTCCACCTAAGGTTCCAAAATTACATCGATGAAAACAACATCTTTCCTTCCTGCATGCTGGGCTTCCGCAAGGGACTCTGCACGCAAGATGCTTTCCTCCGGATTAGGGAAGAAGTCATCAACACCATACCCCGAAAAGGCGAAAATTTCATTCTGGCACTAGATCTCAAAGGAGCATTCGACAACATTGGCCACCAAACAATATTGCACGAATTAAACAATATCAACTGCGGGGAGAAAATTTTCAAATACGTGAAGGCTTTCCTCTCAAATCGCACAGCCACCATAGGAATTGGAGAGATCCGATCACCAAAAGTACCCATGCCGAACAAAGGTACACCGCAGGGTTCTATAATCTCTCCAATGCTATTTAACATAGCAATGATAAATTTAGCAAAAAAACTGTTGACCCGCACTGATATTGGCTTCACTTTATACATCACCATCTGGGCTACTCAGGGATCCTTGGCGCAAAAAGAAGAAGCTCTGCAAGCCGCTATAGACCTAGTCGAGGAATTTGCCGGGGAGAGTGGTCTTCAATGCTCCCCAGAAAAATCCGAACGTATCAGGCTACACAGAAGAAATTACAAGTCCCCAGGAGAAATTCAGCTCTCTCCAGGAGACCAGATAATTCAAGAGAAGGACAAGATCAGAGTTTTGGGGCTGTGGTTGCAAAGCAATTTGAGAGTGGATTATACAATCAAAACACTCAAAACCACAGTCAACCAAATTTCCAGAATGATTAGAAGGGTGACCTGGCACCGGAAAGGGATGAGGGAGGAGGACACCCTCCGCCTTGTACAAGCCCTAGTCGTTAGCAGGATTACATACGGGCTCCCATATCACGAAATTAGATTCACTGATAAAAGGGCCATTGACACTATCATAAGAGGAGCCTATAAAACGGCCTTAAACTTCCCGCCAACAACATCAACGGAACGTCTTTGGGCACTCGGAGTGCACAACAACTCCGAGGAGCTCAAGGAGGCGGTTCTAGAGAGTCAGAAACAACGCCTAACAACAACGCAGGCGGGTAGGGAAATCCTGTCAAAACTAGGGCTATGGCAGGCACTAAGAACTTCTGAGATCAAATCACAAATTCCGACATCCACAAGAAACAACATCTATGTGAACCCGATACCCAAGCACATGCACCATGAGTTACAGAAGGGTCGAAGGAAAGCCAGAGTCAAATCATTGGAAAAACAATTGTCTAAAGACGCGGAAGTTGTCTACGTGGACATAGGGGCTTACGGCGAACCTGGCAAGTTCACAATAGCTGCAGTTGACCACAAGAAGAGGCCAATTATTCAGGCTTCGATCTATGCCAAGGATCCTGAGGAAGCGGAATCGCTGGCAATAGCCATCACCATAAAAACACAAGACAACCAAAAGAAGTCATCACACGTAGTGACGGACTCCCAACCAGCCTGCAGGGACTACCTGGCCGGAAAACCTCACAAAAGAGCGTGTGCAATATTACGTTCCATCTCCCAGACGCACACAATTACATGGACACCTGGACACGAAGGCCTAGAAGGAAATGAGGTAGCGAATGATCTAGCCCGAGCTCTCACAAACCGGGCGGATCCCCATCCCTACCTCACCCCTCTCCTAGAACCCTACGGCGACAGGCTGGAACACCTACGGTTAGAAAGAAGAATTTTCTCACCACCACACAAACAACTTCCTTCCTCGGACGCTATAGACTGGAGAAAAATACAAACACATTCCCTAATCTTCAAATTTTAAATAAGATAAGCCCAACAAAATACACGAGTTACTGTCCTTGGTGCGGTGCAAGCCCCACACTCTATCACATCTCTTGGGAATGCCAGGACAAACCTGACCCAACGTTAATAGTGCCATGCCCGACACACGAGCAGTGGGAGGCAGCCCTGACCAGCGACAACCTGGACCAGCAAGCCTGGATTATCCAGCTAGTCCGAGCTGCTGCCAGCGGAGCCCTGGACTAGGGGCACCGACCACCCAGCTCCTGCGAATTTTTACTGATTATATGCTCATTAAAAGTTTTCTCTCTCTCTCTCTCTCGGCCTTTCCAGCAAATGTTATTTGTCATCCCCCCTCCACAGGCAATAATGCCTTCAGGTGCTGCAGGATTCTGTAATAAACAAACATATAAATACATAAATAAATTAATTAATTAATTAAAGTTTCCGTTAGGAGTAACGTTAACACCCAAGAAAGTAGAATATTGAACAGCTTTCGTTGTAGCTGAGTTGGTAACAGCGTTAGACATGCATTTCGAAGGTCGTTGGTTCGGTTCCCACCATCGGCGCGTTGTTTTTTAATTACCTAATGCACTGGCTGAACTTTTGTTACCTGTTGTAAAAGGGTTTTGTGCACTCAAGGTGTAAGTCTGTTTCTTCTCTCTGTGTCGTTTTGCATGAGTGCTGCAATGAGCGGTTTGTCTGTACCGAGTCGATTTCGACTTCGTAAAATGCTTCTTTGTGACGTATCTTCAGGTTCTGGAACGATTCTGGTTGCTTTACTCTCGTCGCCATGGTAGAAATCGACGGTGAGTTCTTGGCTGACAAGACAACCGCATATAGCTATCCGAAGGTTCCTCTCTCTCATGCCATATTCAGCTGGCGGGACGAGAGAAAAGGCGCCGAGCAGTACAGAGCAATACAGGAGCCTGCCGAGCGTGGGTGTAACTGTCCTCCGACGGAAACGCTGTCTGCGTGTCGAGAGCAGCACGTGACCGCACTTCTCTCCCCAGCATTCTCCGCCTGCCCGCAGTGGTGGCAGTTGCAATCCGAGGAGAAGCCATCACTCCGTGTAGATCCGCTTGTTTTGTATGCCTTTGTTCTCACAGTGCGGCGATCTGCCTCCTTTGGTCCTTTCGACGCCAGCAGCGACTCTCAAAGTTGCATACAGCACCTGAGCAATGCTTTCCGCTCGCCGAGCGCCGACGCTTTGCAGCCGCCATTTTGAGCGCCGCCGACTCAAGAGAAAAAAAGAAAAAAGGTGGCGCGGATATGGCGCTTTATGCAATGTGACTTCCTCTACACTCGCTTTAGACGAGGGAGCAGCCGTGAGTGCACTCGGGTGCTCTCAGCAGAGGAAAAGCCCTCCTCCTCTACCATTGGAAGCCAGTGATTCTACGCCTTCTCTCCCACTAGAGGGCGCCCACTTGTCTGGTTTCGAGTGCGCCTGCCCTACCATTCGAATTCGCCATTAATCCCCGCCGGGGTGGCTCGGTGTTTAGAGGGCTCGACTGCGGGACTCAAGGACATGGGTTCGATCTCAGTCTTTTTGACGGAGGCAAAAAGCAAGGCGCCCGTGTGCTGTGCGATGTCAGCGCACGTTAAAGAACCCTAGATGGTCGAAATTTCCGGAGACCCCCAATACGGCGTCTCTCATAGCCCGAGTTGTTTGGGGGCGCTAAATCGCATAAACCAAACAAAGTGCACCTGACGTAGCCGACAACATGCATTCGTTGTTGTTGTTTTTTTCTCAGCTACGACCCCACGTACCATAACTAATATTTTGTAATAAAAGAACAACTTGAGCAAAAAGAACTGCCGTATGGTTCCCTTGCTCACACAAGCCCAGTGTACATCGTCTTGCCGTTACGAAATAAGAGTGCACTTCAGAACAAAGAAGGAAACCATGCTGTCCAGCAAAAAATAATTTGAAAACCTCCTTCGCCAGTCATAGTTCGGTTGTAACATTTTGGTAATTAATACCCTATTTGATTTCTTACACCTGCTTCATCATTCTACCACAAAACGTTAACAAAAAGAACCTGAGGCGAAGTCCGAATTTCATTGAAACGATATGCAATCAAATATCAAAAATCCTGCCTAACATGAGGACAAGCCAGACCAATGTAAGTGCTTTTATCGTGGGCTTCACGACCAGCGCGATAGCACTGTGGAAACCGCGCAGTAGAGGAAAGCAGTAGCGCTCATCTGGTTGCCGGAGGAGAAAATGCTGTCTTCGAGGCTTTCCACAGGCCCGCTAGAATGCCGTAGAAAATACCTTACCGGTCATACATGCGGCAAAGATCGAAAGGCTGACCTATCTACTGCTCAGTGTGAACACGCCCTAGGAAATGCAAGCAGCTAGCTGTCAATGCTCTCACTATGTCGCACCACTGCCCGCTCTTTCAATCGGCCATTTAATTTCCTCTGACGTGTAGGCATGCTGCCTGCTTAGGTGTTACATACTCTCGTTAAAGAACAGCAACAAAACATTTCCAGCTAGCTGCGGGCTCGCCAAAGTTGAAATTCTAACAACGGAAAACTTTCTGATCCTCGAAGTCGATAACAAGATACGAATTCCTTGGTGCCAAGGTAAGGAAAGGCCCTTCGTCAACAAGGTGTGCTGGGCCTGCTTTGGCGGCCGCATACCATGCGTGCGGCCGTCATAGCCTTGAGGCTCTCGAAACCCGCTGAGCACTTCTGCTTCTCCATTCGCCGCATCAAGGTGAAGCCTACAGGCGGGCAGTAGCACGCCTCTACTACGGACTGCGAAAGCCTTCGGAGTGATTACGAGAAGCACGCGCTGCATTTTTTTTTTTTCTTTTTTCTCAGGAGTCATCCGCTGCGGAGGCAGACACTTCTGCCGCAGCTCGCGAGAGATTGCGTATGACGTCAGAGAGCACCGTCTGACTTCTTAGACAGAGGAGCCTGGCGCCGATAAGCCGTCTGGC
Organism: Amblyomma maculatum; assembly: GCF_055883805.1. Lineage (NCBI taxonomy): Eukaryota > Metazoa > Arthropoda > Arachnida > Ixodida > Ixodidae > Amblyomma > Amblyomma maculatum. The sequence goes on from NC_139344.1 coordinate 54,588,230, forward strand.
AGGGAAGGACCTCCCCAGTCGGGTGCGCGTGACCCTGACGCGCGGCGGCTCGCACAGCGCAGCGTCACGGCGTCAGACAGCTGACACGGCTGCGCGGAAAGTGCTCGGCGCGCACGCGCTAGTGTCCACTGCAGAGCACCTCTGCGATGCAGGCTGGGCGCTTGTAGGCAAGTTGCGAAGACGTTTAGATCCTCGAGGCTCCTCTCCGTCGGACGGCATCTTTTCCTACTTTTACGTTCATTTTATTTTTTCTTTTGACACCTGATGACGCAGAGCTCTTTGACAACTTGGTCACGTGGCAAGCAAGTGCGTTAACGGGAATCATGCGATTCGACGCTTCATTTTATTATTATTTTTTTTAAGACAGCGGGAGAGGAGGCGTTTGCTTACTCTTAATGGCATCATCGTAGTTTTCGATATGTGACCCACGTTTGCCGATTGCATCAATGAGCGACAATGAGCTTTCCTAGCCTCGCGAAGAAGCCCAATAACTTTCGCGGAGTGTTCGATTTATGAGTTCGGGCTTACAAAAAGAAAATAGATGAAAATAGATACGAGAGAGTAGAAAAAAACCTAACATCACTGCAACGTGACTCTACGCTCGGGTAAAAAAAAAAAAAAAAAAGACGGATATATGAAGTCGCCACTGTTATTCAAGAAACGTGATTTATTTAACCGCCACAGGAACATGACCAGAATGCCATGCAAAAAACAAAAGCATATATATTTACCGTATATTCGATGTGAAGGCTGGGAGTTTCCTACTCATCTGCGTAGGGGTTCAGGTTTACTATTTTATATGGTTTAACGTCCCAAAGCTACTCAGGCTATGAGAGACGTCGTAGCGGAGGACTCCGGAGATCTCGACCACCGGCGGTTTTGTAGCGTACACTGACATCCCACATCAGACGAGCGCCTTGCTTTTCGCTTCCATCGAAAAGCGGCCGCCGCGGGCGCGTTTCCATCCCGCATCCTTGGGCACAGCAGTCGAGCGCCCTATCACTTCACCACTGGGGCGGGCGCAGTGGTTATGTCACCATGATTGTGTTCAACTACGCTGAGTGATGAGCTAGAAATGTTCATTTTTCACGCGCATCGCTGGTCATGTATTAAACAAAATATACACAAGGTAGAAAGGTCGGCACGTTGAGAAACCTTGTCCCCAAAAAGTTTGAGGTCTTCGTTCTCAAGTGTATGACAGTCGGAAACCGCAGCTGCGCGGGCATCGGATTTCCCAGAGCGACATAATTCAACGCAGCTGTTACCGCGAGGCCGCGCCTTTCGAATTTCAGAAGCAAGGGCGCTTCCATGCATGATTCGGCTATCGCAGACCAAATGGGCTACTAAGCTGCAGAAGTCGTGGTAGGCCACTCCGGCGTGTTTCAACTCCACATCCAATCGACACGTGATTTCCCGTCACAGCATTCTGCACCTTATAATGGCGTCACGCTGATGTCATTTCCGCAAATCAGGCAATCGGAGTGAGCTTACTTTTGCCATTTCACCGTTTCCAACTGAATGCGCATAATGAAATTAACTTTCGCGTAACTACAAAATTAAAGCTTTCAGTCTGTGCACCGATCGGCCTTTGTGGAGAGAACAGAACAGTGAAGCTAACCCAAATGAACCACGCAAACAAATACCCTGAAGCTAAGGGCTTGATAAAAAGAGCTGCAAAAAGCAGTTTCATTATTAACGTGTCGAACATCTATAGAGAAACAATTCTACTAAACTGTTGAGCATATCTTCTTTGCTAGCACCCCAGAAAAAGTGCTTAAGTATTATGCACGCAGGGAACGAAAAAAGACGGCTGTCGAGGAGAGGAGCGGAGATAGCTTTTCACAACGCGGCTGAAACTTCACCAACGTTCCTGAAAGCAAAGCTCTACAAAGTTGACTGCTCCACTTCTCGTCTGACGACGTTATGAAGGGTCAGAAGCTACAACAGTGATGGGCGATAAGAAAACTGCGCACTAAAAGAAATAAAAAAAAAAAAAAGCTAGCCCTGATCAACAACACCAGGTATACTTTCCACTACCACGTTTACATACGCTCTCAAGTACCCACAGAAATAAGTACTTAACACACAACGTACTATATGCACAACGTACTACTGCATATAATGTAGAAGAACAGAAAACTGAGCAAGTTGGTTTTTGTTATATACATATTCAAATAGCGCGAAAAGGACGAAGACGGGAAAATGTATAAATTCATGTGTGCATAAATAAATCTTCAGTGAAAGTGCGCTCGTGTTGTTGTGCTTGTTCCGTCTTCGTCTTTTTCGTGCTGATTGAATATGGACTACATATAGCCCGTGTCTGTCTCTTTGATTAAGCCAACTGTTTAAATAAGCTCTCTAATACTGGGGCAGCGGTGTCGGTGGAGCCCTGTCATCACGCACCATACTCTCCTGCTGTCCATCTCATATCAATCTCTTTCTTTCCCCGTCAGCGTTTCGTAAATAGCTGCACGTACAAAGAAACTGATTATCTGAGCAGCTTGTCTGACCCTTAGCGAAAGGTGACGCAAGTTCTTGCGTCGTGACATTGTTTTCTTTCTTTTTTTTCTCTCTCTCTCTTGATAACTTTTTTTTCTTTTTTTTTTTTCATATTAGCGCACGTGCGAGCTACAAGTCCGAAATTGTTAGTGGGCGCTTCGTCAACGCACTTCCCATCGCTGCACCGCTTTCGCTTGCATCTGGACACACCAATCGGGCTCGCAGATCAGTGTTGCTCAGAACCGAGTTCAGCGCGGAAAAAAAAAAAAAAAAAAAAAAAAAAAAAAAAAAAAAAAAACACGTGGTTCACACAATTGACGCTAGTATATCTCCATGGAGCACCCTGCACAAACCTCAGGTATGCTGTTAAATATGCATCCAAGCCTTATCGGGACACGGTATGTACCGGTGCGGACAAAAATAAACGGAGCACGCAATTTTGTTCTAAATTTTTTTTACCCGTTGCATAATTGAAACTGGCAGTCGTGGTATGTGCGAACAGGTAGTAGACTCCAGTGCCCTTTCACTTGGACAATATTGTTTTCTTATCTGCAGTGCAGAAGGCGTGATTTTAATTTGAACGGAAAAGCGTGCTCCGTTTACTTATGTCCTTACCTGTACGTCTGCCGCAAGTTTATCATTCTCATTGTATTTCTATGTGGCCATACGTTAGGGAGAAACACTGTCGCAGTCCGCTAAGACAGACAGCAACCAGAGGTCAGTAACTAGAAAAGCGCGGCTCGACTGATAAGCTCCGCATTTCAGGCCACTAGTCAACAAGCACTCCGCTGTCAGCGTATTCTATGCTGGGTGTGCTATAGCAGGGACTTCAGTGGAACGGAGCAAGAGACAGGCAGACCTGTTGGACTCCCTTCCGTAAAGTTGAACGCTGCGGTTAATATGTATCGGGCGCCAGTTTTCAAAGGCAAAAATCTGTTTACTGGCATGTAATGAGCTCCCTAGGTGCCTCTACGTGTCGTTGAACAAGACAGCCAACGCTTTAGGTGTTCTTATTTTCGCTCGAATTTTATAGTTTCGTGGCGGTTTTCTGCTCTTATATATACCGTATAACATGCCACGAGCAGCCGTAGCTTGCACCGCCCCTCTGGAATGACGTCTTATTCATATTTGACTAAACACTGTCCGGCACGTTCTCCGTCTTGCCCCGTTTTTCGAGTGTCGGGTGCGCACCTGAATACCGAGTGTACAATTCTGACCCCCGACTTCATAGACGGCGAGATGCATACTTTGTGCAGAGCATAACGGCTAAATACAAATGCAAAGAGCTAACGAAATTAAACCACATTTTAGTTGAATGGGCCGACCGGACAACTTGATCATCGGTCACGATGAACCAGCAGCGCAATATATATATATATATTTGTATGTCTGGGCCAGCGTCAGCTATATGCGCCCTTTTCCTGGCTGGCCGTTACTCCGCGGGGCTCGTGCGTTAAGAAAACATATTTCCCGCATTTGCGTGCGTAACTGAGTTAGAGAAAGACCTTTCTTGCTCTGAAATGAAGAAGCACTGCAAACGAACGTTAATTTTTCCGAAGTTCAGGGGTGGAGAATTTCTGTTAGATGTGGAGGAAAAAGCACGGAACGAAAAACATTCTAGATGAGACCGCCAGGCTAGATGAGACGTCGTAGGGAATCCCTTGTGCAGTTTTCATATTAATCTAACAGCTATACTATTTGAGTTCAAATCGCGTTTAGTTAAAATGCATGCTGCATAGACTATCAGGTTAGCTATACTATTTGAGTTCAAATCGCGTTTAGTTAAAATGCATGCTGCATAGACTATCAGGTTAAAGGCTGCAACGTTATTCGCAATGCTAACGAATCGTAATCAGACCCTGATGTATTTTATTGGTTTTGCATTTCTATATGCAATCGTGACAAAGGTTTGCTACTGGCTATAAAACAGCACGTTCGAGGTCGACAAGTGCTGCTCCATCTCCCCGATTACCAACCCTTCCGCGTGCTCCATTGACGTCATAAAACGACGTAAATTCTGCCATGACTTTGGAAGGTTGCCTCACGATCTCACTATTAAATCCGTACCGTTCTCTTCTTACGGGGAACACCTGTGCTCACTTCTGTGAATTTTAAAATGATGTACTCAGTCGCGCGCGTTGGCACGTGCGGTAGTTGCACAATGCTACGAATTCGGATCTTAGCGAGGTGGACGAAGTCTCCAATTCCCGCTCGTGTTAAAAAACTTGCTCTTAAAGGCGAGTCAGAGGGCGCTCATGGCATCCCTCGAAGCGAACGCACCCGAAAGGCTACAAGACGTCCATACATAAACACTATTCATTTTAACTTACTTTTCCTTTTTTTTTTCTTTCAGTTATTTTTCTCAGCGTCTTTTTTACTGTTTCTTTCGTAGCTTAAAAATAAAGAGGTGGCCAGGGTTTAATTAGGGAAGAATTACTTATCGCGAAGTGCTTCACTTCGAAGGGAGAAAATTGAATACCGTTGGCGCAGCGGGCTGTGGTTTTCTTCTGAAGCTGTTTTACGCGAGGTGCGAAGCTGAGCAAAGTAAAAGGCGGTTGGCGCAAAGCCGCTAAGGAAAGTTGACGCTTTAACATTTTAAGGGCGGTGCTTTGGGGGAGCCGGTAATTACGTTATTACAGCTGCACTTTATAGGCGCGAACATTTCCATGCGCACAGCATCAAGTACGTCATTCATCTCGCTTCAGTGGCATTCCATCCCTTATTAATAGGTTATTATGCGCTCACGAGGCGCACCGTAGTAGGTGGTTCCGGATTAATTTCGACCGCCGAGTGTTTGTCAATGCCCTGCACAGTATCAGCACGCGGAATTTTTCACGTTTCGCTGTCGTCCGAATCCGACAGCTATTGCAGGGATAAAACGATCAAATTATAACTTAGCGTTGATTATTTTATTAAATCGACAGCGTTAGAGTTCTTGTCACATTGAAACCTCTCTGCCGTGAGTGACAAAATTCGCTTATTCTTAAAGATGGAGATGACGTCATAGAGGTCAAGTGGCCACGAATGAGCAGTCACACAGTACTACCCATAGGAAGTCGAATACGAAAATTGCCTCCTTGGTCCACTGAAAAATTTGGAGTCCTATACCTTTACTACCGACCGATGAATGTCGTAAAGAATAGTAACCAATGCAGCAACGAAACTGACGCGCGCACGCACGCACGCACGCAAGCACACACACACACACACACACACACACACACACACACACACACACACACACACACACACACACACACACACACACACACACACACACACACACACACACACACACACACACACACACACACACACACACACACACACACACACACACACACACACACACACACACACACACACACACACACACACACACACACACACACACACACACACACACACACACACACACACACACACGCACGCACAAATGTAGCTGATAAATCCAGCGTTTTCACAATGAGTGGCCTTATTGTGCGAAGATCATGATCTACTAATAAAAAAATATATAGAAACGCGTGTTCGCAAAACATTCCGTATTTGCGCCATAGTGGACAAAAAAAGCATACCAAATGATAAGTGTCAGCGAGCAGATAAAAAATTAGAAACGAGCCAACCAGCGTATGCGTAACCATGATTTTTTTTTTTAGCTATAATTTTATTTTGCTCCTGAATATAACACACCAAGTTATCTCGAGCAAATACCAGAAATATACTCCCGTATACACTGATATAACGCGGTAAAGATCTCGTCGAGACGTGTTATTTATTTTTATTTACATATACTGCCGGCCCTTTTGGTGGGCCCTAGCAGGAGTGGCAACAATAATATTATACACAGCTAGAACACAATAACCATGGCAGCCAGGTGTAGAAAAATCGAACAGAAATGGCTGCCTTTATTGTTATTACTTTTTATTTTATTTTTTAGTGCGTGCGAACGGCAGCATAGAGGGATGACAGGTTCAACCGCCTCACACACGTCTTCGCTATGCGCGCACAGGCCCGTAGAAAGTTTTTCAGCGCCGCACATTAGCAAGAGGAAGCAGGAGTCATGTGTACGAAGCAGCCCATCCTCGGGAGAAAGTGATGCTGCTGTTCGCGGCGAAATTATTCTTTATTTTCTCGAGTCGCAGATGGCCAGAAGAAAAAGGAGATAATCATAATAGGCACGAGTCCGGCAAAGCTGGAGACGTGCCCGTGTGCACGTAGGCGCAGTGTCGGCCGCTTCCCGATCCACGTGGTGAATGGACGGCTCAGGACCCGCACAGTCGCCTGAGGCCGTGTCTTGGACGTCGTCCAAGAGCGGCGCGTCGCATTGCGTCGCTTTGCCCCATGCTCTCGCTCTTAGTCACAGTCAACCTTCTCTTTCCCTTGTTTTATCGCTATTTGTCCTTCCTCCTTCCCCCCGCTGTACAGCAGCCGCGGCTGCTGCTGCAGACGGGGAACTCCACGCGAGGCGGGAGTGGCCATCCGGACAGCTGCGAATGCGGAAGAATCCTATTACACCGGGAACCGTATACCCGCGGCCGCAGTGTCGCCCGAAGCCTTGAATAACTGCAGAAGCGTAACCGCTGTCACGAGCAGAAAAAGTTGCGGAAGTGTACTTAAAGCCTGTCTAAAAGGAAATATAAATACGGAATTCATCCTCGGCAAATGATTACGCACTTCGCAACTCCATGGAGTAGGCAATCTATTTTCCTTTAGGCGACAAAAAAAAAAAAAAAAAAAAAAAAAAAGAAGAAGGTAGACGAGGAAGGGCGTGCATAATAATCTGCACAAGTGTACAGGTGCATGCCGTTATTTTTTTCTGCGCCTTTTCTAAGAAACGATTCTTCGCCCGAAGAGTCTCTCCGCAAAGTTGTGCAGTTAGGATGGTCCATATCGGGTCGAAATCACAACGTGAATGCTGTTTAACGGTGTATCACTAAAACCTAGCGGTAGTACAACCGCGAGCTCTGGCGCAGTCACCACCATCCGGAGAAGAGGCGAAGAGACCTTTGTACGGATGGCTTGTCATCTCCTAGCCAGCAGCTTGTACGCGAGCGCATAGGGTGCTAATTTCTAGCGAATGTTGTTTACTTCGTAGTTTAAATGCGATCCTATATTACGCGATAGCGTATACAGCTCGCTTTGTAGAAAATATTTCGACGTAGCCCAGAATTTAGAAAAACGTGCCGAAAAAAATGCGCAAGTGATTTCATATCACAGCTATAATGCAACCGTTCTTTGTGCAGCGTTTACAGTGACACATATCGTTTCGCTTCCAATTCAGCATCCATCTGCTTGTCAAGCTAGAGGCAAGTTTGCGATAGGGATCTAACCAACGACGTATGTTTTATGCCGTTCATTGAGTGTACAGGTGTCGACCGAGAAGTCAAACAGATACTGTGCCTTCTTTTCCCCCAAAACTAACTTAATGAAAAGAAAAATATTAAGAAATCGGGCAGTAAAAAAAGCCTTCTTAAATGTGCTATCACGTCTAATTTTAAGTCGAAGCTTAAGCGTCATCGTAATTTTTCTTCTCTGCTTCTTACTGCAAAAGAAATTCGAGCAATGTTGAATGCTTTCATCCCACACTAAAATGAAGACAATGATTATCCATAACTAGTATACGTCAAGAGAGCTCATCTGATCCTCCATCGGTATTCGGTGCTTCATACCTTTTCTGCGCGGAGCGCGTTTCATCCACGTCGACAATAGCGTTAAATGCTGTGTAAAAACAAACCCCCAAGTCGATTCAGTTCATGTAACTGAACCGAGCCGTGATACGCTTGCCGATTCCTGTCAGTAGTTTTAATTCACTTTCGCTGTGTGAACCGTTTTTTAAAGGTACTGTCTTTTGCAAAAGTAGCCATGCTGCATGGTTTGCTTCTCAGACACATTTCGGAAATCGTATGTTGCTCCTCGAGGTCTAGTCCTCTATAAACTAAGGAGGACACTTGCGCTCACCTTGTAAGACCATCTGATTCTAAGGCAAGCTGTATTGGTTCTACAGTACGAATGACAAGCAAACCATGCAAAGCCTAACTTTTGGCCAACACGATATATGTAAAGGTTTTGATATATTAGCTTTTGTTGATAGTCCCGACGCGTAATGTGCATCTGTAAAAGCTGAGAAGTGAGCAAAGCTTGTCTGAACGAATTGTACAAACGTGGAAGTATCCATTATGTCCAGATCCTAGATGTCACCGAAACCATTACAGGATAAAAATGGATTCATGTATGTTTTGTCAAGCCTAGTGTATTTTTGTTTGGTTTTTGGCATTGGGGGTTTGATGTCCCATTCCACCTGGGGTTCTTTAACGTGCACTGACATCGCACAACACACGAGCGCCTTGCTTTTAGCCTCCACCGAAAAGCGGGCGCCGAGGTCGGGATTCCATCCCGCACCCTTGGGAACAGTAGTCCAGCACCATAACCACTGCGCCTAGTAATGTGGCCATATATCCATGTGCTCTCTTCAGTGTAAGCACCTTGTTTTTGCCAGGGAACGACTGATATTGGTATGTTGTATATAACATCCGTTAAGGACATATGGCTGTGTCGAGGGTTCAGGATAAACTTAAACAACTTCGTCTTCTTCAACGTACACTGACGTCGCAGAGTACACGGGTTTCTTGCATTTTGCACCCTTGGAAATGTGGTCGTAACGGCCGAAACTGGGCTAGCGTCCTCGGGCTCAGCAGCCGAGTAAGTGCGGATTTATGGGGCAAATTTGCGTTCTCAGTTTTTTGAAAAGCTTTTGAGTCCAACGGCGAAACCAGTGTCTCGACATCCATCAACAAAAGAAGGCACCTGGCCTCTTCAGAAGATATTTTTCTCAGTTTCTCAATTGGCTTGCATGTTATGGAACATGCCCTCAAGTGTACGTGGCTAACCTTTTTTTTTTTTTTCTTTTTTCGTTCACAGTGCCTGGCATTAGCGCACGGCTTTTTCACAAGCTTTTTCTACATTTACTACGCCTTTCTTGAAAAGGTCACACCGCGTCAGTAACAGACGGTGGTTGCAATGTAACGTTGACCGCCGTGTTGAATCAAGTAGAACGTATTTTGCTTCTGGCATAGCCGACTTAAAACAGCTGGCTGCCTGTTTTCATCTCGTTGCTAATGAATACTGAGCAGCTAAAACGGATCACTTTTCTCATCTGAGGCCACGGCAGTGAATGAGAAAAGGTCAGCGTCGGTTTCGGAAAGCATTCCATTAACGTTGTTGCGAAGAGTGTGTGCCTCCAGGAATGCAAAGCAGAACGCTGCTAGGCAGACTCTGCAGAGGTTTCAGCTGCTGCCATTGGTCTGCATTACACCACCTTAAACGAGATACCGTCAATGGTCCCTTTCATCAGAATACCGGGCGCGGTTGTCCGCGCTGTCGTGCCGAGAAAATTCGCATTGGTCGAGAGGATCGTGACGTCAGAGAAACATAGACAGCAAATAAAGCATCAAATAAATTCATCGTAAGATAGCAACAGGGCTCAAATGTCATTATGACAAACGTTAGAATATGAAGTAAATTTATTGCGCGTGAAAACAAATTGGGGGTAAATAAATAGGAATTGACCCTGTGATCCTTGGGTCACGAGTCGTGTTCGCTAACTCTACTCCACCATGACACGCTCGTTCGACGAGGTTAATTACAGACAGGCCTTGTGTGTATTGTGGCACATAAGTAAAGAAATGAAAACGAGCTCGGTGTCTGCGAAGTGATACACGAAGAGGATCCCAGGCTGCTTAATGGACCCATGAGATCTACCGCGTCATATCTTTTAGGCACATCATACAGGTACCAAATTTTTTTTTCTTCTTTTTTTTTTTTTTTTTACCCATCGCCCGCTAGTTGTCCCAACAAGCTATAGCCACACCGGTGCATCCATGATGCCTTGTTTTTCAGTAACTGCGATCCTGGTAGGTGCGAATCACTGTCTAGTCGATTTTAGCGTGCTAAACTAGATCGATCACTATAGCGAAAAGGCCGTTGTATGTCCTGGCGAAGCCTGTTGTAGATGGTTTACGTTTGTGGGGTCTAACGTCCCAAAGCGACTCAGGCTTGAGAGACGCCTTAGTGGAGGGCTCCAAAATTTTCGACCATCTGGGGCTCTTTAACGTGCACTGACATCGCACAGCACACGGGCGCCTTGCTTTTTGCCTCCAGCGAAAAGCGGCCGCTGCGGCTAGGACTCGATCCCGCATCCTTGTCCACAGCAGTCGAGCGCCTTAACAACTGTCCTACCGTGGCGGGTTCCTATTGCAGATGGTAGTTAGTAGGTGACATGGCTGGCCACTGATTGGTCGTTGGATTGCGTGACGTCACGCGACCACACCACGTGGCCGAGTACGCAGGACCTGCCCAATCGAGTGCATGCACCTGTTTTGAAACGGGAAGGTAACATGAGAATCAAACCTGGAACCCTTGCATCTCGCGAGTCATATACACTACCCCCCTAGGTCACGCAGAAACATCCGTAGAGTTCGGTTATAAAGCGGGCCTTTATACATATGGCGGGTACTCCTACACCTGGTGTGGAACATAATAAAGGCACACATGAAAGGATCAATGATTAAGCGAGTGGCAGAGTGCATTACGCAAACGAAGACTCGAAAGTGGAGCTGGAGATGCGAAAAATAATATCACTAAACCAAAATAAATAAACCGAAGCGAGGATAAAATGTTAGAGCGCACCTAAGCCCCATTTACCTTACCCGGGTAAATCGGGAGCCATTGTTTCCTCACTTCTGCCGACGCCTGTCTGTGAGCCCGTTATACGTCCGTATGGCCGTGCCAACTAGAGCAACAAAATGCGTTAACTGCTTTTTAAAGTAGGCATTAAAAATGATGTACAGTCAAACCTCGATTTAACAAAACCCGGCTTAACGAAGATATTGCAATTCTCCCTCAGACGCCCATAGGATCTAATGCTTTGACTAACTCGAAATAACGAAATCAGTTCCGTGATCTGTGCCGATGTAACGAAGCTGTTTTCGAAAAAATGAAGGTGGAAAGGGGCTATTTTTGGTCTGATTGTGAACACACGGTAACAGCGCGGGGCACGTTCATCCCGCTTGTTGTTTATATATACCTATATATATATATATATATATATATATATATATATATATATATATATATATATATATATATATATATATCTGCGCGGCGCAGAACAAGAGTTGTAGTGTTCAGTTGAATTCACCCGATGGTGACAGCGGTATCGCATTCCAAGGGGCGATGCTACTGTTCGGTTCTTTTTTTGTGGCGTGCTTTGTGTGATTCATTCGCCATTATGCTCTTGCGGATAATTCCTCGTGCCTTTGAGTGCATTCTTCTCTCAAGTTCAGCTTGTTAGGCCTAAAGTGCTATACGTACCACTTCAGATCTACGAGAAATCGGTGCGGTCATTACTCGCAAAGCGCGTACAGGCAAAGATCACCGACTTTATTGCTGGAAAATAAATGTGCAGTCCTCTCGGGCTCTTCTTGATGAGTAACAATTTTTGTTTCTTGTGCGCTAACAGGGCCGATCATTTTTGCTGGCCGCATTTCAATTTGGGAGCATTAAGGCTTCGCAAGTATGATGCCGCGGTAGCTTTTTGGGTGCCGCCGCACCTTATAATCGAATGTATCAAATTATAGGACCGAGAAATGCCTCACTCGATTTAACGAAATTTCTGATTTAACGAAATAATTCACGGCTCCCCTCAACCTCTTTAAATCGAGTTTCAACTATATTACGACGTTGGATGATCCATGCGCGTCGTTGCCGGAGTACAAAGTGATGGGCTGAATAAGGTGTGAAACGTGCAGTGTTGTGATTCGCCTGTTTTTCCATCTTCCAGGATGCGTCCAGTTAGAATTATAAGGGACTTTGTTCGTGCTGATGATAATGCAGCTATCGATCCTTGCAATCACTGTTAGATAGCGCTTGCAGCAATGACATGCATAATTTATGTCATCACTTTAAGAATGCAATAGAATACTGTACCGAACATTTTGTTCCACTTAGAAAGGTACACATCAACCACCTAAATTCTTAGATAAGTTGTGAAATTGTTCAACTGAAACGTAAAATGAAACGATGTTGGAAGAAAAAAATACATTCCTTACAACAGTTTCAAGTACTAAAAAAAGAAACTTGCCTCAAAGTTCAAATTAGCGAAGTCTTATTAATTTATCACGACGCTCCCCGAATTCACCAAAAGTGATCCCAAAGGGTTTTGGAATTTTATGGGACGCAAGACTGATCAGTTGAGTAAAGTTCGAATTGATAGTGAAGTTGTAACTGACAGTACGACGATACCACAAGGTTTTAACAAATACTTTTAAAGTGTGTTTCTGACAGAGGGGGCAATGACAGCTAGAATCCGTTGTGAAGATCGTGGTTATGTTCCAACTGTTTCTGTAAATGGTGTTCAGTCTTTGCTGCGAAAGCTCTCCGATAAAAAATGCGCCGGTCCTGACGGGCTTTCCAATGCCTTCCTGAAACGTTTGCTGCACAGTTTTCCGTGTTCTTAACCAAGATTTTGTCAAGCTTCTCTATGTACTGGTGATGTACCGGAAGACTGGAGATTGGCCCGCGTTGTACCGATCCATAAAAAAGGCGATACGCTAACTATTTCTAATTACCGACTAATTTCAATCACTTCTTCGTGTTGCAAGTTATTAGAACATATAGTTTCCGGCTATCTTATATTTTTATCCGTTGTAGGCCATCATTGCACCCGCTACCGTTTTGGTAGTGGACGACGGCTGTTGCCGACGCGCGTCTTTCTCTCCCTGTCCTTTTTCTTTGTTCTCTTTTTCTCATCTGTCTGCACGAGGCAGCGGATGTGGCTCAGCTACAGAGCCAGTAGCAGTCCCGTGCATTTTCGTTTCCTTCTTCCTTCAGTCGCAACAAGAGCAGCAGAAACTTCTCACCCAGGTTAAGTCGTCGTCACATGTTAAAGCGACCTGTAGACATCGAGCACTGGGATTACAAGCAGTATTAAAGGGCTCCGAAAAGTACTAAAACAGGCAATCGCACTGCCACGATAAGTGTTTAACGTCCCAACCAAAGTCATGCCGGGGAGCGTAAGCATAAAGGCGACCAAAAAACTTCGCGAGAGTTTCGTATACCACAAAAATAGAAATAACAGCCGGGAGACGCGTGCTGACCGTGGAAATGAAACTTCGACACAGTTAACATATGACGACCAAGGTTAAAATAGCATCATAAACTCACAGTGAAAGGTAGCACAACTGGAAGGGAATACTAATGTGGTCATTGGCTTCATGCCGAATTTCGACAAAAACAGCAGTCCCTTAATCACACTTTCCTGTATGATTTTTTAATTAAGCTCTGAAACAGCTGTCGCACGATGAAGCTGCTTGACTGCTTGTCTCCTTGCTGTTAGCTCATGGGTTTAATGAGATAAGAGAGATAAGACTCAAAGTGATGACCCTTTGTGCAGTCACTTTCGGGGGCAATATTCCCGCGCTTTCTTCCATATAGGTAAATGACTTAAGCGCGCAATTTCCTCTTAGTATCAGACGGCTGACTTTACATATCATTCAGCGCATCATGCATGCTGTCTTCAATAACACTACTGTCTTAACTTAATGTTAAGACAGTAGCGTTATTACATTACAAGCCTATAGGTTCACTTCAACTTGTCCGTACTTTCGTGAGCGGATATTTTTGCCCACCCATTCGTCTGTATCCGGACGGACGAGAAATTCAAGCTCCCCTACACGAGAAAGAGCGTGACTTTGCAGAGAACATGCAGTGCATGTGTGGCCACGTGAGTGTGGGGACAGGTTAAACATGCTAGAATCCGCTAAAAGAATAGGAAGATCTAGAAGAAGAATAAGTAGACTTATTCAGCAGCAGACTTATTACAGCTCAGTTCAGTTCAGTCGTTCAGTCGTGTCCGACTCTTCGTGACCCTATTGACCATGTCACGCCACGCTTTCCGGTCTCTCACTATCTTCCTAACATCACATAACTTCATCTGCAGTGCCTCGAGGATGCCATCTAACCATCGCGTTCGCTGCTATACCCTTCTCCGGCAACCCTCAACCTTTCCCAACATCAAATCTTTCTCCAGCGACTCCTCTCTTCTCATCAGATGACCGAAGTAGCTGAGCTTTAACTTTAGAATTTGACCCTCCAATGAGCAGTCAGGGTTTATGGTCGACAATATTGACTGATTTGATCTTCTGGCAGTCCAAGGAACTCTCAAGAGTCTTCGCCAGCACCACAATTCAAACGCGTCAATTCTTCGGCGGTCAGCCTTTTTCACAGTCCAACTCTCGCATCCATACATCACAACTGGAAAGACCATAGCACGAGTTATACGGATCTTGGTTGGCAGACTAATGTCTCTGCTCTTTACTAGGCGGTCAAGGCTAACCATTGCTCTCTTTCCCAGAAGCAGGCGTCTCCTAATTTCATGGCTGCAGTCTCCTTCCGAGGTAATCTTGGAGCCCAAGAAGAGAAAATCTGTCACTGCTTCCACTTCTTGTCCCTTGATGCTCCAGGACGTGATAGGGCAAGACGCCATGATCTTTGTCTTTTTAATGTTCAGTTTAAGCCCAAACTTCTCACTCTCTTCTTGTACGCGCATCAGAAGTCTCTTGAGTTCCGCTTCACTTTCTGCAATTAAAGTGGTATCATCGGCATATCTAAGGTTGTTGATACGTTTTCCAGCAATCTTCACTCCAGCTGAAGACTCGCCCAGACCGGCCTTCCTCATGATGCACTCTGCATATAGGTTAAATAGGCAGGGCGACAGTATGCAGCCTTGCCTCACTCCTTTCTCAATCGGAAACCAATCAGTAAGACCATGCCCAGTTCTGACTGTGGCCTCTTGCCCTTCATACAGGTTCCTGAGGAGACAGATGAGGTGAATTGGAACTCCCATCTCTTGGAGAGCTTGCCACAATCTGCTGTGATCTACGCAGTCAAACGCTTTCGCAGCAGCACTCAATTATCCCAAAATTAACCACAAGACTAATTCTTGTCCATACCAACAACCAAACCACCGCTCCGGCGGTTCTGTGCTGCCGCTGCGTTCTTTCGCTGCATCGCCGCGGGAATATATCCCTTGAAATCGCGTTGTCTGCACCTTAAAGCGGCACTGAGGTGTCGTCTGTTGCCTGCTTCATCGCTGGCATATATCTTTTTCAGTCGCACAGCGCTCGCCTGCTTTATACAATTCACCTGCTGCGCTCCGCTCCGCTGACTCTTTCATAAACGCGAAGATCCCAATGCAGACAGCGCGTTTCACGCATCTGTGTTTTCTCTGGCGTTCTGTGGATGGAAGCGTTGTAAGTATTACGATACGAGAAACGGTACATGATATAAAATTCACAGAGTTCACAAAGTGTGTTTACATAGGCGAACAGTGGACGAATCAATCAGTGGACTCTGGATCAATTTCGGCCACCTAGGGCTCTTGAATTGCGCTGACATCTCACAGCGCGCGCATAATCTTCGTGTTTATTAAATTCCCGCAACTGAACGTTGTAGATGCACCATCGGTGGCAGAAGGATAGTTCATCGCAGAGCGAACAACTTGGTATGGCCTGCAAATGACTGAGGGTAAGTCTTGCAACATAAGAGTGAGCAGTTTTTCTGCCATAGAGCCAAGGTCATGTAAACACACACCGAGGCAAACGTACTAATGCAGATCCATAGCTGAAAGCTACTGTGAATATTTTAGAAGGTTATTCCAAAGAAGAAAAAAGAAACCGGCCACTGCAGTGTGCACTGACGTTCAAAAACAGCGAGTAGCTAGGACACTCGAATAGACTAATATTGTTTCTGCACTACAAGCGTCATTTCATGTTTTCCCCTGATGCTAAGCGCACAACAGCTATGAGTTCTTGATTTTGGTGGGAATTGCGCCCTTGACTAGATGAGGCCCGTTTTTCTTCATCAAGTAATACATTTCCTTTATAACTGCTGTAGTAGTTTAGGGAAAGAAATTCATCCTTGAAATACCGTGCTTTTCAGTTAATTATCGGCCCATCTGGGGAATATTCCGCTTCTACAGCTCGAAAAGCTTGAAATCAGGTGGCAGCCGAAACAAGGGGACTTTTTCGCTTTTCGCCGTACCCTGAACTATAGGCAACGACAAAACACTTCATCGCCTACCTTACCATCTGTATAAAAAAAAAAAAAAAAAGAGAGAGAGAGAGAGAATCAGTACATCGTATGCGCTCCTCCCAAGTCTGCCATGCTATGTATGCCGTACCGTCCGCGTACTGGTTATCTCGCTGCGTGGTTTGTCGTCTGCATGCACCAGTCGACTCATTCTCAAGGGAATATGCAGACGACAAAATAAAAACGAAACTGGCGGAGCTTTATCTTAAAGTTTTATCTTAAGAAAAGACACCGATTGGCGTACGCACAATGATGACAACGATTCCACTTCAGCGTTTTCCGGCAAGCAGACGATGTGCAAAGCTACCCCTCCGTCTGCTCTCCGCCCGTTGTGCGACGCTCGCGCGGTTGCCTGGATCGAGTCGAGAGGCGGCGCACCAATTAGTCTCTTTCTGCAAGGAGAAAGGAGGAAAGCGTGACCAAAGCCGCGTTGGCGAGGAAAGGAAAGTGGAGAAAAAGAGTACAGTCCGAAGCTGAGCACCGGACGCGGGCTTGGCGTTCTTGTAGCAAAATCGGCCTACGCCGAATGCATTGCAGCGCGCCAGAGTCGGCGCTCCTGTCTTATCCTACTCTGTGTCCAAAACTGATGTCCAGGTACGTGCAAACAGACACCATTTCTGGCGCGCAAAACGTTTACACGATATCGGTCATCTTAGTATGAGGCATCACCAGTGTTATACCTTCCACTGCACAGCCACTTCAGGACCGGCGAAAAACAGCTTTTTTTCTTTCTCTTGCAATCTCCACTGGCCATCTGGAAGATAGCGGTGCTCGAGCAGTGTAGATACTACAATTACAGCTACGTTTGTCGAGTACAGCCACGTGGGCGTTGCGTGCGTTGCCGCATCCTTTGCGAGGAGCACCGGCGGTCGCGTGTCATTCCTTTTCCCAGCGCTGTCGACATCGCAGAGATAAGCGACAGGCCGCGAGAGGACAGATAACCGGCACTCGATGGGAAGGGCGGCGGATAACAGGCAGTTCCCGGGAAGCGAGTCAAAAGTCGGCTCGCTGGATGCTCTAATGTCAGCCCCCTTCGCCACATCGACGGCAGTTATGCAGCGGCAACGATCTTCGCGATGGCATTTTCCAATGAGCAACTTAACTATCGAGTTCGCTTCATTCATTCCGTTATTTCTGCTTCCGGCCGGATATCCCATCGGGATGCAATGTCTCTGCGTGCGTGTGTGCATACCTCCGGCGGCTGCGTGCACAAGATTACGCTTTTTGTTTCTTTTTTACGTAAATGTAATACCTTGCGTACCTCCGTAATAGGACAAGTAGGCAGAGGTCGGTCAGTAACATTTCTTAAAAGATACGCAGCAGTGCTTAAATAGCGTAGCTTTGTCTCGCCTATTATTGTCTATGTACGAGAAAATAAAAAATACCGCATACACGCTTTCCACTGAAGGTTGAGTGGGTGGACATTTCAAGTAGCGAATATCAATTCCGTTCTACTGATATTCAAAGTCTTATACATCTGTACAGTGTGCAGTCACTATCAAACAACAACGAAAATCATGTAAAGATTGAATTGCTATTCCTGAAGGCGCTTACAAGAGCGCATATTCTAAATTAGTAAAGCAAGGCATTATCATGTCTTGTTTTTTTTTTTTCCCTTCATAAGTCCTGTATTTACCGCATGTTATCCAGCTTCCAATGTTAGGCCTGACATCTTCAGTCTGCAGGCATTCTGTTAAGAATACCTGCGAAAGCTTGCTTCAGCAGCTGAAAACCATAGAAAGGAATGAATAAAACACGGACCAAACCGCATCATTCCTCATGCCTTACATTTAATCTCTTTCCCACAATACTTAGGCAGGGATCTCTGGGATTCACATCGTTTTTTCGGCACCACTACAAACTAGACTACGGACTAAAGTATGCCCTCTACTCCCAAAAAGGAGATATAAAAAAAGCGGAATCAAGCACACTGTAGAGGGAACCATGAAACTAACTTCACTAAATGCATCTCGGATGTAATCTGTCTGGTTATATTTGTCTCTTGGGGATGGGCATGCAAAGGAAAAACTGACAGATGCTTCAACAAGCGGGCCCCGGAGCACAAACGATCACTTCGTTCGTACCGGTACGGTCAGCAGGGCCCGTATTCCGAGCTTGCGTAATTATCGTAAGTGTCGCTATCTCCCCGACCTCGAGTCACCTGATTGGTGGAAACGCCGGAACATGATGTTGCCACCTCTTCCGGTTCCGCAGTGGCAACACCCAGTTCCGGCGTCTCGACCAATCGGATGACTCGAAGTCGGGTGAGATAGCGACACTTCGATAACGACGCAAACTCGGGAATACGGGCCTAGCACTATGCCCCTACAGTGCAAAAGTTGCAAAAGTCGTAGCTGTTTTCCATATCTGGATACAACTGCATTCCTGTGAGCGCACTTGTGAGCACACTTGGCAACAGTTGTGTATATATCTGTCGGTGCAAAACTAATACACACAATAGAGAATCGCCGCATGATATATAAGCTCACGACAGCGAAAAATCACCTTACGCAGCGAATGAATATTGCCGCGAAACCTTCAAAATTGTATTTGCTGTTTTAACAGCCGCCGGCATACAGCCTTATCACTCTGATTCTGGATCGCGTAGCAGTTCCGTATTTTTTTGTTTGTTAATGCTCGATGTCGCGAGTCACACCTTTATCAGTTTTCGTTGTAGCGCAAGATGCACCGAGATCTGTCCCGAAGATTCCGGCCACTCGTGTCTTTTTCTACAATGTTCCAGCTTGTGCTGGTAGCTGTTTGCGACGTTATCTAGATTGTTCTGAGCAGCCTTTAAATTGAGCATTGACGACTGTGACGGGCATTCTTTGTCTGACCACCGACGAGCACATTTGTTGCTATCGCCGCCGCCGAGTTGCTTAGTTCTTTTGCGGGCGGAAGTCAGCCCAATAAAGAGTTAATTTCCGTACCATCAAGCCTGTGTCTTCATTTGTGTCATCGACCCTGGTCATCACCACGTGACAATATCACAAAACCACTTCACTTATCATTCAAGTTTTGAACGGCTTCAACAAAGTATTGGTAAAAAGGAAAGTCGGAAACCAATACTCGAGCTGAGACGCTCCATTGTCACACGCAGACTGACAATAACAACATTGCTGTCTGAGTGGGAATTGCGAGGGCATGCAGTTAAACCATGAGAAGGCAAACATGGCTTGCCTCCGCGGATAAATCAATGCCTCGCAATTCTACTTTTGTGTTCATTGGATCTCCCCCTATTCCGAAACGGTTTGGTCAGCTCGATTAATTTCCCGTGAAGAATGGCAAAGCTCGTGCAAATAAACTCTGTTAATGGAAAAATATGAAGGCGGTCAGACGTAAAGCGCCGCTGAAGGAGGAAAACCAGAGACAGTTGTTACGGTATACTGCATGTTACAAAGTGACTTGGTTTAAAACGTCCTCGACCCAACGCAATAGTCGAGTCGGTGAGTCGGAGAGGCCTCGCTTCCGCCGAGCATAAGATCGGCCATGGGGTGCTCACCTTTCGTCGTGGCGTCATTTGTTTACGCGGGGAATGACATTTTTTTTATGCCGTGGCCATTCACAACGCAATCAACCTTATTTTGTTGTTGGCTCAGAGCAGTCTACTCACCCCCCTTTCAGCAAGACAGGTAGTCGCGTATTTGAGAAGTTTACAATGCCGTAGTTTTTGTATACTCATTGGGCGTGCTGAAACGCCTGCTCTTTGCATATTCGTATGCGCTGCAGCGCCAAAATGACCCGTTCTAACATTCGTTTAAGCTGTCGACTATTCGAGTTTAGAACTTGTTATTAGCTTCAATATATGGCATTAATTCATGGATTTCATGTTTCTTTCGTTGATTTCACACATTAAATTCGGGTTTCATTTCGCGGCTAGCAAAATTTAACTTAAAATGACGCGAGTCGGTAAAATAATGAGGAAATTTCAGTTCAGAATAACCAAGAAGTATACACAGGATTTGCGAACATTGCAATATTTGTTAATATCCCTATTTTCCTTTGACATTACTAATGAAATGAGAAGAAAAGGACTTTGAAAAAAAAAATAATATAATGGCACTATCAGCCATGTTTTTAGCTTAATAGTGAAGCATAACTGATCTTTAACTCGTCGTTTTTAATTTAGGTAATACCTTGGGCTGGAACAATTTTCTCCTACCAAATTTAATATTTAAATGCCATCAAACCTTAACAAACCGTCCACTTCTTTGTAACTTCGCAGCTTGCATTCATATCCTTTATATAACAAACGAAGCAAGACCGCGGAAATGAAGCATTTTCCATTATATTTTTTTTTTCTTTTTTTGTGCGCAATAAGGCATATTATTTTCTTTTCTGCCACACATTTTTCCTGCAACTGTAACGCAGTATATATGCTGTCTTTTTTTTTTTTAATTCATGTCTTTAGCAATAAAGAGTTGATTCGTGTAAAGTTACACTTTTAGTTTCCTTCATTTTTATGTTCTTTATCTACTCCTTGTTAAAAGGGACGTAGGCACCGCCAAGCCATTGATGAAAATTAGCGCACAAAGTCCAGCCCCAATGGCGCTCAAGTACAATCAAAGCTCACTAAAACGGGCTCGCACGATCCAAAAGAAGTCCGGACTGCGCTGTACCTGCACTATTTCTGAAGGGAACAATTTGCCTCCGCTGCTTCCAACCAGTGTTTATTCCACTGAAAATCCGAGTTACTGACGCTATTGTTCTCATGCAAAATTAAGTATTGCCTAACTCTATGTTTGTGCTACTGCAACGATCACTTCGCTCCAACTGCAGTGATAGTTTAGTGCTGCGTACCTTCTTTGCTTGATCTGCTTAGAGCACTCGTTCACTGCAGTATTGAAGGTTGACTGTCAGACATTTTTGTTTTGTTTGTTTTGAACCTTCTTTCGCTTCTTTAACGGCTCTTTATTTTCCTTCTATCGTTTCCGCAGTTAGTACACTGGTTTGATATTCTACTCACTTTTAACCTTTTTTAAACGTCTGCGATTATTATCTGTAGGCTGCTTCTGTTTGGACCACGTCGATGTCTCCATTAGTGTATAAATAAGTAAATAAATATAAGAGAACCGTCTCCAACATGACTCCACGAAGCTTTGTGATATTGAAAACAGAAGAGAAAAATTACTGGTGGACTGCCTCACTTATTTAGTTCAGTTCAGTTCAGTCGTTCAGTCGTGTCCGACTCTTCGTGAACCTATGGACCATGTCACGCCACGCTTTCCGGTCTCTCACTATCTTCCTAACATCACATAACTTCATCTGCAGTGCCTCGAGGATGCCATCTAACCATCGCGTTCGCTGCCTACCCCTTCTCCGGCGACCCTCAACTTTTCCTAACATCAAATCTTTCTCCAGCGACTCCTCTCTTCTCATCAGATGACCAAAGTAGCTGAGCTTTAACTTTAGAATTTGACCCTCCAATGAGCAGTCAGGGTTTATGGTCGACAATATCGACTGATTTGATCTTCTGGCAGTTCAAGGAACTCTCAAGAGTCTTCGCCAGCACCACAATTCAAACGCGTCAATTCTTCGGCGGTCAGCCTTTTTCACAGTCCAACTCTCACATCCATACATCACAACTGGAAAGACCATAGCACGGGTTATACGGATCTTGGTTGGTAGACTAATGTCTCTGCTCTTTACTAGGCGGTCAAGGCTAACCATTGCTCTCTTTCCCAGAAGCAGGCGTCTCCTAATTTCATGGCTGCAGTCTCCTTCCGAGGTAATCTTGGAGCCCAAGAAGAGAAAATCTGTCACCGCTTCCACTTCTTGTCCCTTGATGCTCCAGGACTTGATAGGGCAAGACGCCATGATCTTTGTCTTTTTAATGTTAAGTTTAAGCCCTGTTACGACCAAGCATCCGCAATTGCGCGCTCTATTGTTCGCCTGTGGGCATGGATAAGTTTTGTGAATATGTGGTGATGGTCCAATGGCTCTAAGTGAGCCTGTTTCCAGGAATCCTGTTTTGTAAGCATGTTTTGCTTTGTGGACAACCTGCAAATGCCAAATTGGCCCTGTCAAGAGAACGTCTGGAAAAACACAAAGAAACGTCCCCCTGCGGGAAATAGCAGGAAGTGCTTTCTTTTGTTCACCCTTCCAGTCGAGAAGTGCTATCCTCCAGTGATGAATGCCTCCTATCCAAAGGAGACGACAGAGTGACATGTCCGCTGACGTGCAGGACAAGAAATGAGCATGACTCATACGGCCATTAAGTGATTTCCCGGGAATGCAGGAAAGATTTGCAATTGTCGAAAAGGGACAATGTTGGGAGCCCTATGCGGCGCCACGTGCACTCGGGTTTCTGAGAAGTAAAACCCCTTGTCAGAACCAGCCTGTGGTTTCTTTGCTGAAGAATAGAAATG
This sequence comes from Amblyomma maculatum, assembly GCF_055883805.1. Taxonomy (NCBI): domain Eukaryota; kingdom Metazoa; phylum Arthropoda; class Arachnida; order Ixodida; family Ixodidae; genus Amblyomma; species Amblyomma maculatum. The sequence goes on from NC_139344.1 coordinate 54,611,242, forward strand.
TACCTCCTCTCCTCGCCGTTCCCAAGCTTTTCCCGCCAACAAGTGATCACGCCCAACGAATGAATGCCGGACCAGTCAGTGCTTCAGACCATCAGTGCAGTGATGTGTTCGATTGGATGCCGATACCTGAGGGGCGTGCCCTGGATTTGGTTGGTCAGCATCTTCAGAGAGGGGCTGGACATAGGGGGTTTTTAAGGACGCTGCAGAGCACGAAATGTCGCTCTGGGCCCTGGGTAAACGGCTCATCCAGTCGCTTCTCGCTATGAACTCTTAACGCTTGTCATTTTGCTGATGTACCCTTCTTCTTCATGTAAATATTCTTGTAAATACGTTTTCTCAAAGTGCCAGTAAACCTGCTTGTATATATTTTACCAACTACGAAGATTCAGTCCTTCTTCAACCCCGAGTCTCTGCACGCTACCAAGTGAAGGCCGGGTCGACATAGCCCCAGCGTCACGACAACTGGTGATCAGCGGTGGGATCTGAATCTACAAGCACAACGACTGGTGACCAGCGTTGGGATCTGAATCTACAAGCCACAACATCTGGTGATTGGAGGTGGATCTGAAGCTACAAGCCACAACATCTTGTGATCGGAGGTGGCATCTCAAGCAACAAGCAGGCGCAACAATCGGCCAACAAGACAGCAGCTCGGAACATCGATCGCATGTGTGGGTGAGTGCTTGGCTTTTCTTCTGATGTGGACCAGGTTCTAGAACAGGGTTAGATTTTAGAACTGGTAAAAAGTGTTGAAACGCCTTTAGGTTTGGTAGTTTGCACTGTTGTTTTGGAAGTAGCCGACACTCGGAGCGATTATGGACCTACAAAAGCTGCAGAAACCGGACCTGTTGCTATTGTGTGAGGAATTGGGAATTGATACAAGTGGTTTGGCACGAAAACCCTTGATTATAAAGGCAATCACTGATCTGGGAGCCGATGATGAGGAGCTCAGTGAAGCATGGAACCTCATCGAACAAAAAAAGGAGGAGCAGCTCATACAGCAGAAAGAGCGAGAAAAAGAGGAAAAGAGGCGGGAGCGTGAAATTGAGAGAGAAGCAAAAAAAGCGGGAGCTAGAAATTGAGCTCCGGAAATTAGAAGTAGAGTTGAGCAAGAGGTCGGGCAATTGTCCCCAGCTAGCGGTACCTCTTCTCAACAAGGAGGCAGATTTCAAGATGTCAAAGTACATGCAGCCATATGTGATATCAGGGGATATCGGTCTGTATCTGGGTAACTTTGAGCGAACTTGCGAAGAACTGTCCTTCCAGCGAGACACGTGGTCTCAGAGATTATTGACGGTTCTGCCCTGCGAGGCAGCGGAGGTTGTCGCGCGGCTAAACAAGGAGGACGCGGACAACTACGAGAAGGTCAAAGCTTGCCTTCTGATTTTCGGAGACAGAGATGTGCAGGCCTTAACACGTTCAAAGGCGCGAGAACTAGCTACACTGCTCATTTCAGAAAAATCAACAGCGGAGGAAACGGCAGTTAAAACAGTGGTAAATGCGGAAAATAGCGGGCCAGAAAACTTTGAGAGCGAGGCATCTCAGATAAGTCAACATGAAAGTGAGCTTGATAAGACACGGAATGAGGACGTTCTTGAAAGTAACCTCTTGCCGCCAGTGTCTAGTAATCTCACGAGACTTTTAAGTGGAACCCGAGAGGACTTAGCTATGGAGCAAGCCAATGATCCCAAGAATAAGCTCGAAGTACAGTGGGAAGGACCTGCTAAAGTCGTTGCAGAGCTTTCTGACACTAACTACGCAGTGAAAATTCCCGATAGGCGTAAAGCAGTGCGCATTTATCATTGCAATCTTAAGAAGCCTTATGTGCAGAAGGAAGCCGTGGTAAATCTAACGTTAAACCTTCCCGAGGAGATGGGGGATAACTTGATTTGCCTCAGCGGAAAAGGAAGCAACGCTCAGGAGCTTCACAAAAAGACGGAGCAGAGAGGAGAACTAAAGAAATCCCAGCTGTCCGATCTGGGCGAGCTAATAACAGAGTTTGAGGCCTGCTTCGTGGACAGGCCAGGCAGGACTGATTTGACTGAGCACGATATTGAGCTGACTTCAGACGTGCCAGTGCGATCAAGGTGCTACCGATTCTCTCCAAGGCAAAGAGAAATTCTGGATAGGGAAGTAACTCGCATGCTGGAATTGGGAGTAATAAAACCCTCGGAAAGCGATTATGCTTCGCCTATGATCTTAGTAGAAGCTCCAGGTAAAGACCCTAGGCCTGTGGTAGACTACCGAAAGCTAAATTCTCTCACCAGGGATCAAGTGTATCCTATTCCGAATATTGAGGAGAGAGTAGAACAGGTCAGTAGAGCGGCATATGTGACTACGCTGGACCTTACTCGAGGATACTGGCAAGTACCGCTCACTGAACGCGCCAGCAGATACGCGGCTTTCGTCACTCCGACGGGCAGCTACCAGCCAACAATGATGAGTTTCGGGCTCAAAAATGCTCCATTTTGTTTTTCACGACTCATGGATAGGGTTTTAAAGGGGTGTGAAACATTCGCGGTGCCTTATTTAGACGACATTGCGGTTTTTTCCGACTCATGGGCGGACCATATGGTACATCTAAGAGCTGTACTGAGCCTTTTGCGTCAAGCTGGACTAACCGTAAAGGCCGAGAAATGTTGCCTGGCAAGGGCGACCGTGGACTACTTGGGTCACAATGTAGGTCAAGGTTTCAGGAAACCCAGCGAGATTAAGATTTCTGCGGTAGCAGACTACCCGCGGCCGAGCACGAAGACGGAAATTCGAGCATTCCTAGGTCTGACGGGATACTACAATCACTACATCCCTAACTATTCATCTTTGGCTAGCCCTCTGACCGACGCTCTCCGCAAGACAGAACCGACAAATGTAGTCTGGGACGAACAAAAGGAAGCCTCCTTCGTAAACCTGAAGGCTGTGCTGATTAGCCGTCCGGTATTGCGAGCTCCAGACTATGGCCGAGAATTCACGGTCCAGTGTGATGCCAGTGATCGAGGGTTAGGTGCTGTTCTCTGCCAGAGAGATGACGACGGTAATGAGCACCCCGTGCTCTACTTGAGCAGAAAACTGAGTTCTAGAGAGAGGGCTTATTGCGCGTCAGAGAAAGAATGCGCTTGCATTGTATGGGCCATTCAAAAATTGCAGTGCTATCTTGGAGGGGCCAAATTCACCGTAGAGACGGACCATTGTCCCCTGGCTTGGCTGCAAACTGCGACATCGAAGAACAGTCGCCTTCTTAGGTGGAGCTTGATTTTACAGCAGTACAATTTTGAAATAAGATACAAAAAGGGGAAGTTAAATGGGAATGCGGACGCGCTTAGCCGCTCTTTCTAAGCGGTCCGAGATGTTCCTCACCATGTATCCAAATTGATAATCAGGTTTTTTTTTTTTTTTTTTCGTGCGCTTGTATATGTGTGACTATGTAAAGCAGCACGTTTGGTTTTCTAGGAATACGTGGGTCCTGAACGTCTTGAGAGTGGGCTTTTCTCGAACAACAATGGCAGTTTTCTTTTGACCTGGTCTCTTCAGACGGGAGCCGAGTGCTTGCTTCGACATGTGGTTGAGTTTCAGACAGCTCGAGCAATTTGGCCTACAACAATCAAGACAACGCGACAAGCAACAGCGAGCTTCAAGCGTTCACGTGCAGGCCATTAAGTCGTCTCTTCATGCAGCAGCTGGGACTGCTGCCCTCCGAGACTCTTCTGGCGGGGGAGGAGGCTGTTACGACCAAGCATCCGCAATTGCGCGCTCTATTGTTCGCCTGTGGGCATGGATAAGTTTTGTGAATATGTGGTGATGGTCCAATGGCTCTAAGTGAGCCTGTTTCCAGGAATCCTGTTTTGTAAGCATGTTTTGCTTTGTGGACAACCTGCAAATGCCAAATTGGCCCTGTCAAGAGAACGTCTGGAAAAACACAAAGAAACGTCCCCCTGCGGGAAATAGCAGGAAGTGCTTTCTTTTGTTCACCCTTCCAGTCGAGAAGTGCTATCCTCCAGTGATGAATGCCTCCTATCCAAAGGAGACGACAGAGTGACATGTCCGCTGACGTGCAGGACAAGAAATGAGCATGACTCATACGGCCATTAAGTGATTTCCCGGGAATGCAGGAAAGATTTGCAATTGTCGAAAAGGGACAATGTTGGGAGCCCTATGCGGCGCCACGTGCACTCGGGTTTCTGAGAAGTAAAACCCCTTGTCAGAACCAGCCTGTGGTTTCTTTGCTGAAGAATAGAAATGTACCTCCTCTCCTCGCCGTTCCCAAGCTTTTCCCGCCAACAAGTGATCACGCCCAACGAATGAATGCCGGACCAGTCAGTGCTTCAGACCATCAGTGCAGTGATGTGTTCGATTGGATGCCGATACCTGAGGGGCGTGCCCTGGATTTGGTTGGTCAGCATCTTCAGAGAGGGGCTGGACATAGGGGGTTTTTAAGGACGCTGCAGAGCACGAAATGTCGCTCTGGGCCCTGGGTAAACGGCTCATCCAGTCGCTTCTCGCTATGAACTCTTAACGCTTGTCATTTTGCTGATGTACCCTTCTTCTTCATGTAAATATTCTTGTAAATACGTTTTCTCAAAGTGCCAGTAAACCTGCTTGTATATATTTTACCAACTACGAAGATTCAGTCCTTCTTCAACCCCGAGTCTCTGCACGCTACCAAGTGAAGGCCGGGTCGACATAGCCCCAGCGTCACGACAGCCCAAACTTCTCACACTCTTCTTGTACGCGCATCAGGAGTCTCTTGAGTTCCACTTCACTTTCTGCCATTAAAGTGGTATCATCCGCATATCTAAGGTTGCTGATACGTTTTCCAGCAATCTTCACTCCAGCTGAAGACTCGTCCAGACCGGCCTTCCTTAAGCTACCCTCAAATAATTTTGCACTGCATTTCTAGTACATAGTTGCAGAAATTCACCATAGCAGTTTTCTTACTGCTCTAGGAATCACATTATCGTCTAGACGGCGATGAATAACACCCTATGAACTCACGTCCACAAGAACGAGGTTTCCCAATACAACCTGCCTGATGAAGGATCGCAGTGACTGTTTAAGTGATCCTTCAGCAACCTTTCCTTGTATTTCTACCATCTACCGTCTTTCAGCAGAGCAGCTGTTTTGATGTTGTGGAAGCCCCGCTGGCAGCCTAGAAGGAAATCTACCCCTAGATTTATTCCGCTATAGCCAATAGTCAGGTGTTACAGCTATACTGTCTGCAGTGGACGACTTTACTGAACACTTCTAGTCGTCGATTTGCGTTCTTTTAAAAGCTGTGACGATGAATTACGTACGCGTGCCATCACAGATGCTTTATATCGCCCACGCTTGCCATTTTGATTTTAGGGCTGTATTAAATGATGACGGCGGATGACAACCGGGCCTGTTGAATCTGACGAGCGGTGGATTTAAAATACGTGAGGTCCAAACGAAATTGACGATAGGTTCCGTTATATCCAGGTGTCCGTTGCATCGGGATCCGTTGTAACGAGAGTGTAACCTCTGTCTACAAAGTGGGTTTTCTTTGGAGACATTGCTCGATTGTGGCGTGACACGTTTAGAGCGGAAAACATATGGTACAAAAGAAGTGAACTGAAGTGTAGCTTCACGGCATTCTAATGTATACACGTACGGATCTCATTTCTTTGAACTCCGTTAAGGATACAGTTCATAATGCGAATCCAAAGGCACGTGCTTAGCAGGATGAGAGTGAGCGCTGCCTACTTTGTATTCGAAAGCCCTTGCAGTGCTTACCTCTACTTCAAACACAAATAAGAAAAGCGGCACGAGGTTTTTTCCTCACCTTGAAGTGTGCTTTTGTAAAAAGCAAGAAGAGTTGGCTCAGCTCGAGTGTCGACAGTAACCATTGTTTGAATGCTAATTTCGCCTCATCCCTCACGGCGGACGGCACTGTGGAGTAGCTACACGTGCGCTGTACTTGTGTAATTCGATGCCTCTGGATTTAGGGTGAAAATAATTGCTTTGTTCGTACTGTCTAGCGAGAGCGTATGTGTGTACGGTTTACATGTTGTCACGGAGGGGCGACAGGATGCAAACCGACCAAGAATAAGAAACTGAACTTTACATCCAATATATTTGAGCTCACATTACTGTGAGCTCAAGTATACTCGATGAAAATTTCTGAGCTTCTTGGAACGTGACTGAGGTACTTCATGAGCAGCACGGCATATCGGATCCTATTCCTGGCTGAAGTCCAAAATACGCAGAAACAGACAATGAGTTAGCCGGGCAGGCGTCGTTACTGGAAATCTGCCAGCCACCATAACTATAACAGAGCACGTGCTCTTTCAAAGCACCTTGAGCTTGTTTGCAGCTGGTGGAAGACTGAAGACATGTTTTCAGTTTCTCTACTCAGGAAATTTCTAGGCACCCTCGGTAAGGTTACAAAGGCGTGCTAATTACGAGGGTCCTGTGCATGTTGGAGAAACAGCGTGCATGATCTATCCTGAGCTTACTCTCGCTGTTAATTTCGGTCGCCAGGAGGAATAGTGAAGGGTCTAGCTGTCCTTAGTCTTGCACAGCATGCTCCCGACTACTGGAATTTGTCTCGGGAACCCTGCGCCTGTAGAAGTGAGACCAGTGCCTGCGTCAAGGAGAGACGCATAGATAACCACGGAGAGACGCATACATAAACGACGGCGCTGTTTACAGCGGCTTTCTGGGCTTCTTGAGATCAATTAAATGATATACATTGCCATTCGTATTCTTTATTCATTATGTTTATAATACGTGGCAGCATTTACATCACGGTATCTTCTATCCACCTTCATTTGCTATCAAGGTTGGCGCTGAATCGGCAGCCTTCACGGACGCGTTTAAATAAACGAACGAAACAGCCGCTGCTTTTTTTTTTTTTCTTTTTTTTTTTTTTTTTTTTTTTTTTGCGGGTGCTGATTCTACGCACTCGAACTTACCGGGCTAGAAGTCGTTGATCTGGTGCTCTCTCACTGGTGTAGATCTGGCTTCACCGTAATCTGAAAAGAAAAAAAAAAAAAAAGAAAAGTAGTTATGTCTCTCTTGAAAACACAATCTGAAGAAGGAAGTCTGATGCCATTGTCGGTGGTGGTTATACATTGGCCTATGCAATCAGACGGCGGATCCTTCCAGAAACGCTAAAACATCCGAAAACCTTCATTGCGAAATGTGCCTCGTATACAGTGCTCACTGCCTCTGTTTGTTCTGAGTCGTCATCTGGAAGGAACCTCTGAGAGCGTAAATAGGTATCCTAGCTATCTGACTGCCGACAAGGAAACGAATATCCGTGAATATGTTCCGTTCCGAGGAGCCCCCGCTCGTTCAGGAGTCCCGACGTGCAGAGTCGGTCACACTTGTCTAACACGCTCGAAGTGTGCTGTGCGGAGGAAGTGAAGCAAAATCCTAAAGCAAGTATTGAATCATTACTAATAATACTTGAGTTCCAATAGCACAGACGCAGTGCCATGCGAGTCACACATACGCAATTCGCTGCCGCTAGCAAAGCAGCTGGGTTAATATTTGAACCATGATTGCTCCGCATCATACCATTCTCTGGATCTCTACAAGTGTGATCGACCAGTCGTTCAACGGGCATTTCAAAGTCTTGCCTCTTTTTCCTTCTTTCCTTGACAGATGAGCTTATTAACACTACACTTCTCTCCAAGATGCTCCCACTTGATGCTCTAAAAGCGTTGCCACCAAAACATTATGAGGAAGACTTCCTGTCTACATATGCACTGAAATGTCCAAGCACTTTCGCGAATATCCGGCGTGGAGAAAAGATAACTCTAATATTTCGTGCTTAAGCCTTGAATGTGGAATACCAGAGGTGTAGATAAAAACGTCACCGGAAAGAATTAGTGCCCAGAAGATACGGCCCCAGAAAAAAAAGTCCCCAGAAGAAAAGGCTGAAAAAGCGGCCACTAGGAAAAAACGTTCCCAAGTCTAAAATGGGACCCAACAATGAATTCTTCCGGAATTAACATCGCAGCAAATGCACATTTTATTCAATTCTTTTTTGGTTTTGAGATAAATGTAATCATCATTTGGGAGCTAGGTCCTGCGCCTGAAGTGTTTACATGCACTGCGAAAAAGCATAGTGAAAGAGCCGTCTGACTCATACGTTGCGTGGTTCCGAGCTCTTCAGCTCGTTTGGCAATCATTAAGACAGGTCTAATAAGCTCAGTAATATATTACTCGTCGAGAAAGATACAAGCGGCTCGGAGCATAGTAGTCTTGGGGAACCGTCCAAAACAGAAGGCTTCTTTAGAACTGCCTCGAAGACCTTACGGTGACGAGTTTCAACCCTTCTTCTGATGATGGTGTAGAATCATTGCTGTACTTCCGGTGGTGATGGAAATGCGGTATTGTGGAAGGCAGTCGGAAACTTGACCGGTCGTTGACTATTGTTGCCCTAACGCATCGCTACAAGCTACTGGTCCAATAAAGCCGGTGGTCAGCTCGCATTTCCCCCGCAACTGAGGCGAAGACGAGCGCCGTTACTGTGTTACCACTGCCATCTTTTTTTTTTTTTTTTTTTGTTATGAACTCCCCGTACCAGTTAGAGTTTGCAACAGAGTTGAAATTTGGGTCAATTGGTGCATGTTCTTGAAAGCAACCAGTCAAAATACGAAGGACCAAGAGGAAGACGAGGCACACTCATCGACTGGTGACCAGTCGATGTGTGTGCCTCGTCTTCCTCTTTGTCCTTCGTATTTTGACTGGTTCCTTTCAAGAATAGTTAGAGATTTTCGGTCACGTACTTCCAAGCCGACAGGTGGAAGCGCTGTAGCATACATCCATTGCAGTTTACCACGAAAAACGCAGTCGCCGCTCGGGGGAATTTTTTCCTACTTCGCAAATAGGAACTTTTTTTCCGGGGACGTTTCTTCTGGGGACATTTCTTCGGGGTCAATTTTTCAGGGGACATTTACTCCGGGGAGATTTTTTCCGGTACGTTTTTACCGGAACCCGGAATACCCCCTCCCCCCCCCCCCCCCCCCTTCCTCCCAGCTACCCCATCACTTCACTAAACGAGCAACGTTGTATTGCTCTTTAATAAAGTGTATAAGGGTATGCCCGAGTAACAGTTGGTTTCTTGCAGTGTTAGTAAGCCAACCCGAAAAGGTAGCTTCAAGGACTATGTACAAGTCCAAATATATACATATTCATTTATTCTCAGCAGGTTTTTTATTGTATCGAATTTTTAAACATAGCACAATAATAATTGCATAGTAGAAGAAAGCTAGCACAAAAAGGGATGTTGGTGCAGCTTTATCTTTTATATTGCTTATGTTTACAATAAAACTGAGCACTGGCAACTCTCACACTTCATTGTGACTACTAAGTCTTCACAACAGCATTACCTCAACTGCGGCTAAGCGATATCCTTGGCCTACCTAAACTTGCACTTACTTTGGTGGACGCTTGCGAAACCCAGCATGGCTTCTCTAAAAGATGCGATGGCATACACGATTTTCATTCAGCTCCATAAAATTAATCTGGCTTTCATCCCAAGCACGAAGCACCAGTAGCTGAGGGCTTTTAAGCCAATGAAAAACCATTTTTTGACACAAGGATCGCGGGATGAAGTCGGCTCCTTTCAGCTTTCGTCGACGAAGGCCTTTCAGTCGTTTTGGAAGCGCCTTGTTCTGGCAGAATAAATAAATAACGGCACAGTAAAAAAAAAAAAAAAAAAAAAAGAAAAAAAAAACAAAAAAAAAACCGAAAGCTCTGTACCATTTTTTGAGCGCGCATTTACTACGCAGCTCGCTACCATGTCTACGCAGCTGCCATCGTCGAACCTAAAATCCTCGCTTCAGAGCAGGAAAATCGTCTCGACAACGCTCCAAAACACGGGGGGCGCCCAAGACTGCGAGCGTGCACACAAAGCCCTGTCACCATGAGGAGAGAGGGCGGAAAGGCAGCCAGCAGCGGCAACTCTACGAGCGCCCGCGTTATTTGCGAACAGCGCATAGGAAATGGGCATTATGTGTGCGCGGGTATGCCGCACAGCCGAACCATAGGGGAGAATGGAGGGAGAAGCTCTTGGAGCCCTGCCTCTGGTGGAGCTAGCTGCCACATCGTCGGAGAAGGGTCTTAGGCGGGGTCGCGCACAACCACCGCGGCGCAAGCCGGGGTTAGGCGGCGCTCCCTGTAAGCGAGGAGGGGGTCAGCTGAGCAAACGAAAGTTCAATAACCCCACCTGCGCACTGGTTTCCCGTCCGTCGCCCGGGAACCGCGGCGCGCGCGCAGCACGCAAGCACAAACGCCGCGTGCACGAGAACGAGCTTCATCGGCTCTACCCTACGCAAAAGACCCAGGCCCCTGGTCCAGTTTCTCTTCCTCTGCTATTTTTTTTTTCTTGGTGGCGTCGGTTTTGTGGTTTCTCCCATCTTCTCCCGCCCGAACCTCTCCCCCCCCCCCCCCCCCCCACCCGCCCCTCCCTCTCATTTTCCTTACATAGTTGCCCAGCTCGCGTTCCTCGCTGCTAACAGCGCGTGCATCTGCCGCGCGATGGGAAACTAAAAGCGCGTGTACATCCAACATTGCACTAGCATGTCCCCCTCCCTCTTTCCATGACCCACCGGCTTTTATCCTCAGCCCCTCTTGTTCGCCTGGAAAATAAAAACGTTGTTCGCCCGTCGACAGCCACACGGGTATGTTTGACGACCTTTGTGCTCTTTTCCGAGCCAATTTGCTCTATCTCTTTTTTTTTTTTTTTTTAGACAAAGGGGTCAAGGTGAGGGAAGAGCGAAGGGAGTTTACGAACTTGATTAATGGGTAAGGCTGACGCACTTTAACCTTTTTGCTGTCCGCCTTAGCAAGATCCGCTCGGTAAAGGTGTACAGAAACCTTGAACTGCGGGAAACGAGAAAATATCGAACCGGAATTTCCTTCTGAACCGCTGCAATGAAAAACGCAATTAACCAGAGACTGATTAATATTCAATAAGCATTTCTGCGTTCGAGAATCAAGTGTCACCAAATATGGGAAAGCCCAATGATAATGAAAACATGCAGCTACTGATAAATGCTGAAAGATGCATGAAATACGGCCTCCGTCACATGGACTGCGAGTCGATTACACCTATAAGTATGGGCAGAACTTTTTCGAGGTAATTCTTTAGTTATGGGGCCGAAATCACCCGCTTCTTTTGGATTTTGAACTCGGAAATATATCGAGCTATTTAAGAAAGATTTTCGTGATACTGGATTTCATGGCTAAGGTTTGAAACAAGAGCGGCACAAAAAAAAAAAAAAAAAAAAAAAAAGCGGACGAGAAAGGCAAGGGCAAGACAGGCGGTACCCAGCCTTTTTAGCGGGTTAATGTTGCCGGCAGAAATGAGGGACTATTAATGTGCATTATTTCAGGACGTACCCTTCGTGCCAGTTTACTTTCAGTACGTGATTATAACGATTTCGTGGAGCACATTACCACTCTAGTGCGCAGCTTTTCCGCGTCTGTGCTGTGACTGCCTTGCTTGTCTTTGTACTACATTGTGAAGGCATTCAGCGTAATAGCCGCCATTTGAGACGCCCAGCAGCTTTGCGACAGAGCATCATTAGCGTGGGTAGCGTTTGACACAATGGAGCCAATAAAACATTCCTTCAGTCCCTTGCTTCTCGTTTCTATGACACACTTTTAGAACTTGTGCACAGATTGACGTGTGCCTTGGATAACAAGCTTTAACGGAAGTTTCAAGGAACGAAGTAACAGAAAACGCTGTTCTAGAAAAAAGCACAACACATTCGCCAGGTTTCCGGTGGTGCATTCAATCTGCACTTTTAATAAATGCACTTCCGACTGCCAATCATGCTTAACCCGATATTTAAAAACTCGAGTCTGTGTCCAAAAGGTGGGTGAAAACGGGTGGCACACAAAAGCGAAGAGCCCCCTTAATATGCTGCAGCTGTATCTGCTTCAGATGCGGATTCATCTGAATTCACATCACAAGAATTCACATGATATGAATTCGAAGACACAAGACGAGAGAACATACATCTGACCTGAACAATAAGTTTTACGCTTGAAGTTTTCTATTCGTGCACTCCTTTCGTTACAGCAGAAAGCATCGATTATTTTAAAAATCAGACTGCTAGTTCAGCGCGTTTGTGCCTTTCGTTCTTGTCTTATGTTCCTTTCTGCTGTGGATTCCACGATGCCTGAACACATCCTGGTGAGGATTCAAGTAGGCTTTAACGTTCACGGAAAAATGTCTGCACGATTATGTTTCCCGTTAATGCGTTTATCAGCCACAGCTGTTGTATTTTTCTTAATTTATGCTTTTGCTAATGTGCCCACTCTTCTTTATGAAGCGTCCCCGATACGGTGGTGTGACACACTCTCATTTTCTAATCAAATGTTTTTCACCACCACGTGCACTGCGTGTCTTCGTCTGGTAGGAGAGGTTCTCTCGCTAAGTGAGGTCACGGCACTTTTCACGGCTGGTCGCGAGATCAGCCGTCCTACTACGTCAATCGCTACAAAACAGCAGAAATAATCTGCCCCCTCCTCCACCAATAGCTGTCCTTTAAAAATAATTCACACTTATGGGCCTGCGTTGGAGTAAAGATGAGAAAATAGTAGCTATGCCTCTGCCTCATCCGGAAGAGCGCCTTTTGCCATAACCTCCTCGCAACGCTTCATCTAAATGAGGGAGAATTTTAATTTCGTTGATTGAAACTCTACTGAATATATCGTTACAAAAGCTGTCTAAGAAAATGAGCCGCGATTTCAGACAGGACCTAGCGTGCATAAGTGGACGGTACGAGTGCTAACAGCTGAGGTTGGTTGAAAAGGAACATGGTACAAGAAAAATGCTCTTGCGCATGGCGGACTCTTTACAGAGAAATGCCACTCATTGCACGCGTTAGAAGGCAGATAAAATGACTGTCAAAAGGAAAGAAAAAAAAAACAGGTATAATAGCGGCCAGTACGTGGCTCATCGAAAACAGGGTCTCCTTATCTAAACATTTAGGCGAGACAGCGCTATTAATGGCTCTAGGGTGCCTCTAAATGGCCCCGGCATGCGGCTCCCCTTGCGGACGGTTGCTCGTTCTCGCGCATGCGCTTTGCTACTCGCTCGGTCACTAATCCCTTAATTTGCGTCTATATTATCCCGCACATGTTCACTAGCGTACGGTCGCAAGCTACCCAAATAATGTGCAAGACCACCCGACAGAGATATGAAGCCCTGGTTTATCCTAGCCCTATGAACGTGCCTGCGTGGCCTGACTCGGGATCCAAAGGTCCCGGGTTCGAATCCCAGCTCAAAGGAACTACCCGAGATGGCAGCTGCTGCCATACCACGTGGTCCCTCGAAGTCACACAACGTCATGTCACCTGCCGACTATCGCCTGGCAGAGCCAGGAGCTCGTGATTTTTCGCTCACAATGCAAAACAAAGCAGAATTTCCAACAGAACCAGGTCTTTACCGCCATCGCCTTGAAAGAGAAACCTGATGGAGGTTCACTTATGCAAAAGAATCTAGCCCAAATGTATGCATACACGCCGCTTCCTTTATAAAATGCGTGCGCAATAACCAGGTTCGTTTCCTCTTCGGAGCCTCGAAAACAGCCGTTTACTGCGCAACGAATTGTGCATCGGGAAAAAAAAAATTGAATTCGTTTAGTTTGCCGTAGGGCTATATGTCTACGTCAAATTCGCCGGAAATTTAATGTTGCCACTGAGTTTGGAACCATCATAACATACAACAAGGCGGCAATTAGAGCTGAGCCCGCCTTAGCTGTTCCGGTCTGGCCTTATGAATTCATCGCAAACTTAGTAGCGAGCACGCGCAAGATAACTTCATCGACGCGTGTTTCTTGCGTCAGTAACACGTGCGGTGACTCATTTCAAGGGTTTGTCGCAACGTACTGTGACGCCCAGCAAACCGGTTGCCAAACGCGCGGCGGAGCGACCTGGCGTGGCAATCAGGGGGAACGCTCAGCCTGCCCTCGCGAGGAAGACCAGATCCGCTGTTAATCGGCGAGATCAACGTCACCGCGGGTCGCTAAGTCGTCGTGAGTCAGCCGCAAGCTGAATCACAAAGTTCGCGTCTCCGTGCATAGATGCAGATTGGCTTCCATGGATCCAGTAGCGGAAATGCGCGGCAATTTTAGGCATAAAATTAACATTGGTGATCTGCAGGCGCTTATGCTTCGATGGTACAGGCGTGCGGACGATGCTTTGGCGGCCTCTTTGCGAAGCGCTCTTTTGTAAGTTTCGCCTGCGCGCTTGCACGGTGCCTGCTCAGAAGTACTGTTTGAGCTACGCGTGAATAGCGAGATGAGAATTTAGCCATTCGAAGCGCTCACTTGCACGCATGCCGGGCTTTTCACTGCACTGAGTGTCATACGTGGCCTGGTGGCATGTGGTGAATGGGTCTCCCGGTAATGAGCCAAAGGAAAAGGAAGCTTTGAAAGCTGACGTCTCTGTCCATGCCAGAACTGATTGTTGAATGACGTCAGAGCTGGCCCGGCCACCTGATTTGATGCCGAGTTATATATTGTTCATTGGTTAGTTTGCCTGCTTATAACGGCATCGGATTCCCACATTGTCGTGTGTACAACTCAAAGCATGGACATCGTTTTTCATCGCCCGAGTATAACCCGACGCCAGTGGCAACATATGGCCCACATTTCTGGAAGTAGGTTCATCACTCAAAATTGTACTCGGTGATCCGTACAGCGGAGAACGGAGATCGCAATGGTAGAAGACATTAGAAAACGGTGCACGTTACGTCACTTATTTTACACCATAATGTTTCTTGAGTAACTCGATTAAGGTATCGAACATGAACGTTGCACTTTTCAAGCGCCCTGCATGGTCTCATGATCGCGTATAACGCGCAACTGTTTTTTTTTTTTTTGTTATCATGTGACAGGAACAAAGGCGAAAAGACTAGAAAGTACATGCTCAGTACAGGAAAGGTTTGTGCATTTTTCGTTGGGAGTTTCGTTGTCCAAGTTTGGAGGCTCACAACCCACAGTAAAATTTTTCATTCGAGTTCACACCCAGAATCCGCATTTAAGTGAGCTGTTAAAGGAAAACGGGGACAGGAAAATACACGGACTAAGGTCTTTCCGGAAGAATATGTTTATTAAAAAAAAAATAAAGAGAAAGCAGAGACCGCATGATAGTGAAGTAGCTTCCTCGCTTCGTCGCGCGGCGACCGGACGCCGCTTAGAATCGTGCTTGTTTTTCGACCTTGGCGCGCGACGAGAGCCTCAAGGCCTGTTCTCGGCGCAGTTTCGGAGCGAATCTCCGGCATTCGCAGCGCGGCAGCCACGTCTTCACCGCCTCTGCTTCCCACGAGCAACGCGCTTCCTCGGTTGACACACACGCGACCAGCGAATTTGTTTACCTCGCGACGGTGGCTCACATTTACGCAATGCGACAGGTGTCGTAGCTTCAGGTTCGCCTCAGAAGACAATGACTATCGAGGCTGCATCAAACGGGGAGTGCAGCTCTGAGCGTTGGGTGCAATTCTCACCGTTATGTCCTGAGTATGATATGTTTCCTCCATCTTAAGAAAACAAAAGCGCTACAAACACGAACATAAGAAGGGGACAAGTCACTTCCTTCGTATAACAACCGCCAAAGCTGGCGTTGACACCAAGGAAGAGAATTATAAAATCCAATTTCCATCCGAGGAGGAAGCGTAAAACATATTTACTTAAATCCTAATGAGCGAGCACAGGTGAATAGCAGTCCATGATCCCATTGGCCGACACCCAGCTTGGTTCCTTCCTAATAAACCCTGTTGGCCAGGAAACCAGATCACAGAAGCTCGACTGGGTGGGTGTTTGAGGAGGATTATGAGGCCCTAAAGGCTTATGCTACCCAGTTTATGTTTGGGCAGGCATTCTGAGAGTCGAAGAAAATGATGGCTCTAAGGCTGGTAGCGACTGCGAAGACGATGTTGGCTTCCTCAGCGTGCGAGGAGGGGGAAGATGAGGAAAGGCAGGGAGGTTAACCAGTAAAAGCAACCGGTTTGCTACCCTGCACTGGGGAAGAGGGGATGAGTGGATATAAAAGTTGTGAGAGAGGGGTAGTTGAATTTAGTACAGTCACATAACAGACATGCCACATCACATCACGTCACAGTCATATCATAGCAAACTCATAGTCTTTCGATTAGGCATATGCTTTTCATAAAGCGGAGCAGTGCCTGGGAGGCCTTCACCGCAGACGATGGATTTGTTGTGCGAATGGATGCGCTGTATAGAATTTCTTCAAAAGGTGTGGAGACCGCGATGAACACCCTGCCCGCGGCAGGGCCGACTAGATCGGCGCACAGCGTCTAGACGTGGAGATACAGCCTTCGTCAAAAGTGTAGAGCGCACGGAGTCTGCTTCTGAGCCACCTAGTGCGCCTTGTAATGCATTTCCAGTGTTCCAAATCTCTTGACGGTAAGAAGACTTTTTGTCCTACCCTCTCTAGTGGGAAGGACCTCCATTAATGATAAATCAGCGCTACTACACAGCTCAGAAGCAGAGCCCTTGGGTTCTACACTTTTGACAAAGGCTGTAAGTCCCACGCCTTTCGGAGAGTAGCTCTCAGGCGCATGTTAAATACAGTTAGTATGCCTTTGTTACCATTTATGCTTCGCGTCTTGGTTTACGTTTACAGCATTGTATCGGTTTACTTCATTCATTTGTCACTCAGTATTTCTTAAACATAAATTATGTACTCTGGAAGCGCATCCTCTGTAAATAAAAAAAAAATTGGGGACACTCAAACTTTGCATTGAAGGGTGTGACGCGACCGCGTTAATGGCTCCCGTCTGCGGCTCCCCTTGTGGACCATCGTTCGCGTCCATTCACTTTACTACTAGCTTAATTACTAATCTTTTAAGTTGTGCTGCTATTATTATACACATACTCATTAGCATACATTCGCAAACTATCACAGTATGTAAAAGACCATCCGACATAAACACTCGTTTTAGCCAAGCCATACAGGCATGCCTGCGTGGCCTAGCGACAGCATATCTAACTCGGAATCCGAAGGTCCTGGAAGGCTGGATTCCCGCCTTACCCTCTCATCACGAGTTGGCGTCACCTGTCAACGTGACCACGTCATGTAGTCTTGTGACGCCACACAACACGACGACCAATCAGCCCACATGCGTATCACCTCCCAGACGCACTCTCGCGATTTTTCGCCCGCAAAGCCGACGTCGCTGACGCAGGATTTTCTGGAGAACTAGGCCTTTTATACTCTATCGCGTTAAAACGCACAGGACACTCCGAGAGACTTGATTTCGGTCCTTCTGAAGCAGACTAAGCGGCCCTTTGGAAGATTATGGGAATGGCCCCAGTCCCATTACCGAGCCGTTGGATGCAAGACGCGGAAGCTGCAGCCGCGAACTTACACGTAGCTGGCGCATTTGCGGCAAAATTTTATACAAATACAGCCGTCCACAACTGACACGCAATAATGCGAGCGCGTAGCGCGGATCATAGTGTGGCGTGACGAAGTGGGCTTGGCTCGATGGGTGCTAAAAAATATGCGAATATCGCTCGCATTCTAAACTATTAAACTATTTCATTTGGATCATTCTAGAAGTGGAAATCCTTTTGAAGGAGTAATACAGATCAGGTACGAGCAAGGGAGTGCGCTCTGAGTATCACGTCGCGTACTTTGACAGCGGTCCACATGCTTAATCTCGCAGGGCAGACACTGGTGTCGCTTTGGAAGGGAAGTGCGGCAAATTGCGATGGTGGCTTTCAGAGGACTTGGCCGAACGCCAGTAGTTTCACTGCCCACGTGTCGATATACGCTCGAGCTTAGCCGCACAAGTCACTACCACCAGTCGTTCTGCGATACTCTGCATAAACGTCGCTCTTTGGACTGCAGTGTTTACGGAAACGAAAACAAATCCGCTATCAGCCTCTGGCACACATCATGGAGATCGGAAAGCCCTCGGCAGCCAGTTATAAGGGTTCAGTCGCGTGCTATAGTTTGCCTATGCGCGTGTATATGCGTGTCTCAGCTCGTACCCGTGTCCGTATCGCGCGCTTATCGAGGTCTCCCCCAGCGATAAAGAGCGGTCAGACTGTGTTTGCTGCAGGTGACTCTGTTTACTACTCATACTCAGGTACAGAGAGGAACTGTATATGCACAGAGGAGAGCGGCGCAGAAGGCTTTGCTAGCGCGCATGGGCCTCACAAATCTGTGGGCTGCGCCTTTGCGTTCCTCAGACAACGCATGCGCATGTTAACAGCTTTACGTGAGAAATATGTGTCACGGGAGTGGAACTCTGTGCAGCGAACGTGCAATTGAGTATCGGGCTCAACTCCTTTCTTCATTCGCCATCCCTGCCAATTCTTGAATGTGCTGCTTGTACAGTGCTCAGTATCGCTCACGTGCCCTGGAGACTTTGAAAAACTGTCCAGGGGAATAGAAGCCGGAAGTAATTGCTGCTATATATATATATATATATATATATATATATATATATATATATATATATATATATATATATATATATATATATATATATATATATATATATATATATTTTTTTTTGCTTAGCCCATAATATAGCTAAGAACAGATAGAAACAATAAGGGCACAGACAAAATAGATCCTTCCTCCAAGTCGCGTAATGAAAACTACCTTTGCATATGGGAAGGAACATTCAGTGCGTTGATGTTGGGAAAAAGTGCAGAATAATTATCGCTGATTTGTATGGTGCATGTGCTGTATAACACGACGGCTGCTATTCAACGGGGCAGAGCGACACAAAAAGAAGAAAGCGAAGAGAGCTCCTGCTTCGGAGTGTTTGTCGACCTGCTGGACTACAGCGACAGTGTACGAATACCACATGAATTGTCCGTGACTAAGCCACGCTAGCGTTTTCGCAAAGGTGACACGTGCTAACTAGACACTACTCGGAGGGCAATGACCGGTCCGGGATGCTGTCAGTGTCACGAGTAAGTCTAGTCACCCTGCTCGGCACAACGCTTTGAATCATGTTTTGTAGCTTGCTGCGACCTGACTTATGTCAATGATATCATTGTTTTTGCAGCTCAAACTTTGCGGGCGCGCTTCACGGTCTATTTGTCTTCCTACTGTGTATCGACCCTTTTGAAACTGTGCTAGCTGAACGTGTATCAAACGGCTTTCTGATTTCGTTCTACGCCGTCTTCTACAACACCAACGACTGCTTTTTTTGAGCCCTACTCCCTGTAGCCATGGTTTCATAAGTAACACAGGTACTAAAAACAGGTAATTAATTTATATTTGTAAACGAGCACTTCTGCACGCTGAGGGTAACAACGATAACAACGGTAACGACACCCTTCGCATGAACATTTAGAGCCGAACTTTAGATTTTTCTTTTCTTTTTTTTTTTTTTCTCGTGGTAGATGGCCGCGCTTTTTGCCATTTACTCGTACGCTCATTTCCAGCTGCTTCACGGTCAGCCGACACGTAACGGCGTTGACGCTCTGAGGCGGCTGCCTACGCGTCGCGCTGCTTGTTTGCCTTCAAATGCCGCCATACTCGTGAGGACGACTGAACGCTCCCATAGCAAAAACGTGTCCGCAGCAATAAACGAACTCTGCTGGCGAGCTCCCGCGCATCCCACATGATTTTTTAGAGAAGGTCCTGGCAAGTTTAATCAAATCCTGGGTATGTCTCTATAATGGTTCATGAATTTACATGTTTGTGCCCTATATCAAGTTCCAATACAGCAGATGAAAAAACAAACAAAAAAAAAGCATGGAGCAAGAGCATTCGAGGGAAGAGCGCTCATATAATATAGAGGGCTTAAGGTGCGTTCAACGGCATGTGTGTCCGTGGTGCCGCCATCCTTCACATAATGTAAGATAGAGTCCAAAGCCAGACTTCGCCCGCACCACTAATATATCGCGGGTAACGTCATCCTTCACAGTCGAACCCTCAGTGGGCACACAGTCCCGTTTACTGTAGTGTGGGCTTTCTTGGGAATATTTTTCTCCTAAACATTTTTTTTTTTTTTTTTTTCATGGCGCGTGCTACCGTCGCCGAAAAGAATTGTCTTGCCGTCTCAGCCTGCAGCCGGCGCAACAGGAGAAGCAACCTGACTCCTATGCAAACAGCCAGGCATCTTCTCTGTTGCTGACAAGTGCCTATTGTTCCTCAGGTACAATGCCAAAGGATTCGCTGACAGCATATCCGATTGCACAAACGTTAAACGCTCGCTAAAACATTACACTCCAGCGACAGCAGTGAGAGCAGCGGCGCTGTTGGTGTTCAGCTTGAACGGTGCAGCTAAACTGGCACAACTTAATTTGATGATGGAAAGCCAGCGTTGGCTTTGAATATTATCTGTCTGTCTTCCATATGATTTCAAATGCACACTTCTTAGGCTCACCATAGCTCGTAATCTAATGCTGATAATGCCGATACAGCACATTATATTACCAGCGAGCGCAAGTAATTTGCGGTATATTGTTTCATTCTAGACGCTATTTCACAGATTTAAGACATTCCGGATATAAAATACCACGATCAGCGTTCTAGAAATTTTTTTAGAATGCAATATTTTTGATCACAAAATAATTTGTCTCAATCTCACGTGTTTTGCTTATATTTTTATTCACAGGTAATAATGTACTCCATGGATATTTTGAATATTTTCTATCGGTGTTGGGCCACCCTGGAGGCGAAGAACGCGGAAACGGTTCTTAAAAGCTGGAACAACTGTCAATTAAACTTCAAGCACATGAGCACTCAACAGTTTCGGGAAGTGCGCAAAATATTTAGCCATGAACGCGTCACGCTTGCGGTTAGGATGCTTGGGTGCCCTCGGGCATAACGAATCGTCGTTCAGCGGTCAAGGGTGATAACGGCACTAAACAATTCTGAAAGGATCATGCAACTAAGCAAGACTTGCTCTCATCGAGTGGTGCTGCTAACCCAGCCAATATATTCGTACAAGGATCAGGTATTCCAGCCGCTGTAGTGGGCCAAAAGTGCAGCGCTGCTAGAAGAATTCATAAGCTCTATTTTGTCGACATGGTGCAATTTCAAATTTTTTATGCCACAAGACAGGCAGGGCCTCCTTTAAGCCGAGTAGAAGGGATGTGCTTCGACGGACTATAGCGGTGGACAGTCTGACACGCAAGGTGAGGGTCCTGCGTTTGATTCCCACCTCAACTGAATTTTATTTTCAGAGTAATTAATTTACCTTCCATTCTTCTCTGTCCTTTATTACTTGTCTAAACCAGTACACAAAAGTTATTTGGGCTTAAAACAGTGGAGCCTGGTAATGGGTTGATATGTTTAGCAAGTACTGTGGTATTTGGAAATGCAACCTAACGGGATAAAAGCCGAAGACGCTTTATTAGTGTCATGCTGATCTGCATGTCACAATGGCATTTAAGTCATATTGCGGCCTTATAATTACAATATATCAGATGTTTTATCGTGTGACGTCCCGGCCCTCTGAGCCAATAATAAATTCCTGGATACACCGCTAACTGCGTCGGAGTTTCTGCTGTTCTCGAGTTTAACATGGCTGCGTTAAACGTGCGCTGGTGCATTCGGCACGAAATGCAGCAAACATGGCGCCCTTTGTTGCGTGCAGCCGCTCTGGCTGAAGTGGAGTGGGCCGCTTACAGCGTTTCTCAAGGGCGGAGCTCTTCCACATAGGTGTCCCCCCTCACAACTTTGGTGGAGAAAGGGCCGAGCGCGACCGACATCGGCCCAAAAACCCGTTTGGGTGCGCGGGGGGATATCTTCGTAACCGTAATGGCCGCTGGCTTAGCAACACCGCACGTAGCGTTCGGGGGGCCCCGTGAAGGGATCCAGCGGCGGACGACGCTTTCTGCGAAGGCAGCGGCGTTGTTGACGACCTCGGCGGAAGTCGCACGCTCTGGACGTGACGTAACCGGCAGCGTACGCCTCTCCCCGCAGCTGGTTGGTCTCTCCCCGGCACGCAGAGCGCGCGCCGCTGGAAGAGAAGGTCGCCGGCACGACTGTTCACGTGCACGCGGCGTGATCCGAAGCGAGGCAGCCGCCGCGCGCGTTCCCCGCTTTTTATCGCCGGTCGAGGTGGCTGCGCGCCGCAAAAGGAAAAACAGCCTCCGCATGGAAGCAAGTGTTCCCACCGACTTGAGCAGCCCAACACGAAAAGAAAGCGCTCGAACCAAGGCATGGCACCACCGGTCCCCAAAAACGGTGCGGACAGAGCCGATGAGGCGTCCTCGTCCAGCCGGCCACGCATCGTGCTACCCTGGAGTTTGCGCCAGCAATGCCTTGACGAAGTGGGCCGCAGCGTCTGGCGCTGGAGTAAGAGCGTGGACGAGGAGTCCGAGCCCGGCACCCCAGTCACGCCCCTGGCCGAAAACCCGTTCGCCGATTGCCCGCTGCACGTCAGGCAGGACCTTCTCGAGTGCATCCTGGACGACGAGGCGCGCAGCCCGGCGGTGCGGCGCGTGGCCGAGCTGCTGCTGGTGTGCGGGGTGGAGTCGTTCGACCTGAGCTGCCTGGACGACTGCAGCACGGCGGACCTGCAGTGCATACTCAGCATGCTCCAGGAACATGGTGCTTCGCTGTGCCACCTCACCATTTCGGGGCTGTGGATGTACTCACCGGAGAGCGAGGAGATCGTGAAACGCATATTGAAGTCGGCACGCAACCTCCGTGTGCTCCGCATTCAAGACATCTACAGGGACACTTTAGAAGTACTGGTGAGGTCATGCCCTTTGCTGCAGCGGCTGGAAGTGATGCATTACTCGATAAACGCTGAGGACATTGCTTCCGTGTCCCAGATCGTCCAAAGCGAAGGTCTCGGGATCCAACGCAGCCTGACGGAGGTGCGCCTGCCGTCGTCCGTGAATGGCGAGGGCGTCATCAGCCTGATCGAAACATTCCCCAACCTCCAAATAATCCGCTGCGTGTATCTCGAGGCGGTGCTGGACAGCCTGGATGCCAGAGCGAGCTCGGGCCGCCGGGACTGGTGGGTCCGGAGGCTCAGCCGCGTTCACGCCCTGCAAAGCGGCCAGTCCATGGGATCGGGGAGCGTCGAGAGGTTGGTAGCGTGGTTTCCTGCTTTGGAAGAGGTCGTGCTGCATGTGCAAGAAGATATGAACCTCAGAGAGTTGGCCAAGCTCAAAAGACTGCGCTCGCTTGAACTCAGGAATAGCTCGACCTTACCGTCTTCGTACACTGACGATGTGCTGCCCCTGCTCGCTCTGTGCGGCAAGAGGTTGCTGCGCTTAGGACTCGAACATTTCGACGTTGTTGATCTCGCGAGGACTGACATCATGTGTCCCGAGCTAGAGTCCCTGTCGCTGCGCTGGTTCATCCTGCTGGGCTGCGCGAGCCCGGCGGTGAGCTCGAGGGCGGCAGCGGCGAGGCCGTTCCAGAACTTGAGGGAGCTGAGACTGCGTCCTCGCGTCGGTCGTACCGTGCCGAGGGAGGCCTGCGAGCTTCTCCTTTCGCACTGCCAAAACATCCGTGATATGGAGCTCTTCTGCTGCACGGGATTGACCGACTCGCTGGCCGCTGTCCTGTCCAAGCGCAACGGATTCGCTAGTCTCAAGAGCGTGCGGCTAAGGCACGGCCACGGACTCAGTGCCAACGGACTACAGTGCTTCCTTTCCAGAGCAGCCAAGCTGAAGTTCTGGAACGCAGGCAAGATCACTCGGAGGTCGTCCTTAAGCGACGATGACGAAGAAGTGGACGCAGCAGGCGACAATGCCGGTGACCGCTGACTCATTACTGTGATAAAATGCCGCCTTAAGAAGAAAAACTAACATTGGAGTAGACGCCGCATGCTAAAGGCTACAAACGCCTCAAATTCAATGCAATTTTCGTGCTTTGTGACAAGATATGTGTCGCTGTATGTTTTTTTTTCCTCCCGGTGATTGTGATCAAAGACTGGTCGTGTATTGTTTCTGCGTGCCGCTGATAAATGTATTCCTTTTGCATTCTGAAGCACAATTGTTTCGCACACCTTATTTTATTTCTAGTCTCTGCCAATCATGCTGATGATCAGAGATCTTCCTGAAGCAGCAAGCGTGCTCGAGCATGAAAGTGACGTGCAGTGTCAGTTGTCTCCTTAATCTTGTGTCGTGTCGTCGCCCCGTTTTAGTGTGCGTCGCTTCTGTCAAAAGGTGCGTGATGTGCCACCGCGAATAAGGCCACAGGTCTGTCGTGCCAAATTGTTCAACGTGTTTGACTATGTACAAACTTCGTCCCTTCTCATTCCAAAGCCTTTTGTACCGACCTTACTCGTCATATGGGACAGTCGATATTCCTACGGTCTTTAGTGTTTATATCCTCCAAAATAAATAACATTTTAACTTGCTTTAATTATTTGTCTTGTTATTACATGTATAGAATGAAGACCTGAGAAAACAAGACCTCCGGAGAGTTTATTTCGCGCCTTACGGTGCGCAGCATTATGTGACGTGTCAGGTTGTAGACAGATTTGGCGCGCTAACTCTGATTCGCGCACTATTTTACTCGGACCTGTGTGTTTCTCACATCGTCCAAGTGCCAACGCCCGAGTGCGCATGTGCTTGCGTGGGTGCTCTGTGGCTCCCCTGGGGACCCACCGGGCACACACACCCATGTAGTGTACTGTGTTTAGGCTTCTCTGTTCAGCCTTTATCTGTTTGTCCCATTTAGCAGAGTAAGCCCTAGTGCATGCTGAACGGCGGAATGCTTGCGATCCTGGGAAGACCCCCATTTGCACATATCTTCTATCAGTGTTATCCACAAGTGCTCGGCCCTTGACTCGAGAGGACACCATTTGACCGTCCCGCGCGCGCAGTCTGCTCGCGCAACAGTTTTTTACCGTCTTTGTACACGCTTATGCCTGCGTTGACGCCCTTTATGTTTGGACCTCTCGTTTGGTGGAAGTTTGGAATGATAGGTATAGATAACCAAGTGGACGCTTTAAGCCTTAAGTCAAGTCGGCTTAAACGGTCGTCGACACGACTTTAGGCTTAAAGCGTCAAACTGCTTGACGCACAAGGATTGACACAATATCTTCCATCGCAGCAAGGAGGCCTACAAATCAATTGTAGCTGGGCTGTATCTATGGCGAAGTGCCGAACGGACGAGGAAACGTTTGCGCCGCCCTACTTTTCAGAACCGCATTGGGCAGCAACGCTGGCCCCGTTGTCAGCTCACCATACTAAGTACTTTCGCGACCGTATACACTCCGAAATACCGGTGTGAACGACAAAAAGTTTCACTCGAAACCTGACTTCCAACTCGTTCCACACGCAGGCCCTTCTGCGGAGAGCAGCAGACGAGCTCCGAAGAGGCATAGTCGTTCTGCGACGTAGTTGCAATATACGTGTGGCCTACTTCTCGCGCGGCTGCCCGCGTCACCATGCGCATCGACAAGTATTGTTCGACGTGCGGAACGAATCCTAGCGCATCAGGATTTCGTTTTACTTTTTTTTTTTTTTTTTTTTTGTCGCTAAAGAAGTGAGATGCGGCTGGCATCGCATTTCTTCGCCGACCAATGGTATCAACGCACTTCGGCAGTGTCACGAATGGCATACGGTTCAAAGCTAGTAGTGCTTCACGCGATGGGGCGATAACGTATGAGGAAAGCAACTGTCTGAAAGACGTCGGATTGATTCGAACCTCTGGCATTCCTCAAGTGGACACTGGGGACCAACAGAAGCTGGCCTGTCTGATTGACTAAGACATCCTGAACAAACGAGACGGCTGTCACCGAAAACTGAGCTTTCACAAGTTTAAAAAAAAAAAAAAAGATAAAAAAGAAAGGAAATGCAGGTGTCGCCGTTACCGGCCGATTTGGAAAGTTAATTGCTTGCGTAGACACCACTTTATTCGCGCTTATCTCAGAAGTCATGTTTTACCACCATCCACTTTAAAGCGGTAGTAGCCCGTCTTTTATTCGTTTTTTTTTTTTTTGTGTGTGTGTGTGTGCAGACGTCGTGGCTTTGAATCGACTTGCGGGAAGATTTTTAAATCCCATTTTCTCGGTGACAAATGCGTCTTGTGTAGCCGGACAGACGTCAGCGCAGCCACAAATAGGCAGGGAATCGATTTTTCCAGACACCCGCATCTGAATGGAGCTGCCCTCTTTATTCGTATACCCGGTAGCCCATGTAAACTATGCTGTTTAGCTTAGCCGCCATCGATATAAAACTGTGGCAGCCAACAGTCGAGCACGCAGAGTCGCGTTGCTGTACAGTAAATGAACCAGAACAGCAAAAAATGCCAAGACAGCAGAGGGTATAGTTTGTACGTTTAATGTCGCATGACTGAAGATTACGTTGTTACAGCTCCCATAGTAGACTTTGATTTTCTTTTGCTCTCTTAATTTTCGGCAAGTTGTCCTCTTTGCCGCTGGCGGAAAGCGATTTGTTTTAAATGAACAGATTGAAAGCTCTAAGTTTTCATGGGCTTAAATGCGCGTATATGCGGCATCACATACACGACGCGCAGCAGATGTTTAATTTATCCGTAGTGGACGCCTCACGTGTCTAGTATACAGTGCGCAGCAGGATCAACTAATTTATCCTGTGCAGCAGATTGTCGTGACAAAAGGCGCTGTGAGTGAAGGTTGTCATGGCTGTCATGCACACCGCGTCGGCAAGTGTGATGGAAAGAAACAGTACAATACCGCGCTGTACAGAAAGAAGAAATCTGGCGCTGCTAAGTGGAGCGTGACCTTCTGTGCTGTTGATATGCTGATATAACTCTTTATGAGTTACCGTTAAAATCTACTGTTTTGCTTCCCATCGCAATGCTGCATAATTATTTTTGGGATCGGTGATCTGGTATTTATTTGTATTGGGCCCAGTTTGGGTCAGGAAATGTCAGACACTAATAGGAATTGCAGCATTGTTTTATGTTACTGGGGACAAAATGCCGGTCTTTCTCAAAGTAATCCTAGAGCTATTGGTCAGCGCTGCTGGGGGAGGGGATAATTCTTGAGACATATTGTCATTCTGCGCCGCAGGGTTTCTTAAACACGCGGGTAAGTCTAAGTGCGCGTGAGTCTTTCCAAAGAGCTGCGTGGATACCTCTCTCAGGACCAACTAGTATCTCTTTCTGTCAAAGCCTACAGGCCGGGCAGTCCTCCTCGGCCACTTGGCGGCTTACTAGGGACGAAAATGCGCCTCAACAGAGAAAAAATAAAAAAAGAAACCTATGCTTCAACTGCACTCGCACTTATTGAGCGGTATGAAATTGCGTCTGACCGCAAAACAGAACGTGCGAGTTGCACGGAACTTGCGACATCTTTACAATGACTTCATTTTTCACCTGCATGATCACTCTGCGCAGCTAAAGACTGCACGAAGTGAAAAAAAAAAAAAAAACACTTAAAGGACCTGAGTTACTGAAGCCGGACGCGACTGTTAATCGCAATAAAGGAGCGATTCCTAATCAGCATCCACTCAAGCGCTTACGGCTACAATGATAATCTCTACAAGCTTTCTCAGAGATGTCGTAGTTAAATAAAATTCCTCCTGGTTCGGGGTCCAAATCCCAGACCAGCGCCTGTCCGAAGCAGTCAGTCTAGCAAATGAACAAACCGCGAAGGCTCTTCTAGAAGATGGCGAGAGCGAATTGTTTATTAACTCGAAGTGGAATCTGTACAGTCCAAAGTTTAAAGAAACACCCCAAGGTGGAAAAGACTTTTAACAAGGAAGTGATTACTCATCATCATCCACCTAAACGCAGTAATACGGCTATAAAGGAAATCTTTGAGCTAACACTGTTCTGAGTTATTGCCAATTCGCTGTCGCCCTACCAATTGCTAGCCTTCCTGGTTAGCTCAGTTGGTAGGATCGTACATCCCCAGAAAGGCGTGGTCCTGGGTTCGAACTGTGCTTTGGTAGATACGAATGGGTAAAAGCTCTCATTAAAAAAGCACTCCGCCTCGGGGAGTAGATAGATAGTCCCTAAACTTTGTATATCTATTAACCGGTCGAAGTTAATTTTGGTAAATAAATCGTAGTGCTTTGTTATGCGAGCCGACGTAAACAAGCATGCCTGCAAACGCGAGCTCCCGTGCCCGTTTTCGGCAGAAAGGCGCCTCTCTTCTCGGCAAACGTGCCGTGCAATCATCAGAACTTGCACAAAACAAGCGGCTCACCTGCGCAGAGATATCTGCGTAGCGGGGCAGGCAAAATGTAACCCTCCCACAATGAAAACCAGGGCGCAAACATGTCGACGCTAGAAAACAAGAAGCAAAACCTGAAAACCAGTGCGTACTACTTAGTGGGAACACGTTACAACTAGTGATTTGAAACTGCCGTGCCACTTCGCAAAGGAGAAAAAAAAAAAAAAATTGAATTACAAAAGCACGAAAGCGGAAAGTCACGAAGACGAAAAATTGTCAGTGGTGGTGGTCGACGAACATTTAATCCGAGAGAAATGAGGGTGGGTCAGGAGGGCTGAGAACCTGCCGTCCAGAGTGATACCTGCGACATCAGCGGAGGGATTCGATGGTCGTTGCTTGCACCCTGACATAATGAATAATGAAAGGAAAGACTACTTAGTAATGCTAGCGCTTGCCTGATCTTGTGCCTTATTTATCTGCCGCAGGATATTGCACCTCGGCTGCTGCCTGGCTTCATCAACGATTTATGCGCACTTTCATACGGCTCGAATTCGACAATGTTTGGGTGTCGCACGACCCGCATCGGGAAGTCTTCAATTTCCTTTTCTAGTCACGCTCTAACAAGGCGATATATGCTCGAAAGAAGGGTGCGTAAGAAAAAGAAAACAAACAAGGGGGAGGTGTAGTGGCAGTATCACTGCGGGGACAGGAGTCTATGCTGAGCCTGCAATGTTTCCAAGATGCGGGGATAACTTATGTACTGCCACTCTAAGCACAGGGACACTTCACATTCGCAGCCACGTCTAATAAAACAATTGAGGGGACGTTTCCCATCACGATTTTTTGTTCCTCAATCTCATGCCTTCTTGTGTGAACTTCAAATACAGCTTTTATTTTTATTTACTATCCGTTTTTCTCCTTCTTTCTTTTTCTTCTCTTGCGCCGAACTGGTAGCCCCCGTTCGGGCGTGTGTCAACATTCGAGGCTCGTCTTCAGAGGAATGAGCCTCAACAGGGTCGTCCGAGAGGGGCCGAGTGCTTTATTGATCCTGTTCGGTAACGAGACCTTAGTTATCGCCAGTTGCAATCCACGAAAGAAAAGCCACCACCCCCCCCCCCCCCCCCCCTCTTTCTCTCTCTCTCCCCCGTCCCTTCACATGCTGAACTGCCGCGGAGGTTATTGGTGGGGCGCCTTGCTTTCAGTCAACGGACGCTTCGGGCGAGGTCGATAGGGGCGCTGCTTTTCTCTCTCTTTATTCTCCACTTCTGGTCTGGCACTTCCCAAATGCTCGCGTAAACATCGCGGCAACGAGGTTAATGGTCGACCACGACCGAGGAACATGCGGCTGCGCTGATGCCCAGATTTGCCGCGGCGTCCAATTGCTCGTTGGTCGGAGAGCGCCGTGGCGGGAATCTTTTAAACGGGATGTCGGGAGGAAAATGTCAGGAGCTCTCGAGCCATCGCCTTGTTTAGCCAGCGCACACAAATTTTAGGCGTGTATTCACAGTATACATATCAATCGATATTTGTATTCATGCTAATTTGTTTATTACTGAGTTCATGTGTACCCGTTTCAAGCATATTCAGGGTCTTAGACTTGCCAGTGAGCCGGCGTTTGCAAAAGTTACATCTTACAACTTCAGTTTCAACGGTTTTTGCTGGTGTCACATCGCTTTTTGTAAACAGCAGAAGAAAACAAAATAATTGCGTTCTGGCCTCGAGTGATCGTCCTCGTGCATGATTTCAAGGGTCAGCATTTGGCGCCCGTGGAACGTAGCGGAAAGACGGGCAATCATGGCTATATACGTGATGCTAGATTATATATACTGTTATTTTCGTGGTTGGGGGAGGGGCGGAATGTTATAGTGAATGGAGATGAAATTATGAAAGGAAGCCGGTAATTCACTTTTACTTTCTTTTTCTTGAAATTCTGCACACGTACCGTCAGCAAACGACTTCATCTATGATGATGATCATGATGGTGGATTTTAATAACGCATGGGCGTCCCCAAAGAGCGCCAAACACAAGGCTAACGGTGTACTCAAGTGAGTGTTGGCTGTGAGTTTTCATGAAGAGCTAAAACCGGTGGTGTATAGGGGCTAAAAATTCCTTCGCGATGTGTAATGAACTGTGCAAAAATTAAAAGACGATATGTACATGCTTTAAAAGTTCTCATCAGTCTTCTCAATGAGGAACGAGCTGATCGATCGAGGTCCACGTCGATGGGAGATTTCATGCAAGAAGTCTACTTTTGATAGGAATTTGGGGACATGTTTTAAAGGAAACATTGGGTTGTCACTCCCTCTATAGCGAACGGCCTGTGCGCGCTGGCGGCTGACTGACGCTCGTCGGTATGCCGTCGCCGGCTGACCCCGCGTCGGTCCTGCGGCGGGCCTGAAAAGGATGTTGCACTCGCGGTGATTCGGGTCCTTGCGTCTGTCGCTTTTCCCGCCCACACGCCGTGACGCGCTTGCCTGCAACGATCGCTTGTTCTTCATGTGACCTAGCTTCGTAGAAGCGTTAAGGGCCTGTCAATGAGGGCGACAGAGCCTTCACATGTGAAGGGATATGGCAGCAACGTTGCAGGATTTTTTATTCATTTATTTTTTTCCTGTGTGCTGCAAGCACTAAGTTACTGTTGTAACCTGTCTGCACTTTGCATCGTGCACGAACTATGACTTTGCAAGCCGACATGATTCCTTTGTAAGACCTACAAGAAAAGACAAAACTTCCCGTGATGCCACTAAATGTTTAGATTTGTTTCCCCAGCTCCGCACACAAAACGCGGATCATTTGAATGAAGGGTGAGGGAGGATTAAAAAACTGTCTATACGCTCAGCCGCCTGCCCTTTTCCCCAGTAGAGCAGAAAACGGCACATTGTCTTTTACTGGTCTCACATCTTGCGAATTATTTGTGAATTTTGTTTTTACCTCTCATGAGATGTTATTGTGTACGTAACGCATAGAGGCATAATGAACAGGCTATTCTGCGCGAATGGCGAGTCTAACAATAATATAGGGATCCTGTCCTGAGGCCTATGGAAACAAACTGAGGTTGCTTTTGATTTATTTCCGATTGAAGCTGTAAAAATTTATATCATTAAATTTTCGGCCGCTTTCGGGGATATTTGTCATTCAACCCATTGCACATTAAGGAGCTGTCCAGAAGGAAACAATACCGTCGGAGGGTCTACGATTGATATGACCTCACCACTGATGGAGAGGTGAAATTTCGGGGCGGTTGCACCTAAATGAGATACATGTGTTTTCTGCAAAAGGTGCAATTTATTCACACAGTCGTTGTTCCGGCGAAGTGGTAGCCTACAGTTTCTGGCGGTACGTGCATTGGTGCACCGTAGCTAGCATAATGACGTGAAATGAGCTATCCCGGCTAATTGTCTTGCGCTGTTCTCTTCGATTTTTGCGTACACTGCCTATTTGTGCTTGAAATGTTTTTGCAAAGTCTTTTTCGGCTGTTTAAGTGCTCCTCTTTTCGTAACAACCACTATTCAAGCAAGGCAGAATTTCAGAAATAAACAAATACGATATGGCTCATTAGGAAGAAAAAAGGGGGCTTCGTACAGAAATGAAAGGACGAAGATTGGCTGCTCAGATTGCAGCGGACAAGACAGGATTCAAAGCTGTCTGGAACTTGAAAACATCACTCTCAACTCCCTTTGCATCAGCGGTGCATGTAAATAATATAAAGAACCTGGCATTACAGCAAAACCTACGTAAAATATGCGCGGCAGGTCACAGCTATGGGGGAGCAAAATGTGGCAACTATTATAAAATATCTACGAATGGTCCGCAGCTCCACAAATGGACTCTTACAGATCGTGATATAGCAAAACCCAAACTTATTCGTTTAAATAAAAAAAGAAAAAAGAAAGCACGCGTACACGAACTGGGACTTTTTTTTTTTTCTTTAGCGGAGAACTCTCCAGCCTGCTTGTGCTTACTGTTTCGCTTGATAGTCGCGTTTAGCGGGCTTAGTTTACACGTCCCTTGGTTAACGCATGTAATGCTAAGAACTACGTGCGTTCTGTCGCAAGCACGTTATACCACCAGAGGAGGTGACAAAACTCGACTTCGCTTGTTTTCGTATACCAACTGCGTGGCTTTTCCCATGTGGTGGAATTTTTTTTTTTTTTTTTTTCAAGCACGCGCTGAACATGTGGACATCCACGAGACAGGCATCTGCGCGCCTGCTTGGTGAGAGCGCGTCACGGGGATCGCAGATGTTTGCTGCTTTCATGAACGCCCTCAACAGGTTGGCGCGCGTGCAGCTGCACCAATTGCATTGCGTGATGGATTATCGGAGCTTTTGTGTTCTTTAACTTCCGCTGCTCCCGCCATCGCTCTTCTGGGCCGTCGTGAACGCTCAAACGGGACGTTTGAAGAAGCTGCTCGTACGACTTTATATCTCCCCACCATTAGTGGAGAGCAATAAACTACCTAGCCTGAAGTTTTTAAATACATTTTTATGCACGCAACCCGCAGCACCACCTACGAGGCACAGCCAAATGGGACGGTGCGTAATAATTCCAGCGACCTCAAATTTATTACAGCGCTCAAAATGTTTGCACGAGGGCGTCCTTGTACTTCGGCTTCATCGAAACGTTGTCACCACGGCCCAGATCGAACTCGCGCTCAAAAGAAAATTACACATTAAATCAAGGTAGTCAATATCTAAAAACCAATACACATTTCGTTTCGTTATGCGGAGCTTGGAATCGTATTTCCAGGCAGGAATTTCATCGTCCGACTGGCAATGCAACCTTTATTGACCCGTAAGCTACTAATTGACCCTACGACCGCGGTCACTGATATTGCATAGTCGGTGATGGGGACAAAAAGGGCTCACGGTTGTGTATAGGTTAGAACTGCATGATACCGCTACTTGACATTCCCCTGTCCTTCAGTAACTCTTCGTCGTTAAAGTCATAGGCCACCGCGCGGGGTGGCGCAGTGGTTACGGCGCTCGACCACTGTTCCCAAGGACGCGGGATCGAATCCCGGCCTCGGCGGCAGCTTTTCGATGGAGGCGAAAAGCAAGGCGCCCGTGTGCTGTGCGATGTCAGTGCACGTTAAAGAACCCCAGGTGGTCGAAATCTCTGGAGTCCTCCACTGCGGCGTCTCTCATAGCCTGAGTTGCTTTGGGACGTTAAACCCCACAAACCAAACCAACCAAATCATAGGTGCATCCGGCACGGCTGGATGGTTTGCCCAGTCCTTTAACCCTGTCAGCCCGTTATAACCAAGAGCCAGGTAATAACAGACATGGTAAGATTTCCTTATTTGTCGTAGATGGGTGTGGCAGGCTCTTCCTAGAAAAGAGTGAGCCGACCGGCTCAGCATGATTGACTAGGGTAGCGTTGGCGGGATGCCCAAGTCTGCGTCTAAAAAGGAAGTAAACAAAACAGGTGTTTAGGCTTACTCTGATTCTATTTGTTTGCCAATATTTTTCTCTTCTTATTTGGTGGTGAGCTTAGTGAAAATATAGCTGTTGTTGACACGAAGAAAAAAGTAATCCTGGTGGATGCGAAAAAAAAAACAATAAACAGAGGGATCAAAGGGGACTTATAAGGTCCGCCTAAAGGGTATGACGCTACAGCGTCCTGTGGTCCTCTGCAATTACACGCATACTCATTAAGAATAAAGTCGTAATTAAGATACCGCTTTACGTGGAGGACCACACGATATACGTGGCCTAACCGGCAGTGTGTCTAGCTTGCAAATAAAAGGCCGTGTGTTCGAATCCCGACAGATACCTAGGAAACGAATTTACTTACTTCGTGAATTTAATAGACTGTAGGCATGCGACGACCTTTATTCGTATTACACGTCATGCTTTACTCTCATTAATTTCCCGCATGACGCAACGTTTAACATTTGTGGGAAGTTGCAAATTCCTGTAAGAGTTCATGGAGCTGTGACGTCATGATCCCCATGGTCCAATCAGAATTTAAAAGGCCGTGTGTTCGAACCCCGACAGATACCGAGGAAACGAATTTACAGTTGCAAATTCCTGTAAGAGTTCATGGAGCTGTGACGTCATGATTCCCATGGTCCAATCAGAATTTAAAAGACCGTGTGTTCGAACCCCGACAGATACCGAGGAAACGAATTTACTTAAGTAAATTCACGAATTTACTTACTTCGTGAATTTAATAGACTGTAGGCATGCGGCGACCTTTATTCATATTACATGTCATGCTTTACTCTCATTAATTTCCCGCATGACGCAACGTTTAACATTTGTGGGAAGTTGCAAATTCCTGTAAGAGTTCATGGAGCTGTGACGTCATGATCCCCATGGTCCAATCAGAATTTAAAAGGCCGTGTGTTCGAACCCCGACAGATACCGAGGAAACGAATTTACAGTTGCAAATTCCTGTAAGAGTTCATGGAGCTGTGACGTCATGATTCCCATGGTCCAATCAGAATTTAAAAGACCGTGTGTTCGAACCCCGACAGATACCGAGGAAACGAATTTACTTAAGTAAATTCACGAAGTAATTACTTCGTGAATTTAATTGACTGTAGGCATGCGGCGACCTTTATTCGTATTACATGTCATGCTTTACTCTCATTAATTTCCCGCATGACGCAACGTTTAACATTTGTGGGAGGTTGCAAATTCCTGTAAGAGTTCACGCAGCTGTGACGTCATGATCCCCATGGTCCAATCAGAATTTATCACTTCCCTGCCGACACCACGACGATGGCGACATCGGCTTCTCTGCCACACGAGGCCCTTACGCTGCCGCGCAACAATTTCAACACTTCTTTTGCATAAACGGCCCTCATTATTTGTTCATTTAGCCGATACGTCACAGTCATTGACACTCATGAACTGAAACAAATCCCCCATGTGCGGCTACACGGACCTTAAGGATGGTTTGCTTTAGTTTATAGGATTTAACACCCCAGAGCGACTCAGGCTATGAGCGACGCCGTAGAATGGAGAACTTCAAATTTTTCACCACCTGGTGATCTTTAACGTGCACTGACATCGCACACTACGCGGCGGGCGCCTTGCTCTGCGCCACCATCGAAATTCCGCCGCGACGGGTGGGATTCCAGTCCGTGTGATCCGGATCAGCAGCTGAGCGCAGTAACCACTGAGCCACCGCAGCGTGACAAAACTTGAGGAGAATAACGAAAAATAAGAGAAATGAAGAGCTAAATGCTAAATTTTATGAGGCCTCTACCTCACGACATAATGGAATGGTTGACTTTATTCGTGATTAATTTACGAGTAAGTGCTTACAATATATATATATATATATATATATATATATATATATATATATATATATATATATATATATATATATATATATATACAGCCCTCATCGAAGTAGTTTGTGATTTTGCACCACCTAAATGCAGCGTATGCTGTCAAAGTAATTCTACCCCCGCCCCCCCCTTTTTTTTTTCTTTTTTAGCCACATTATGTATTTATTGAGAACTCCTACAGCCTGGTGCCAGATAGTATCAACACAGCACCATAAACTACTGCGCCGTCACATTGATGTATGTATGTAAGTGCTATTATACTGCCTGTATTTAGTTTCGTGGGTTGTTACAACGGGCAAAAGGTCGCGCAATGCTTCATTTGCTGTTATTGGAGGCCAGTTTGCGTAATGACGAGCATTAGGATGCCACAAAAAAATGCGCCGTAGAAAAGTTTCATGTGCGAAACAGCAGGTAACGCCAACTCACGTCTCGTCAGAGTTGTTTGGGAAGTATTTCAGCACCATGTTCCTATTTCACAGCATTTGAGGCGGGTATATTCCAAAAACAGAAATCGGAAGACCTCTTCGAGAAATGCTGCTTACGGGGGCGAAGCACTGGGACGCCCAGTATATTATTTGACAAGCGCACGTCCAAATAACAAACGCATGAACACCGCTTTTGGCACACAGACTCGCATTCATTGCTTTCTGGGCGACTTTAACGCAGCTTCCACCGACAATTTTATTAAGCGCTGATAAAATAGGCGATTTGAATAGAAGTGCACGTTGACACGGAAGAAAAAAAAAAAGAAAAAGGCGGCGCGAATGCAAAGTTCGTCGGCGATTCTTGGGAGCGCGCTCTCATATTCGCACACACGCTGGCCCATTGTTAAGGCTCCCCGTGACATACCGCGCACATACGTACAACTCTCGGCGTCATCGCCGAGGTCGTGACTCGTCTCTTCGTTGCCGTTTGTTTACAAGTCTCGACTGCGGGATCGAGCGCACGTCCCCTTTTCTGCTTCCTCCTCGCGCAACGACCGGCGCGGAAACAAAGAGCCGCAACGCGCCGGCGTCGTGATCGCGCCCTGCCTCCGGAAGCGCCGGCTGCGCGCCGCTGACCTCGCTCTCCGGCCGCCGGCGTGCTGATCCCGTGCCTGGCGCACCGGCGTCACGTGCAACAAGCGCCCACCACGTGCTGCCCCTGTGCATCCTGGAAAACGCACACACTCCCGGCGACCGGCCGAGCAGCTGTGCCGACGTGCGTTGACGTCGCCGCCACCGGCGCTGCGCGAGGGGGTTTCCTCGGGCGGAGCGAGGACGTCGCCCAACGGAGCCGGCTGTGATCTGGCGTGGGTGTGCACTGCGATCGCCAAGCGCGCGTTGCCAGCGCAGAGTAGCGCAGTGCTTCGTCCATTTTCCTTCGTAGTGATTTTTATTACCGATTTTTTAACACTTGTTCTTTGTGTGAGATATAAGAAATAACTGCGCAGGTCTATGTTTAAACACTTGTTCTTTCTGTAAGATATAACAAATAACTGCGCTGGTCTAATAGATTCACATGCTCAGCTTCATGCCATGAATGTGAAGTCAGCTGAAGAGAGGGCAGCAAGGAAAGTATAGCACCGGTGTGCCCTGACAGGAATGTGCCAAGAGCCGTAAACAAAATCTATTGTTACGTGCCGGAATAAAAAATGTCAGTATGCCAACGTTCCTTGCGTCCAACAAAACAAATGCCGCAGCGATTGCTCATTGTGTCTATGCACTCTTACATTGTGTCCCTGCATTCGTGAAGGAAGGAACTTTTGACTCGAATTATGTGTTTGCAGTTCGGAGCAGCTCAGTTCGACGTTCTTCCGTAAGAGTCGCACGCTATTTTGATTTCACCATTTTAATTGGTGTCTTAGAAGACTGCCTTACATCAGCGGTCGATGCCGCCGACTGTCTTTACAGGTAGAAATATCTAGGAGGATGGATTGATTCCAGAGAATCGCGAGCCGCGCTTGGACCCACTAGGAACCACAGTCGGCTAGCGAGCCGCAGTGTTCGTAGGTGTTATGAATGTTCTGTCCCGCGAAACATGTTTTGCTGTACAACCATCCCTGTATCCGTATTTTGTGAGGATTATTTTTCCGTTCAGTTACTTTATCTCATTTCTATAGGCTAGCCCTTATCTTGATACCAGAGTTGGCGGAAATATTGTGCCCACTCGCTATCGACACTGACGTCAAAGGCGGCCATAGCCAATGTTAATTAAAGGAGAGAAAGGATGGCGCTCGAAATGGGAACCATTGCGAAATGCTGCCTTTGGTTAGGTGCCATAAGCAAGCTCTGCGTCTAGCTTACAGTTCTGCACGGGCCGGCGAAATACTGTGTACGCGGCCTGGCCCGCGAGCCGGGCACGGGCGGCTCAGAAGCCCTCGGGCTCACTCCGGCCTAGAGTTTTCAAGGAACGGCAATACGCTGCTGTCATAGCAGTGTCGGTCGCTCCCGATTCCGCAAAAAAAAAAAAAAAAAAAAAAAAATAGGGCCAAGCTAACGAAAAAAATTCCATCCTAATTAAATTTCAGTTTCTATGCAATTAAAGACTATGATGCGTGACATCCAGGGATGCGTAGAAGAGACATCACACAAAAAGCACTTAGCGAAGCTATAGATCTATACCGTTTCATGTTTTTGCCTACACCTTGATTTTGTTATTACTCCCACTGTCGATTCCCTGTGTATTTTTGTTTTGTTTTGTTTTCTATTTCAGTATGAGAAATATGAGCGGGATATTTCCTTGCCTTTGAATCCCTCGATAAATTAGTTACGTCAGCTCGTGCGAAATGGAGAAAAAAAATCCAAAGAAAAGGGTGTAATAAGAAAGCTCCCTACCCTCACTTTGGAAGCCAGTTGCAACCTGTTCCAGAAAGGGTTTTCTGTTGTGTTTTTCTTTTTTTGTCTAATATTGTATATTGACGCAGATTCCATCCTGCAGTCAAGCAGCACAGTATTTACGATGTTTAGGCAGCATCGGACTTATTTGGCCAATGACGTTGCTATATCTACTACTGTCCAGGGTTCTCGCCAGTGATGTGTAAATAAACAGGTCAGAGAGTTTACACCGCTTTTATCAGCTTTTACGCAGCATCGGACTTATTTGCCCAATGATTTTGCTATATTTACAAGTGTCCCGGGTTCTCGCAAGTGATACGCAAATAAACAAGTCAGAGAGTGCACACCGCTTTTATCAGCTTTGTACTTTGTTCACGATTTTTTGCGCGATGCGCGGCGCTGTTCGAGCCAGCTGTCTAACACATCGAGCGCCTCGGAACAGCAGGAGACGGTTATAACCGGCGGACGCTGCTGGTGTTATTTGTGTGACACCAAAAGTAATGGTCTCACACGCATGCTAACGAATACAGCCCCCGTGTATGATCGCCATTCTTTTAGTGAAGAATGAATCATACTTGTGGCAGTTGGATTTAGACGTGCACTTTCGAGAACGCTGCGCGCAATAAGTCAAGTTTTCCTTGGAAAACCACCTTCGTTTGGGGAAATATTGTAAGACGCTGTTGTAAATATGTTGATGGGAACGGTCTAGCCTTCAGGTGCGTATCAGGACCTTGTTTTAAAACTTAAAATAACATTGAATAAAAACAATTGGGCGCATTTTTGACAGCCAAATGCAATTAAGTGCCCCTAGGCAGTATCTGCGGAATATATTGGTTGTTATAGTTCAACGCTAAACATTCCGACAAAAATCCCACCCGCATTCCGCAGTGAACTTTGTATTGCATGTACAGCTTTCTTTGACATTATTTTAGTTTTAGGTCAACTTCGGAATATTGCAAAATACTACTATATAAAGTTTAAAGGCATGGTTCAATCTTCTGGTGCCCAGTAAAATATCTTTCAGAGTTTGTCTTGCGCTGGCATTGACTATAGCCAAGACTGACAAAGAAATCAAACGGGGAAATTTTGGAGACAGCAGAAACAATACGTAGTAGCAAAAAAAAAAAAAAAAAAACGACCACCCTCCCGAGAGAAGACCTTCGGATATATTGATCGTATAGTGTAAGTTTACGATATTAAAACCATTTGCGATAATAAACAACTTCCCGTTGAAAAAAGCGCCTGTCCGGAACTTTTGGGCGTGAAACACCAAAAAGTATAAGGCATCTGAAGTTACCCTCATATTCTATGTTTTAAATGATTACGAAAAGGGTTATAGAAAACAAGGCAAAAAAAAAAAAAAAGACTGGGGCTGAGAGGAATATTTAGGTACTTCGGAAGCCAAACAAACAAGTAATGCTACATAACAGTGGCGGAAATTTTCAATATTTCAGGGAGTTGTCTACTACGCGCAAATGTGTACAAGGTTCAAGAGCTGTCAACTGCAATGTACCTAATTGTGATCCGAAACAACTAGCAGGTGCACGCGCTGCAGTCTGCTAGTTTAGAGGCTCTCGCAGTGGTAAGTAATGCACGCTGTTGTGACCGTCCATGGTCCGCGCTTGCGCGCACTATTGTGCGCCTGTGGGCATGGTATTCATATGTGCTGTTGGTGCAAGGGCTCTAAGTGAGTCTGTTCCCATGAATCTTTTTGTGTGAGCATGCTTTGCTTTGTCGTGACCCTGCAACTGCCAAGTTGGCCCTGTCAAGGGAACCTCAAGAACAATACAAAGAAACGTCGCCCTGTGAGAAATAGCCGGAAGTGCTTTTGTTCAACTGTTCATCCTTCCCGTCGAGAGGCGCTATTGTCAAGTAAGGAATGCCTATTGTTCATAGGAGACGATCGGAGTGACACGTCCGCTGACGTACAAGAGAAGAAATGAGCATGATGATTACGGCCATTAGAGGATTTCCCGGGAATGCAGGAAAGAGTTGCAATTGCCGGAAAGGGACAATGCTGGGAGCAGTATTCGTGGCGCGCACGTACACTAGGGTTTCTGAGGAGGAAATCCATTTGCCGAAACCAACATAGCGAATCTTTGCAGAAGAATCGAAATTTACCTCTTCGCCGTTCCCAAGCTCTACCCGCCAACAAGTGACCACGCCCGACGAAACAATACTGGACCAGTCAGTGCATCAGACCATCACTGCAGTGATGTGATCGATTGATTGCCGATATCTGAGGGGTGTGCCCTGGAACTGATTGGTCAGCATCTTCAGAGAGGGGCTGGACATAGGGGGATTTAAGGACGTTGCAGAGCACGAAATGACGCTCTCAGCCCTGGGTAAACGGCTCATCCAGGCGTTCTCGCTATAAACTCTTAACGCTTGCCATTTTGCTGATATACCCTTTTTTCTCACGTAAATAAGTTGTCTCAAAGTTAGCCAGATGCAGACCGATATCCCCTTCCCCAACTAGCGGTACCTCTTCTCAACAAGGAGGCAGATTTCAAGATTTCAAAGTACATGCAGCCATATGTGATATCAGGGGATATCGGTCTGTATCTGGCTAACTTTGAGCGAACCTGCGAAAAACTGTCCTTCCAGCGAGACACTTGGTCTCAGAGATTATTGACGGTTCTGCCCTGCGAGGCAGCGGAAGTTGTCGCGCGGCTAAGCAAGGAGGACGCGGGCAACTACGAGAAGGTCAAGGCTTGCCTTCTGAGAAAGTATAGGCTTAGTGCCGGGGCGTTCAGACAACGTTTTCGGAACGCTACTAAGTCCAGGGACGAGAGTTACCCTGAATTCCTGTACAATTTAAGAGTCAATTTGGGCGAGTGGCTAAAGAGCACTGATTCCTACAGTGATAGGCACGCTGTAGTCGAGCGAATTCGTTTGGAGCAGTTTGATAACTGCCTCCCAGAAAAAAGAAAGAAATTGGTTACAGGACCGAGGCGAAATTAAGTCGGCAACTGAAGCTGCCGAACTCATTGAGGAGTATGCTTAGCGCGACAATTCAGCAACTGGATAGGCCAGTGGATAGGCCCCGCAATCCCAAGTTGAGTGTGAATAACCGTCAGGAAAGGCACTTTGCTAGAGTTGGAAACGAAGAAAGGAAGGCTTCTTCAGGCAAACTCCCTGGAAAGGACGACAGTGAGAAAAGTGGGGAAGTGACCAACGCGCAGAACACAAAGAATAAGCTTGAGGCTAGGAAGCCGCTCACATGCTTTAGGTGCAATGAGCAGAGTCACATTGCCGTCAACTGCCGGAAAGAAAAGATTGCTTTCTCGTATGTCAGTGACTGCGATGAAAATATGCAGCTTTTGGAACCCTGCATGCATGACCTAGTAGTCAACGGGAAGCCTTGCAAGGTACTGCGCGATTCGGCCGCAACGATGGATGTTGTCCATACGGTGTATGTGTCGCCTTCCGACTATACAGGACAGTGTGCATGGGTCCGCCAGGTAGTGGAGGAACAGAGTGTGTGCTTGCCAATCGCGAACGTGGTCATTGATGGCCCTTTCGGCGAGTTAACAACCGAGGCTGCCGTTTCAGGAAAGCTTCCTAAGTGCTATCCGTATTTGTTTTCCAACAAATCGGACATGCTGCTGCGAAAGAGGGGCATCCTTTTCGGAGACAGAGTTGTGCAAGCCTTAACACGTTTAAAGGCGCGAGAACTAGCTACACTGCTCATTCCAGAAAAGTCCACAGCGGAGGAAACGGCAGTTAAAGCAGTGGTCGATGCGGAAGATAGCGGGTCAGAAAACTTTGAGAGCGAGGCATCTCAGATAAGTCAACTTGAAAGTGAGCTTGATGAGACGCGGAATGAGGACGTTCTCGAGAGTAACCTCTTGCCGCCAGTGTCTAGTAATCTCACGAGACTTCTAAGTGGAACCCGAGAGGACTTAGCTATGGAGCAAGTCAATGATCCCAAGATACAGGAGATAAGGGAGCGCCACCGCGCCACTAAGACAACAAAGAATATTTCTTTCGAGATGAGAAAGCGAGTGCTGTATCGCTTATTCAAGGATAAGCGCGGAGTAGAGCGGGACCAATTAGTCGTTCCCCAAAAGTACCGCGAAGACTTACTGCGACTTTCCCATGGCAGCTCGTGGTCATGTCACCTTGGAATATGGAAAACAAAGCAAAGGCTGTTGCAACAATACTATTGGCCTGGATGTTTTAAGGATACGGAAAATTTTGTACGGTCATGCGACACGTGCCAACGAGTTGGAAAGGCGCAAGATAAGTGGAAAGCTCCGAT
Organism: Amblyomma maculatum; assembly: GCF_055883805.1. Taxonomy (NCBI): domain Eukaryota; kingdom Metazoa; phylum Arthropoda; class Arachnida; order Ixodida; family Ixodidae; genus Amblyomma; species Amblyomma maculatum. The sequence continues at coordinate 54,653,679 of NC_139344.1, forward strand.
GGTGTTAGTACCAATCATTACCGAGCCGTTTCACCGGTTAGTAATAGATGTAGTTGGGCCACTTCCTGTGACAGAGTCAGCGTACCGTTATATCCTCACTATGTTATGCCCAGCCACAAAGTTTCCAAAGGCTGTTCCGCTGCGCGAGGTGACGTCCGAGAGTGTAGTGGATTCGCTGCTGTCAGTGTTTGCATGAGTTGGATTCCCTTCCGAGGTCCAAAGTGATCAGGGTAGCGTTTTCACAAGTGTCCTCACCACCTCATTTCTCGAGCGATGCGGCATTAAGGTAGTGCACAGCTCGATCCACCATCCGCAGAGCAACAGCGTATAAAGATGGCATTCTGTTCTCAAACGCGTACTGAGGGGTCTGTGCTATGAAAACAAGCGCGAATGGGATACCTGCCTGCCTGCAGCACTTTTCGCTTTGCGGTCAGTGCCGCACGAATCCACTGGATTTAGCCCAGCCGAGTTCGTGTACGGAAGGTCACTGCGCTCACCTTTGCGAATGGTGCGCGAAGCCTGGGAGGGGCGCGGAGAAGACCAAACAGTAGCAGAATTCATTCTGAACCTCCTGAATCGCTTACATAACACTAAGGAACTCGTTGAGGCCAGTATGAAGTCAGCCCAGGCTCGTTCCGAAGTGTACTATGATAAGTCAGCCCGTCAAAGGACGTTTCGTATCGGGGACCAGGTGATATTCCTGAGAGGTTCAAGGCAGAATAAGCTCGAAGTACAGTTGGAAGGACCTGTTGAAGTCGTTGCAAAACTTTCTAACACTAACTACGCAGTGAAAATCCCCGGTAGGCGTAAAGAAGCGCGCATTTATCAATGCAATCTTATGAAGCCTTATGTGCAGAGGGATGACGACGGTAATGAGCACCCCGTGCTCTACCTGAGCAGAAAACTGAGCTCTAGAGAGAGGGCTTATTGCGCGTCAGAGAAAGAGTGCGCTTGCATTGTATGGGCCATTCAAAAATTGCAGTGCTATTTTGGAGGGGCCAAATTCACGGTAGAGACGGGCCATTGTCCCCTGGCTTGGCTGCAAACTGCGACATCGAACAGTCGCCTTCTGAGGTGGAGCTTGATTTTACAGCAGTACAATTTTGAAATAAGATACAAAAAGGGGAAGTTAAATGGGAATGCGGACGCGCTTAGCCGCTGTTTCTAAGCAGTCCGAGGTGCTCCTCAAAAAGTATCCAAATTGATACTCAGGTTCTTTTTTTTCGTGCGCTTGTATATATGTGACTATGTAAAGGAGCACGTTTGGTTTTCTAGGCATACGTTGGTCCTGAGAGTCTTGAGCGTGGGCTTTTCTCGGACAACGATGGCAGTTTTATTTTGACCTGGTCTCTTCAGACGGGAGCCGAGTGCTTGCTTAGACATGTGGTTGAGTTTCAGAGACAGCTCAAGCAATTTGGCTTACGACAATCAAGACAACGCGACAAGCGACAGAGAGCTTCAAGCGTTCATGTGCAGGCCATTAAGCCGTCTCTTCATGCAGCAGCTGCGACTGCTGCCCTCCGTGACTCTTCTGGCGGGGGAGAAGGCTGTTGTGACCGTGCATGGTCCGCGCTTGCGCACACTATTGTGTGCCTGTGGGCATGGTATTCATATGTGCTGTTGGTGCAAGGGCTCTAAGTGAGTCTGTTCCCATGAATCTTCTTGTGTGAGCATGCTTTGCTTTGTCGTGACCCTACAACTGCCAAGTTGGCCCTGTCAAGGGAACGTCAAGAAAAATACCAAGAAATGTCCCCCTGTGAGAAATAGCCGGAAGTGCTTTTGTTCAACTGTTCACCCTTCCCGTCGAGAGGTGCTATTGTCAAGTGAGGAATGCCTATTGTCCAAAGGAGACGATCGGAGTGACACGTCCGCTGAGGTACAGGAGAAGAAAGGAGCATGATGATTACGGCCATTAGAGGATTTCCCGGGAATGCAGGAAAGAGCTGCAATTGCCGGAAAGGGACAATGCTGGAAGCAGTATTCGTGGCGCGCACGTACACTTGGGCTTCTGAGAAGGAAATCCATTTGCCGGAACCAACATAGCGAATCTTTGCAGAAGAATCGAAATTTACCTCCTCGCCGTTCCCAAGCTCTACCCGCCAACAAGTGACCACGCCCGACGAAACAATACTGGACCAGTCAGTGCATCAGACCATCAGTGCAGTGATGTGATCGATTGGTTGCCGATATCTGAGGGGTGTGCCCTGGAACTGATTGGTCAGAATCTTCAGAGAGGGGCTGGACATAGGGGGATTTAAGGACGTTGCAGAGCACGAAATGACGCTCTGAGCCCTGGGTAAACGGCTCATCCAGACGCTTCTCGCTATGAACTCTTAACGTTTGCCATTTTGCTGATATACCCTTTTTTTCATGTAAATAAGTATTCTCAAAGTGCCATTAAACCTGCTTATATATATTTTACCAACTTCGAAGATTCAATCCTTCATCAACCCGGAGTCTCTGCAAGCTACCTAGTGAAGGCCGGGTCGACTTAGTCCCAGCGTCACGATAACGCGTACCAGTAGAACAAATAAATTAGTTACATTCATTCAAAGATATTGCTGTGAAATGAATGAAGGAATCTGTGGCGCTTTATTTTTCTGCTTTTTTTTTTCTTATGGGAAGTGGCCGTGGAGACTGGATTGAAACAGATCTTGGAATAGTCAGTGGTACGGTGTCACAATGAAAATGGTATCTTTTTCTTTTTTCGTTCTCTGCAAAGGCGGTATTACATTCGGCTACTGTTAAAGGACGATTTTTAAAACAGCAAAAACATCTAGAAATGGTTGTTCATGAAAACTATACACAATAACACACATTTCTAAACGCTCTTTTACAACTTTCAATCACCTTGTTAGAATCGAGTTTATAAATGACCATGCGCTATCCTAACCAGCTTCATCGAATAATGAATCACTACAGTTTCTCTAATTTATATGCATCAGATTTATCAAAGCGGTCATCAAGACTATCTATGCACCCACAGGCAGAACCGCATTTTGCGCAGACTCAGAGCCCCGAACATTTGTTTTAAGGCGAAAGCCTTTCTAGGCTCAGGGAACGAAATCCCGTGCGCGAGAGTTGCGCGCGAGATTTGTACGCTAGATTTGTCATATTCCGCGAGATTTGTTCTTGTCTATCGTTCCTGCCATCTGCAACCCTACTCTTGAACGCGCGCCAAGTCACGCCACGCGGCAGGAACGATTGTGTACGTTTCAAAAGTGTGACAGGTGCTGCGCCTTTCTGTTCCTGTAAACCAATTATAATTATATGTAGCATTGCAACGAACGCCGATGAGAGGCAAATGATAGGAGAGGAAGGGCAGGCTTTCGCCATTTTCCTCTTAAGAGACATCTAAGAGGCCCTCTAATTTTTTTTTTTTTCTATTACTGCTACCTCTTCCTCTTTTCCTCTTTCCGAACGTCCAGCCTGTACTGCCAGCCGCTTTCAACATTCTCCCTGTCGATCGATGATCTTTCAAGGTGTTTTCCCACAAGAACGCCTACTTAGCCACCCTTACGAACCACTGAACGGCATCGCTGAATCAGCGCCGTTGACGGCGGCCGGCCAAGCCTTCGGTTACGAAAGCTGCAGCTCGGCTCCATGACACATTCCTCCGCGTTCGACCGGAGCTTCGTCGCCGCTTTTGGCTTCGTACTTGTTTACTCATCTTACGAGGCTTTAAACAAGAAAACACGTGTTCGGCTCCTTTTCTTTATCGCAGGTAAAATGCAATCGACGTGAAAGAGGGAAAAGAAGAAAAGCAGCGAAAATTATGCGCATTTTGGTGCCATGGCCAGGTCATAATCATGCCAGTGTAATATATTTGGCCTTTCATAAAGCGTCCCGAAAAAATGCGTTGCAGGGATGATGCGGTGGCACCGTGGACATTATATGGAACCTAATTACGTGTGTCACGTGGAAACAGGAAAGGTAAAATGGCGTAGAACAACAACAAAAAAAAGAAAACAAATGCCCTCACACGCGATCGTGAAATACGTTTCCTCCAGCCTTCGCTTCATTTAGCGTTTGCATCGTGTTTCATCCATCTTGGACACATTGCTGCGCTTCCGTCCCCTGCCTGCTCTGTACAAGCTGAGCGTACAAGCTATACGCTCAGCGAAAGAACAATGTGACGAATGGTCAGAGTTTGCTTTAATAACACTGTAACTGAGCGCTAATGGTTGGTGCGCTTTGCTTTATTTGCTCCTGCCATGGTATACAGCTGCCTCACGCACGCCTGTCCCAAGCCTCACGCGCTTGCACGCACACATGAGCCAGAGTTTACGCGCACCCGCATTCTGTCTCCACACACAAAATAAACAATACTTCAGAAGCGAAAGTTATGTGCATAAGAATTTTAAGGTTTGGTTTGGTTTGGTTTGTGGAGTTTAACGTCCCAAACCGACTCAGGCTATGAGAGACGCTGTAGTGGAGGAGTACGGAAATTTCGACCACCTGGGGTTCTTTAACGTGCACTGACATCGCACAGCACACGGGCGCCGTGCTTTTCGCCTCCACCGAAAAGCGGCCGCCGAGGCCCGGATTCGCTCCCGCGCCCTTGGGAACAGCAGTCGAGCGCCGTAACAACTGCGCCACCTCGGCGGGGTATAAGCCTTTTAAGACTCGCATATAAAAATGCGTCACTATTCTTAGAAGAACAGCAACGCAAGCAATGCTGTTGCACATGCATTCAGTAAAATCAGCAAATGAGGTCAACAGAAATTACGGGGGACACTTGAGCTCCGCTTTTAAAGATGGTGCTACAGCGTAGGCTACCAGTACACATATTATAAAGCCCCGCCTTAACCAAGCCGTATGAACGTGCCTGCGTGGCCTAGGAGTAACGTGAACTTCAACGGTCCAGGCTGGGTCATTCTGATATCACTCTCCCATATGAAAGGAGAGGCCCTAGTTGGCAGCTCCTGCCAGAGGTAACGGTAGGCACGTCCACTTAGAGCTCGGACATACCAGCTGCCAGCTCCCGCTTGCCATCCCCATATACTCGTGAGTTTTCGCTCACAACAGCGACAAAGATGCCGGATTTTCTGTTTAACGGCGCCTTAAGGCAATCGCGTTATTTGATGTTATTTGACGTGACTCTGACGACACGTTTGCACGAGGGAACAAGAAAGATGTAACGTTTGTTGCAAAAACTTAAATACGCGCAGAGATAACCTGATAGTAACGTTTTCTACAGCACCTGATCATCGGTCAGAAAAAAAAAAATGTGGTTTATAGGAAGTAAGGTCGGCCCACAAAACTGGTAATCCATCTGATATGGCTGAACACGGCTTCTATACTCTAAGCCTGGGCCCACAAGGTACCTTCAGTGGCTTTATTCCCTCTGGCCATGTTCCTTCGTTTCTTTCTTATGAGATCGTTTGTAAGAACAGTAAAACCGCACGAAAGTTCGAATTTGATAAGTGTGTTGAAAGCTACTTCCTTCGCTTAGCCTCACGCTGCATTGAAAAAAGGTGTATATTTGTCTCCGAGCGAGTGACAAGGCTAAACACGGAGACGACAGAAAAAAATGTAGAAAAACTAAAGAAAGAAAATTTACCTGACACCTAACTTTTCTCGCGCTCTAAAAGCATCACAACCTGAACTGTTTGCTCTTGCTAATGGACAGCAGAGAAGGAGCGTTAAAAAGAAAGAAAAAAAAAAAACCCTTCCAGGGAGAAACGGGAAGAAGCTGAAAGCTATCCGGTTCATAAAATTGTCGCCTACCTTAAGCGTCAAGTTTGCGCCTGGCCGGACACCAGAGGATGATATAAAATCTTTTTCCAACGATTTGCCCAGCTAGTTTTTTTTTTTTTTCTTATTTGTGGCCCGCGATCATTATCTTTTCATATTAAGCAGCGAGCGCTGAAGTAGGAAAACCAAGGTATTACTTCCTTGTTCAACCACTAGAAGTTGCGGGCTATGATGAAGCCATTTCCTTTTTCTTTTTCCTCTTTTTTTCTTCTTTTGCAGTGCGCAAACGACACAGGCCCAGACTGTGTCGGATGCCGCCCGTGCAACGCCGTCCCGCCGATGGGTTCGATATCGCGTGCGCGCTTTCCGTGCTCAAGAGCACATCGCCGCGACTTCAGCGCTAAGCAGAACCAACGCAGGAGCGTTGTCCCGACCAGCTGATTCATCACCGCGATCCATCAAATCAGAGCCTGTCATAGCGCTTCGCGGAAGCTCAGCGCTCTACCGCGGCCAGATTGGGCGGAGAATACGCTCATACGCTCTATAAAAAGCGTTTTGCTCGGCTCTCTCTCATGCGCCCTTGCGAGCTGGTTTATATATTTTCTATTCAGCAAGCCTTTCCGTCTACTTTTCGTGTTTTTTTTTTTATCATTTAGGGGTGTTCCAATATGCGACATACAGAGTCAACAGAAATTTTGATATAGAAAGGGCATTGTCAGCTTCGATTTGTCGCTTTCATGCTTTTCCATGGCGAGCACGCATTATTGATTTCCTAGCGCCTGGCAGCGGACGCACCTCTCAAAAATAGAGCGACGCCTGCTTAGGGAACTTCCTGTAGTTAAATACGGAGGAATCGGCAAGCCTTGGATGAAATAAATATACAGGCACTGAGTACCCCTAACCTGCATATCCTTTCTCTCATCGTGCGCAAAGGCGACGTGGCTTTTGGTTTGATTTGATTTGGTTTGTGGGGTTTAACGCCCCAAAGCTACTCCGACTGTATGAGACACCGTAGTGGAGGACTCCGGAAATTGCGACCACCTGGGGGTCTTTTAATGTGCACTGACATCGCACAGCAAACGGGCGCTTTGCTTCCTTGTTTCTCGCCTCAATCGAAAAGCGGCCGCCGCGGCCGGGATTTGATCCCGCGTCCTGGACGCAGTAGTCGAGCGCCCACTGCACCACCACGTGGCTTTCGCTCCAGTTCTTCTGTACATTCAAACTCTACTTGACAAGCTGACCTATATCGATGCACTAGCTGAGCCTGTGTACACAGTCAGCATGTTGTAACACACAAGGCGTGTCAGCTCAATATATTTCGAGGAATACCCCAATGTGCAAATGATTTTATTCCGGGGAAGAGACACTCGCTAAAATGTCCTGGCTACAAAATTCGTAAAATCGCGGAGAGGGTGAATTTTTTTTTTGTATTTAGGGATAAAAATTCCGAGAAAACTGTGCAGCTTTATTTGCATATCTTCAAAAGCGACAGACGCTCCAATAGTATTTTTTTTTTTTCACTGCCTGTAACTTGTTCGTTGGTTCTCGCTACAAAATAGATATTCAGCTCTAACCAAGGATGACGGCATTAGCCTAGAAGCAATGAACAATAATTTCAAAAATATCATTACTGAGTGCGCTATAGAAGTAGGCAGTAGGGTGGTTAAAGAGGATACAGATGAGCTGTCTAAGGAGACGAAGGATTTCATTAAGAAACGCCAGAATATGAAAGCTTCCAATTCAACAGACCAGATAGAATTGCCAGAGATATCAAAGCTAATCAATAAGCGCAAAGTGGCCGATATAAGGAAGTATAACATGGAGAAAATTGAGCATGCTGTAAAGAACGGGGGAAGCCTTAAAGCGATGAAAAAGAAATTGGGCATTGGAAAATATCAGATGTATGCTTTAAGGGACAAGGCGGGCAATGTCATCACGAATATAGACAAGATAGTCAAAATAGGCGAGGAGTTATATATAGATCTCTGCAGTAGCCAAAGTAGTCAGGACCGCAATGAGATTGGCGGTAGGGAAAAACAGTCAGCCGTTCCACCAGTGACGAAGGACGAGGTTAAAAAAGCAATAGAAACTATGAAAAGGGGGAAAGCAGCTAGAGAGGATCAGATAGCTATAGATTTGTTGAAGGGCGGAGTGTGTGTGTGTGTGTGTGGGGGGGGGGGGGATATCGTGCTAGCAAAACTGGTAGCCTTGTATACGCAATGTCTGGTGTCATCGACGATACCGGAACCATGGAAGAACGCAAATATTATTCTCATTCATAAGAAAGGGGACTCTAAGGACCTTAAAAATTACAGACTAATCAGCTTACTGTCTGTTACGTAAAAGGTATTTACTAAGGTAATCGCTAATAGAATCAGGATAACCTTAGACTTCAATCAAGAAAAGGATCAAGCAGGTTTTCGGAAACGGTACTCTATACTATCGATCATATCCATACCATCAACCAGGTGACAGAAAAATGCTCGGAATATAACCAGCCCTTATACGTAGCATTCATTGATTACGAAAAAGCATTTGACTCAGTAGAAACCTCGCCGGTGATGCAGGCATTGCGAAATCTGGGTGTAGACGAGCCGTACGTGAATGTGCTGGAAGATATAATAGGGGCAGCACAGCAACCACAGTTCTGCATAAAGAAAGTAACAAAATTCCTATAAAGAAAGGTGTTCGGCATGGAGACGCTATCTGCCCAGTGCCATTCACAGCTTGCTTAGTATTCAGATACTTGGAATAGGATCAGTTAGGGGCTAGGGTAGATGGAGAATACTTCAGTAATCTGCGATTTGCTGATGACATTGCCTTGCTAAGTAACTCAAAGGATGAACTGCAAAAAATGATTGACGACCTAGACCGGAAAAGCATAAATGTGGACTTGAAAATTATTGTGCAGAAGGCCAAGGTAATAGTCTACAGCCTCGGGAAGGAACAGGAGTTTACGTTAGGTAGCGAAGCACTGGAAGTAGCAGGCGAATATGTCTACTTCCTTCCGCATATCCGGACCATAAAATCGAAATAACAAGGAGAATAAGATTGGGATGGAGCGCATTTGGCAAGTACTCACAGGTTATGACTAGAAGCTTACCGTTATCGCTCAAGAGGAATATGTTGCATCTTACGTGTACTCACCTATAGGGCTGAAACGTTGAGGCTAACGAAAAGGGTTTTAAGTTGAGGACACGCAGAGGGCTATGGAATGAAAAATGGCAGGGGTTGCGTTAACAGATAGGAAGTGTGCAGAGTGGGTCATAGAAATAGCTCAAGTTACTGATATTCTAGTATAAATCAAGACGAAGAAATGGGCATGGGCAGGACACGCAGTGCGAAGAGGGGATAACAGGTGGTCGCTTAGGGTAACAAACTGGATTCCAAGGGACGGAAAGTGCAGCAGGGGGCGGCAGAAAGTTAGGTGGGCGGATAAGGTTAAGAAGTTCGCAGGGGTCAAGTGGATTCAGCTAGCAGGACCGGGTTAATTGGAGGAATACATGGGAGAGGTCTTCGTCCTGCAGTGGGTATAGTCCGGCTGATGATAGTGATGATGATGTCCTAAGTCGCTCTCTCTTTTTTTCGCTCACTCTGTGCTTGAACCTGAAGAGCGAAAGAGAAGTTGGAGACGCGCGCGTCACGCGGCTCCACCAAAGAAGAGGTGGAACAGCTACAGCCTTCGTTGAGGCCGTCGCTGTAAGCATACCTCCTGTCCCTTGTACAGCCTAATAAACGTTTTCAACATCATCATCAGCATCCTTATTATCGGACGGTGTTGAACAAGTGGAGTTTATTGCGGACTGAGCGTGTCACTGGCGCGCCCTCAACTTTGGCCCCAACTCAGATCACGTCAGTAAACTCACCCTTCACGAAGAGCAGATGTGTACGCTCTGCTCCCGATCGAGGCCTCGGGTCCGCTGCACTCGCCGCATCGTGAAGCAGACTGTTCTCATCTCCGCGCCTTAACGGGCGCTCATCTTCAAGTGCACTTCTCCTTCCTGTTCGATTACCTTTCCTCGCCCCGAAGACCTTCTTACAATGTTCTAGATATAAAAACGCATAGGAAAGTATAGCAGTGGTAAGCACTGCTGGCGCATCTGCTTCGCATTTCATTAACTATATAAATTGGTTGTATACTTTTAATGGTTGGTTTGGTTTATGGGATTTAACGTCCCAAAGTGACTGCGGCTATGAGAGACGCCGTAGTGGAGGACTCCGGAAATTTCGACCACCTGGGATTCTTTAACGTGCACTGACATCGCACAGCACACGGGCGCCTTGCTTTTCGCCTCCACCGAAAAGCTGCCGCCGAGGCCGGGATTCAATGCCGCGTCCTTGGGAACAGTAGCCGAGCGCCGTAACCACTGTGCCACCCCGGCGGGCGCAAGAACTTCATTACACGAGATCTTTTGCTTCCAGCGCCGATCATTACGTACCCGTGGAGTCAGGATTGGATCCCGCAAACATGTTCGGTAAAAGAAGTTTCGAGCTAAGTTCAACTGCTTTCTGTCAGATGCATTTGTTATCATTTCTAAAATGGCACATTGAGCAACAGCTTGACTGGCAAAGGGATATAAGGAGCGTCTTGCGCCTAACACTAGTTTTGAGTAATTCTTTTCACGACCTTTTAACATTTAGTTTGTGTCGCAGCAACCTGCGTGCAAATGGCAAATCGATGCAGATTTTTTCTTTTTTCGTTTTCGGAAGCAAACAAGAATTCCGAAGTCGTATGCCCATTTCCTGTTGATGCTTGAACTTCGTGAAGAAGATTGTTTGCCTCGCGAACACTGGCGTGTCCCATAAGGCCGAGACGACAATGCATTTTTTTTTTTCGAATCTATGCGACTCTCAGCGCTGGCTTCCCGTGATTGCGATTGTTAATTAGGAACGCGCAGCGCGTGCGGACAATCACCGATAAGGGCTTGTGAGGCGTCCTCTCTTCACCGCAGTATCCCGTGAAAGGTCAGCGGCATGTCACCTGACGTCACCAACAAAGCGATTGCCTAATTAAAAAACTTTGGCCTAAGAATGTATTAAAAAAAATTTACCGGTGAGCTAGCTGCACTTACACCACGGTGGCGAACTTCGCTAGGGAGAAGTCATTCTCCACGTTGTACGTAAGCGCCTGCATAAGGGAAGTCGTTGAGCTATGCCTCTCCCGGGAAATGAGGGCGCGCGTCCATAAGTTTCTCAGAGGCAGGTCGTACATGCGCGCTACATTGGAGCCATGATAGCGTTCTAGATGCCCAGTGCGTGGATAAATCATCCTAATTACTTTCTGCGCGGAGGTAATAGCGAGCTGTATTACTTAAACCACCCATCTGTGGCTCTCTGTGCGGTTCAGTGCCTGGAATGCAGAGCACCCGAACGAAGTTGAATGTTGGAGAGATGGAGCGATTTTCTATGGGAAGATGTGGATAGTCCTCCTCCCTTTTCTTCGAAGTTCATATACTTTCCTTTAAAATTAGACTCGATTCGACGATTGTTAATTGCCTGTAAGCATAGAAAATCTTGGTCTAGGTAAAAACTGTTTACCTAGACGCATTCTCCCCCCTTTTTGTTTCCCGCGAGCTCTCTATTTCGACTTGATTTGTCGAGATTGTGGAAGATGCCATCTTCCGGATCAGGCGTCACTCCTGGCAACATCACGTGGTGCTTGATGTGCTGCTCCGTCCGACACAAAGCATCAGAGTAAGTGCAACGGCTTCCGCTGCGACTGAAAGCCGCGGATACCCAGCACGTTTTGAAACATCGACGACCAAGGGCGGTTAAAGCTTTCCTGTCAACACCCATGACGGGAATTGTATGCCGAAGACGGTGTGAACAAAAAAGTGCCATTTTTGTTCTGACCGTCAGTACTACTATGGGGTCAGAACGCTGTGTTTTGGCTTATTTACAGTTTATTGAGTACGAGTTAGGACGAAAAGCTGCTCAATGTGAGATGCGTACTTACCATTGTGCATGCGAACGACTAATGTAGCTCTCTCTCCCTCTCTCTCTCTCTCTCTCTCTCTCTCACACACACACACACACACACACACACACACACACACACACACACACACACACACACACACACACACACACACACACACACACACACACACACACACACACACACACACACACACACACACACACACACACACACACACACACACACACACACACACACACACACACACACACACACACACACACACACACACACACACACACACACACACACACACACACACACACACACACACACACACACACACACACACACACACACACACACACACACACACACACACACACACACACACACACACACACACACACACACACACACACACACACACACACACACACACACACACACACACACACACACACACACACACACACACACACACACACACACACACACACACACACACACACACACACACACACACACACACACACACACACACACACACACACACACACACACACACACACACACACACACACACACACACACACACACACACACACACACACTATAAATAAAAGCAGTATCTGACAGCGGCTGCGATGAGTTCGGACCACCTTCGGGATTACTCTGTCAATTAGCCATGAGATTTGTACACTCTTTGTAGATTGTATTCACCTCAATTGTACAAGACAAGGAAAAGGAATTTGAGTAAGACTAATCCAACTTAATTCGTTCTTTAACATCTCTTTAGTCATCGATCAGGAAGACTGTACGGATCACAGAAGGCTTTGCCCGTGGCTTTAGAAAAGTTTCCGCAAATAGCATTATTTGGAGTACTTTAAAGTGGCTATATTTAATAATTAAAAATCGCTCAAAGCTTCTCTTAATAAAGGTTAGTTATTGCGCGATGTTGTGGATATATCGGACAAAATAAAAGAAAATTAAATAAAAAAAAAAGACTAGCGCAAAGTAAAATGGTATGGAAGCATAAGCTTCTGTCCATCAACTGTCGGCAGATCTAGATGTGGGCGCGGGGAATAAGAGCCCATCGTAAAACCTTCCCTGATACGAACGGCGCTAAACTAAGGCGGTCAAGGATAAGAGAAAAGCAAGGTCTTATAACGCCGCTCTTTTGTTATTACTTTATTTTTGTGGGCGCTTCACTCGCTTAGGCTTCAGAGTGGTCCAACTTGGTCGAGGTCACAGCAACGCGCGTCGAGAGCTTTATTTGTTGGTATAAGTCCACAGCGCCTTTCCGCAGCCATACCGAAATCACCCCCCCCCCCCCCCCTTCCGCCCAGCCCTGACAGCGGCAGCAGCAGCATTTATCTAGCGCATATACTGAACGGCTGCGGAGGAAGTGATCTTGATGAACTTCCGACGGCGCGTGGCAGGAACAACTTAATACGCACTGTTCTCGGCGGCAAACTCTGCAACGCGTCACTTCGCATTGTGTCGCGGAACGTGCTAGAATACGCGCAAATGTCGTTTAATTTGGTAACAACAAATCGTAGTGAGCGTCATGAAGTCCGAACTCCGAGTCTGTAAATGGATTGGCTGTAGCGTTGAACTATAAACGCGTAGTGCAGCCTATGCTGACAGCATTTTCACACGAAAACTCCACGCAGCATGACGTGTCCCGAGGTATGCCTTTGTATAGTTCTCCCATCTCGGGCGCATAGACAGCTACCAAAGAGGCAGCTCCAGAGAGATTTCGCACATTACACTCATCCAGATGCGTCCGGCAAGGCCGGCATGGAACTCGAGAAGTCGTGCTCAGCAGCCAAGTTCCACTGCCATATTCAGCCAGCGCAACAAGGAAACTGTCCATTTATGACGTGTACTTAGATAGAGCTCTTATTCCAACCATAGCGGTCAAAATATAGACGCACGCACCTCACAACCCGCTGTTCTTCAGCTGTGTACCACACGCCTTTTCCTCCCTGGATCCCGTGTTCTCTTTACCACTCGCTTTCTAGGGCGGTTATTTCCTTCGGTTAGGGCGCTTGTCACGGCACAAGCGACAATCCTGTACACACGCGCACCTAGATGGATAATGCTTTTATGTGCGACCAACCAGTGTGGCACTTTTTGTTATAGGATGGGCAGAATCACGTGATCACGTGGAAGGCTGGTACGTACATATATACGTGTCAGACAGCGGAATTTCTTATCCTCGTCTGCAACTCACGGCACAGGCGCGCACACCGGCGTGGCCTTTTGTACAGCGCCTGTCAGCGGACGGCGCAAAAGAGGATCCGTCTTTTGAAGCCAGACCGGGACCGGGGTGCAAGGAGGCGGCGCTACCCCGCGGACCTTCGCGTCTGCACCGTGTGGCTCCCGTGCGCGCATACCTGCGGGTGAAATCCTCGTCGCAGCTTTACCGCCTTGTCGACTTGTGTGCGAGAGCGCGGGCCCGTGTAACCAGCGGCGCGCTTTCGCGGACGCCACCGCCCGGTGGATCATATCCCCCCCCCCCCCCCCTTCTTTCCTTTCCTGCACATAAAGCGCTCAGATGAGCACGCGTTTGCGAGCGAATTCGCGTTGATCGTATTTGAGCCTGCGTTTACGTCTCCCGTTTTGAATTTCTCTCGCTTTCTGCGACTTCTCCGGATCTCGTGACCCGATATTGATTATTCAGGTATGCGGGGTTTTTAAGGGGGGCGGAGGGGAGGGGGAGGGGATCTTGGCATTTTCCTTCCTGTGCATTCTCTGCGTTCTGTTGAGCGTTCCGATTTTATGAAAGCCAAAGGTTCAAAGGCTGGCTGTTTTGTGTAGTTTGTACTTACTCTGCTCTCTGGCTCACGCTCTTCAATTATCTTTTGTCCCTTAATACTTTATTTGGGTTTATTTTTTATCAATTCTGCCAGAATTGTTTCATAGAACCTGAGCTTTCTGTTATACTGCTCCCCATTTTTCGCATGGGTCAAAACTTAAGATGCAGGTCTATTTACTATAGCACCTGAGAAGCTAACGTATGTTTATGATGTTGCGCTTCTTTTTTTCATTTGTCTGCAACAGTGAATATTCGAATGGGAATGGTAAGCTTTTATTCTGTTTTTAGTCCCCACAGCTGAGAATTCACGTTCATTTCCACCTTCTCCGTGGGAGTGCAAATTATTGTTTTGTTTTCATGTAGAAATTAAACGAACAAATACCTACTATGTTTTGCATTTCTGATTTACCTGTTTCCCCGCCTGGTGGGGCAGTGGTTAGGGCGCTCGAATGCTGTTGTTAAGGACGCGGGAATCGAATCCCGAGCCTGCGGCCGCTTTTTGATGGAGGCGAAAAGCCGGGCGCCCGTGTGCTGTGCGATGTCAGCGCACGTTAAAGAACACCAGGTGGTCGAAAT
Source organism: Amblyomma maculatum (assembly GCF_055883805.1). NCBI lineage: Eukaryota > Metazoa > Arthropoda > Arachnida > Ixodida > Ixodidae > Amblyomma > Amblyomma maculatum. The sequence continues at coordinate 54,668,696 of NC_139344.1, forward strand.
TTCCGGAGCCCACCATTACGGCATCTCTTATAGCCTGAGTCGCTTTGAGACGTTAAACCTGATCAACAAAACCAAACCAGCCTTCCCTCTAACAAAACACAAAAAAAGACTCCCAAGCACCAAAGCTTCATTTTATCCCTGCATCGTTAGTTCAACAAAAACCATTACGTTTAAGTAACTTCGCTTTAGCAGTGGACTCATTACGCCTAAGCAGCTGCGGATATTTCCGTCTTACGTGGCATTCCTGAAATCATTCACATCTCTCTGTCCCGCGTCTTTTCCGATGTCCCGCTTTCTGAAGCATGCCGCGCGTTATGGTGGCTTACCTCCGACGTAGACGCGAAGATCCTCGCCATCTGTGCCTGCGCATGCATTATAACCAGGCGCACCCACCGCAACCAAAACGGGAGCCCCGCAGAAGCACCTGGGCTAAACCGTCCGCCCCTATAAACGGCGCTGCTAAAGCTCCATGCTACGTCTCTCCGTCCTCGGGAAAGCGACGGGACCGGCGCAAACTTTTCCTGACGTGCTGTCTGCCGGCATAACGCGGCCGCTGGCTGGGGCCTTCGGCGCGCACTGGTCCTGGCAGTCCACAGATTTCGCCCGACGCGAGTGCGCGGCGCCCGAGTCGCGCGCAGCGCGGCCGCGTTGGCAGCCAAGAGGCGCGAGAGCGGGCGGGACACCGGGAGCGGAGGCGGCAGCTGCAGTTGTTCCCGACGAAGCGCAAAGCTTGACGGATTACGGGCTTTGGCGATCTCGGCCCGGGAGGCATGCGAAATCTTGCCAGGCGCAGGGCTCCGTCGCGGCCCAGGATCGCGAGTAATGAAATGAACAAGAAATGAAAACAGGGAACGAGGAACAGCGGCGGCGGCGACGTGACCTTAGGACGCGGACCGTTGCACGCTGCTCAGGCAATCCGTCCCCGTCGCCACGCTGCGCGGACGCGCCACATCCTCAAAGGGAGGAGAAAGACCATCGCAAGGTAAACAGGGGAGACGTGCTCGCCATACCTTTAAGCTGCTTTTGTACACGAGCGCGCGCCGCACACCGCCTTCCGTCGCGACCGCGCTCGCGCCGAGCGCTGCTCATCCTGCCGCGCGCCGGCGTCAAATTTGTGTCGTCGTTGTCGCCGTCATCGTCGCTTATTCCTTCCGAACAGCTGCCTTTTCTTGTGAGGTGCTGATCGATTTCGAAACGTCAACAAACTTTGCCAGGAAAAGCGGGGGTGCTGGGAGGGGAACGCAATCGAGTGGGAAGAGAGATGGGCTAGGCGGCTGAGGCTGCACTTGGCGGGGAGCGGGACGACCGGTTGGCCGGAGAGGTTTGTACGGGAATCGCAAACACGCGGAGGTGAATGATAGGAACGAGAGAAAAGACTCCGTATGTCGACAAGGACACGCGGACGTCTCCCACTGTATTGTTGCTGGGCGAAATGCACGGCGATCGCAGGCAGCATTTTCTGAGGTATCAGCCTGCATACATCATGTCGACAAAAAAAAAAAAAAAAAGGAAAAGAAGAGAGTAGAGAGCTTTAGCTATATGTTCGCTTCCATTTCTTTTTTTTTTTTTTTTTCATTTCTGCTCTATTGCGTGCCGGGCAATCCACAAGGAGGATGACGTCTAATATACAACACGCTAGCTGCCCCTCCAATGCATTTATTTATTTACAAATACTCTTAGCCATGCATGAGCCGTTACAGTGTTGAGACGTAACACGAAATACGCAAACGTTCATTTGCAAATACTGTGCAATTAATACAAACTTCACAATAATATTCTGCCCCGTTTCATGCAACTTAATTTCATCGTGATAAAAGCAAGGAACTCAAACGAATCAGAAAATGGCGGAACAACTTCCAGCACAAAGTCAGAGGCATTGGTTTAACACATCTTCAGCATAAAGTAGAAATAGCTTTTTCAAGTGCTGTTAAAGTGGCAGAGATACTGGTAAATTATGTGCTCACGTCGATGATATAGAACGGATATCTCACGGAGGTATTATCAGTGCGTTTCTCAGACGAATACGAGCGATCGTCATCGGACAGCAGAATAATTATAACTGCAGCTTCAAATTTCCTTTCACATCATGCGCAATAATTGTGTGCGCGCGCTTGTGTGTGTGTGTGTGTGTGTGTGTGTGTGTGCGTGCGTGCGTGCGTGCGTGTGTGTGTGTGTGCGTGCGTGCGTGCGTGTGTGTGTGTGTGTGCGTGCGTGCGCGCGTGTGTGCGTGTGTGTGTGTGCGTGTGTGTGTGTGTGTGTGCGTGTGTGTGTGTGTGTGTGTGTGCGTGCGTGTGTGTGCGTGTGTGTGTGTGCGTGTGTGCGTGTGTGTGTGTGTGTGTGTGCGCGCGTGTGTGTGTGTGTGTGTGTGTGTGTGTGTGTGTGTGTGTGTGTGTGTGTGTGTGTGTGTGTGTGTGTGTGTGTGTGTGTGTGTGTGTGTGTGTGTGTGTGTGTGTGTGTGTGTATGAAAAAAGGGGGCGGGGTTATAGGGTGCTTGGTTTATATTGATAGAAATAGCTTAAGCTTACGATGCGTACTAAGCTTCTGAAGCTTGTCCTGCGCTTGCAAAAAGTCAGACTGACATCTGAATCCTCAGAGGGGCACGTTTTCCAAAATTAATAAAGAAATTAGAAGCCTGCCGAGGCCAGCCTTGCGAATGTGGTGATTGTTAACGGGATGTTAAAATATGTGAAAAAAAAAAAAATGCGGTCAAGTCTTTCTCAGAAAATGTTCACAATTTCTAGGTGTGTACACAAAAGTCAGGCCGTATTATATAACGAACAATTTTTGGTTCGTTTGTGACACATGGTATCAGTGTGTCGGCACCATGCGACAAAACAGCAAGCGGCCGGGTTGCGTTTCCACATGACCACACCCCACCCCCTTCGTCATTCCCCTCACGCACCGGTTCACCATGAGGTCAGGTCGGCATTGAGCGAATAGTGCGGCCACTTTCCACAAATGTTTTAAAGCTGAGACTACATATTTAAACATCAGTGGCCATTGCCTGAGCATCAAATGGACTCTCACAGAATGGAAAGCATCTTTCCATCCTTCTGTCCATGCGGAGGGTTCAAGATGACGGCAGACCACATGATCGGTTGCTACCCGTGACCATCAAACAAACACCAGATCCAACGTATTGATTTTGATTAAGCTTTGTTGTCACCCCAGATCCCCCTTTCGCGCGCGGGCCGCCGCCGGGCTAGCAGTCAGACACTATGCTGCCGTTCCGGGTCAAGATTTGGCCACTTAAAGCCGGTATTGTTGTCAAGATTGTAACCCACACGTTTAGCACAGAGTTTGGCATGGTGGCAAACGATTTAATACAGTATGAAACACATAACTGCTAGTAGAGTTAAGATCCAGGACGAGCGAGGGATTCGCACCCACGACCTTTTTGTCCTCGAAACCGTAATGGGAGGTGGCCTGTGGAGCCTCGGTTAAAACGAAATAGTTTGAATTCTATGTGATAGATAAGGCTATAAGATAAAACCGAGTGACTTTTGATCCGAGTAGGGAACCTACATGTTTCGCCGCGGCGCCGAACCAAGCTAGGCGTATAAGAAGGGGTTCCTACCCGGGGAGCTCACTCACGTGCGATGCGCGATGGACGTGTAGGCTGGACCTTCGGGTCTAAGTGCATAGAGCTAATACAAAGATTCTAGAGGGAAAGCGTTCAGCCAATGCATTCGAGTGGTGACCATGTGATTGCCGCCATCATTATACTGTTTAATGATTGCCAGATGAATTTTACTTGCTAAATCTGGCATATGAAGATGATTTGAAGCTGGCAACGTAGATCGTGGGAAGATAGCGGCGTGCAGTTAACCGGCGGCTACTGTAGAGTAGGTGCTTTTTTGTAAACAACGGCAGAATTGTCGTGTCTGGAGCATTTCTGGTGGTATGTTGCGTAACGTACGTACTATAACATCCCATAGATGTCCTGATTCTTCTGAGTTGATATCGTAAGTCCGGCTATCCCCGCGAGTGTTACGCGCTTCGCATGCATTTCGTCTGTCCAGCACACATGCATCTCCTCTGTGCCCGATCATCTGAAAACATGTCAGAAATTTGCTTGGGCGCAAGACGACGACCCCAGTATATTAAAGAAAAAGAAAAAAGAAAACAGTGACGAATTCCACAGCAAGCTTTGTCTATCCGGGATGGCTAGTGCTGCATACAGTGAATGACAAAGGGCGCTTATGTATGTTTACTGTTGATTTGCCTTGCGTGCGTTTTTTTTTTTTAATATAAATGTCAAAGGCTTCTTATCCTGTTTTACCTTGCAGTATCCTTTTAGAGCTGTTGCCTTGCATACAGCGCAGGAACGCGCCGTCGCGATGCATGAAAAAGCAAGCGCCTGTTTGTTATAAACTGCTCGTTGTTTCAAGTGTCTGACCTTGAGACTGCAAGCTGGTGCGGCGCTCGAAAACTGAAATTTGAAACCGAAACCGAAAGGGCGTCTGCTACGTTTGCTCGCAAGCATGGTTTCCAATCGTTGTATATCATTGCTTTGGCTTTACGGCCAAGACGGTGCCTGAAAAATGAGCAGAAACTGTGCTGACCACAACGATGAGTTTGGTGACGGCGGCGAACTAGTGGGAAGCGCGTTTTCTGCTCAGCTTTCCCTTTAGAGTTTGTGTATTAGCTCTATGTCTAAGTGCGTCGACGTTATACCGCCGCCGCCGAGCGTTGTCTTGTGAAGCAACGGATGCTTCACAAGAAAGTTGGATCGAGCGGATCGAGAAGCCAAGCGTGCCCGCCGAGACGCCGAAATTGAGGAACAGCGTGCTGCTCGACTCGAAAGAGACTGCGCTGGACATGGTGTTCTCCTCGTTTGCCAATCACACGGACATAAAAGTGGACGAAGTTTGCTCCATCGTCAACTACTTCAGTGACCACCACATTGTGTTTACGTTGGCTCAGAAGTGTACAAACCAAATTGAAGAGTTTGTGCAATAAAGTGTGAATCGATCAAAGCAAAGTGTGTTATAATCATAATTTAATATATTTTGGCAACATCACTAATCTCAGTCGAACTAACGCTCTTAATCGTACAGCTGCGGCGGTCGAGCTTATTGTTTTGGTTCTAGTTTACAGCTCGTAAGCAAACCAAGGAAGGGCAGGAAAAGTGTGTTATAAGACACCTGACTAATACCTGTCCTCCTGTACGTTTCTGGTTTACAGTGTGTATGCAAACCAAGGACCAGCGGGCAAAATGTGTACAATGCACCTGACTAAGACCTGTCCTCCTATACATTTATGGTTAGATCTGCAGGGTTAGATCTGATTCTGCGGGTAGAATCCCGGTCTCGGCCACCGCTTTTTCGATGCAGCGAAAAGCAAGGTGCCCATGTGGTGTGCGATGTCAGTGCACGTTAAAAGAACCCCAGGTGGTCGAAATTTCCAGAGTCCTCCACTAACGGCGTCTCTCGTAGCCTGAGTCACTTTGGGACGTTAAACCCCGCAAACAAAACCAAATTTCTGGTTAGAACAGGCAAATGCTTTCAGTTCAGTTCAGTCGTTCAGTCGTGTCCGACTTTTCGTGACCCTATGGACCATATCACGCCAAGCTTTCCGGTCTCCTACTGTCTTCCTAATATCACATAGCTTCATCTGCAGCGCCTCGAGGATGCCATCTAACCATCGCGTTAGCTGCCTACCCCTTCTCCGGTGAACCTCAATCTTTCCCAGCATCAAAGTTTTCTCCAGCGACCCGACCCTTCTCTTCTCATCAGATGACCTAAGTAGCTGGCCCGGCTCTCACAGGGATGTGCGCTTGGAAGAGGCACCGCAAACCCCGCAGCGCTCCTTCTGGGGCAAAATAGTTTCGAACACTTCAACCTGCAAATGTGGTTCGAGTTACCGCGTTACACGGGGTTCAAAACTGAAAACGAGTCGTGTCCTGCACACGCGAAAACTCAGAAAAGCCTTGAAGTTTCAAGTGCGAAACACTCTTAAACAGCGCGTCGAAAGACGTAAGGGTTCACTGTCACTGATGAAGTTCACTTCTCAGAGAATCACTGCAGTTCTAGGCAAGTCAGGATTTCCGGCTGTCTGACTTTGCGATAAAAAAAATGCCTTACAGGTCACCTAAGACCTGTTCTCCTGTAGTACATATCTCGCCGATTCAGCTGTGATTCCTTATACTCTAACAGGCCCACTGTACCCTAGATTCAAGTTACTGCGGTAACAGTGCATATGATGGCACCCGTTTGGTGATACTTTCTTTTTCTACTTTCAAAATGGGGAAGGGTTTTTTTTTTTTTTTGAGAAAAATTTTTTCCTGGGGCGTTTTTTCCGGAACCTTTGTGTGCGTGTGTGCGTGTGTGCGTGCGCGGGCGCACGCGAGTTCAGTGAGCGTTGACAACAGCATTTTTTTTTCTCCTGTTTTGTTGGTGAAACGGTCGTTTTCGCCGCAAGGGCGCGTTCAGAATTTGGACCTCGTACCTCTCGCTAGTTTAGACTTCGTGTTAGTGTTAAACTAATGCAATTAAAATCGGTCAAATTTTATTGACGCCAATAGCGGAACACTTTATTGCACAACAAAACAGCGGCATTCATCGATCCTATTAAAGATAACAGAATATAAACAAGGAGAAACCGAGAAAATACTCTCTGGGGGAAGCTAAACGAGCTGCGAACAAAATGCGACAACTGAGGCACGCGTGTAATAAATAATACAACCGTTATACCAGCCTTCCCGAGGCATGAATGTATACGCCTTAGAATATTGAGTCTGCGGCTTCAAATGAGGAAAAAAAAGGTGTGAAGTAATGACCCTTTTCCCAGAAGTGAGCATAAGGATGCTCCCAGTCTACCTCGTTGCCGAGGCAATAACTTGTTTATTTTTATTTCAATGCAAAATGACAAAATAAAACCTCTACAAAAGACTGAAAATGAAATCACTCTACTCCAACTGTGGTTAAGGTAATGCTTTTCTTTTTCCTCTTTGTGATAGTAGTTTTGCGACGTATATGCTGGCAGTGCGATATGATCGCAGTCCCTGAGGTGCGAGGCAGCAAATACGATGCGAGCGCGGCTTTGTCCGAGCGGGTCAAGCACCCCTCGTGGGCGTATGCTGGACGCCAGTATAAGGCAGCACAGTCATTATTCTCGAAAAGGAAGCGAGCGGCGCATCGCACTCTGATGTCATCTATGCGAGCAACAATTAGCGTATGCCTGAATAGAATGCGCCTGTTTCTCTTTCCGCTCCTCCCTTCTGCCTTATCCTCTTCAGCGAACGGAGCAGAAAGTGCTGTCTCGCTTTTTCCTTTCCTTTGCTCATCATTTCCTTCTCGTCATTTTGTTTTTAATTTTCCCCGAACTTTGCACATCCGTACATATCTCTATATAAGGCGGTGACTTGCCCTGTGTTGGAAACGTGGGTTATGTTGCTGGTGAAATGCATATAAGCGATGGATTGCTGAATGCATAATTAAGAGGGCCCAGCAAGTAGGTTCAGGCGAATGTTGTGGCCTCTCTAGGGCCTTGATTTGGCCATCATCATCCTCTCTGAACATTTCATGTCAGGCTCTTTTTTACTATACGCGGGCTCAGATTTTCCGCAACAATGTTGTGGCTGAAGAAACGGGCGGGTGTATTGCATATGCAACCGTAACCATCGGAGCGCACTTTGAATGAAGCAGGCCATTTTGTCATGTCGCCGCGCGTGCACGGCTCTGAACGATTACTCACGAGAGTGATGCAGGCCCGCCTTCATTGCATGAATAATTACCACCCGGTTGAATTACTAGCAAACCTGCTAAAGAAAGGTGATACTATTACCTCTAAATACCGGGAAGTCTGTGAAATGTTAAGAGTTAAAAAATGCGGTGTAATCCATCGGTACTGTTTCGTCTAATCTGACGGAGTGCATGTGCTAGAAACCGTATCTTGACCGTCTAACAAACAATTTGTTGATGGCTGGTACGGAGATGTGTCTTTACTGACGTGAACGAGTCAAGAAACTAGAAAAACCCCAGAATCAAGGAAAGTATTTAGGTTGACGCAGTTTTAGCAAAGAACACGCGCTTTCCACTGCGACCACACTGCAAGTAGGAACTCTTTGGATGGAATAAACGATCATGTAGCATACCAGCGGCTGCTGATGGTCTTATCAACATGTCAACTGGAACACTGCCGAATCGTTTTTTGTTACAAAAAGCAATTCTGCAAACAGCAATTTGGGTTGTCTCTCTTCATCCATACGGACCTAACCTATTATGCCCGTGCAATGCCGGGCTGTTTGCTAGCACGCACAAGCGATCTAACAGGAAATTTCTTCACGGGGCATCCAGCCACCTAGTCCGAACGACAACCCACCGTCTCTGTTAATAAATAGTCTTCTATCTATACATCTCCGAAGAACGCGCACGGGAGCCTCAGGCACTGGCGCACTCTATGTCCAAGAGGCGTATGTTCCGAAACAGTTACGCAGCAACCTGCAGTGATCGTTCAGCTTGGGCTAGATAGATTACGCCTGCTAGGCGTGCGCTCGGTAGTCGCTATGTGTTATTTTTTAGCACTGCTAAACTCGTGCAATAGCAGCGCGCGCGCTAAAAACCTGCGAAAAGTGCCGTTTATAAGGCAAATGAACACCGCTGGAGGTTATATGTCGACTGGTGGGTCAGAAATTACAGTGTACTTTCGAAAGAAGCTTCTGTAGCAGTGTTGGCCCCATTGGAAGCACCCTACCAAGTGGCAGAGAGAGAGACCCTTGACTAGATATACCATTACAAACATTGCAGCATACGGTGTTTTCCTGCAGGGAATGCCGACGCTCTACACACGTTGGGAAATTGCGCATGTGCCTTTGAAAGTCACTGATCTTTGCTAACAGGTCACTGTAGCAGCGGCTGTGAGATACAGCTCGGCTCTGAACTCTTTCGGCTGCATACGTGTTCATGTATGCGAGCATTGGATTGGCATCTACCGCAGCTTTGCAACCGCTGCCCAAGTCCTCGAATTATCTGCGGTCACTTCAACGCCCATCATTCAATCTGAGGTGATAGGAACACGGATTCCCGTGAGCACAAATTTGTAGACGACACTGAAAATTTGCACCTGCTGGTGTCAATGATGAGTTTCACCTTTTTCCGACCTCCAGTCTCAGCCCTTGCAAGGCACCGTTCACCCGCCACCGGCGCTGCGTTCGGTGTCACCAACAGCCATTTTCTCGTCCCGAGTGGTGCAAAACTTTTCAAATCATTATATATTTTTTTTTAAGATTTCGCAGTGTACATGCGATGTCAGACTTTTGAGAAGAAGAGCTGAGTGCACCCGATTTGTGCAAGTTTGAACGTCGTTTCTAGAACGGCGTATTTTATCGCCCCCAGCTGAGGGTACCGGACCAGAGCACGGCCCACTTCAGCACATAAAAACCAAGCATTTTGGACAATCATTTTTTTTTTATCATGCGGTACGTACTCATGAAGGTAGCCTTAAGTTTCAGAGTGCTTTTAGGAGACTGCGACAAAGTATGCAACGCTATTTCGCTGCTACGTTTTTAAAACGTCGATGATAAATGTGCGTTGTGAGGCCATGCATACCTTCAACACGTGTTCTGTTTGCTGGTATTTCCTCGAATCGCGCAAGCTTCTCATGGAACCTGACATGCAATGTGTGTCGCATCTGATCACTAATATCTTCTTTGAAACTAGAGAGCCCAGGAGGCTGCAGATGAAACGCAGTTCTCAAAAGGCACGATAAGCACGATAAGGCACGAACATCGTTGTAGACGACTGCGCAAACGAATTGCATCACCGGTCGCGTCCTCGAGAGCCCCTTACGTTTGTAAACACAGGAAGGTTTCGGCCGGTCAACGGCCTGACAAGATTTTTTTTTAGGTGCAATCCGCAATAAGGGCGTTAAGCTCTTTTATTCCGGCCGCGTTCATGACGTACGTGATTAGACGTTCGATTGATGATGGGAGTGAAGTATCAGCACCGTCTGCCCCATGCCTATGGCGAAGATCTACGGCAAAGGAAGCAGCGATGGTTACAATCTTACGAGTATATTGTATCATTCCAAACAACACATACCACAAGGAGGCAGCCTTTTAAAATTATTTTAAGACAAGAGGACATACATATGTGATTAAAATATTTGCGCGCTACGAATATAACAAGATCTTAAGTTCTGACTGCGAACGACTGGAATGCAACCTTTACGCCTTTCCTGCTCCCAATTTAGCGTCGGTCGTCAGAAAGTGGTAAAACTTGAACCCCGGCAAACTTCAATAAGTGTTGTCGCAGTCAGCAACAAAGGTAACAGGAAGAAGCTCTAGAGCAAACCTAGTTATGCTGATCAATTACGGTGTTCACGCCGAGTTGCCGTAGCCATCCCACTCCGGATGTTCGCGCCGCAGCCAGAGTTAGATGCGCATTGTGTCTACCCGACTGTGCATTCACTTGACGCCCCAGTTAAGTGGTCTACCGCACCTGACCACATGGGAAGTGATTATACTACATAAAGTTTGTATTTACTGCGTGATTTTAAAATCAGTTATGTCGGCAACTATAGAATAATTAGAGGGGGCACCTATATCATAAGCGTCTGGTGACGTTTTGACAAAATTTTTCTAGTAGGGTTGTAGCAAATACAGCGGCCAAGTTACCTCATCATTTTCCAGCCACGCATTTGGAGCTCAAAGCTTTTATGCAGCTCGCTGAAGGAAAGAGCGGCAACTGACGAGGAAGAAGGGTGGCATAGCATTGAACAAGGCCTTCCGTAGGCTCAATTCTGCCAATCGACGACATGAGAACAAAGTCTACATGTATCAAAGGACCTGTATCATGTATAAGAAGGTCCTTCTTATGTACTAGCTTGACTGTAATTATCACCGATGGCGAGAATATGGAGAGTAAATAATGCTGGTGAACTTCACCTCTCGAAGCCTTTTGACGTCTTGCGCCTCTGCCAAATAAACTTTCAGCTGCATTTGTGAGCACAAATTTCGAAATTTACCCCTGTACTCCGCCTGTTTCATCCAGGTCTGCCATGGTCGCCACGCCACGTTCACGCTCAGAGAACTGCGGACAGCACTGAGCGCCGGCCTGTGACGTCGGTGTGCACCAGGTCAGGACGAAATCGCCAGCCATATGCTAAATAACCTGCCTATGGGCCACAGGAGAGCGCTGCTGACCTATCTCAATCGAGTCTGGGAGACTGGCGATGGTCCTCTATCATTGAAGGTGGCATACGTTCTAGTGCTGAAGCCTGGCAAAGAAATAATGGACATGGGCCAGTATTCCGAGTTTGCATCGTTATCGAAGTGTCGCTATCTCACGTGACCCCGAGTCACCTGATTGGTAGAAACGCCGGAACTTCATGATGTCACCTCTTCCGGTTCCGTAGTGGCAACGCCCGGTTCCGACATTTCGACCAATCAGATGACTCGAGGTCACGTATGATAGCGACACTTCGGTAACGACGCAAACTCGGAATACGGGCCCTGGACTCGTACCGTCCTCTGTTACTGATATCCTATGTGGCTAAGCTGATGGAGATGCAGGCAAAATGTATACACTTAGCGTGGGAGCTAGCGGCAGCAAGGAACTTCCGTCATATATAACTGGATTCGGCCCAGGTTTGAGTGCTCAGAACAGCGTCTTGGAATTAGTAAGCCATATGGAACATCAGAGGTATTTCGGTCTTTCGATAATAGCCATTTTTCTTGACGCCGCAAAGGCTTATGATAAAGTTCTTTAAATCTCAGTACGAAACAGGGAGGAAAGAAGACAACAGTCGGCGAGGCCAAGGAAAGCATTGGGGATTGTACTTTGTCTTTTTTTTTTTAATTTTTACTTTGGTAATCACATAAATTATTACATTACTAATTTATGTGATTACCGAAGTAAAAATTAAAAAAAAAAGACAAAGTACAATCCCCAATGCTTTCCTTGGCCTCGCCGACTGTTGGCTTCTTTCCTTCATGTATTATACCAAGACCCCTCATTTCCCCTTCATTTATCTACGAAACAGGGAGCAATACATCGGCGTACAGTGGTGCTATCTCCTTCGTTTGTTCATTCGTTTATCAGTGATATAGCACCGAAAATCTGTATCGTGAGGTGTACCACTGGGTATACTTCTTTCCCCCACGCTCTTTAACGTTGTAATGGCTGGTCTTCCCGATGCACTGCAGAAAAAGTGCAGGCATGTAGGTATGTCGATATATGCAGACCTTTCTCTTTGGTCTACCGACTACCAGCGTAAGCGATTATCCCCTGTAGCTAGTTACGGCATACTTTCCATACAAGATTACTTGTAAGGTGTGGGATGGGCTTTATCAATGGAAAAATCCTCTTTTGTCCTGTTTTCAGGAAAAGATAAAAAGCAACGTTAGTATGCGGTTGAAGTTCGACTTTAGTAGTCCTTCTAATCGACTGTTTAATCATGCACGGTTTTTGGGCTTCATCATTGACTCCCTTATTCAGTGGCGACGATCTATGGATTCCATTGCCTCATCTGTATCTTCGCGCACAAATGTGATCCGTCGAATCGCAGGTTAGCAAAGGGGAAACCACTCTGCCTTAGTATTAATACGAGGCATTGGTGATGAACCAAATTCACCTAACGTATCTCTCCGTTTTAGAGCCCAACAACTCGAAAATTTGCACCTAAAAAGCCTAAGGAGTGCTCTTGGCGTTCAACAGGAGGCCGCGAACAAGCACCAATAGTTCATTTGCGAGTCTCGACTGTACGTTAACCACTCCTCGTGTCCATGCAAAGCGCAGTTCTTTTTTGGCGGTAATGCGTTCGCCTGTACTTGAACATTATAGAACAGAATATGCTCGCGATCTTATGATTTTGTCGACCAGGTCAGAAAGTTAGAGCAGGGCTTTTTAAATTTCTTCTTTCGACTCTACATGGTCTATACGCCTCACTGAAGTTGTCTACTCTACAACGGCCGAAAGGGTTTCCATTGAGGTGGTTTACGATAGCTAGGGACATGTCCAGCTCAACCCGTAGTCATCCTGACTGTTTCAATATCTGTCTTTCAAAGGTTAGAGCACAGGTTCCCTACTGATGCCGTGTCTCTTAGTTCGCTTGGCGCATCATACGCACAGCAGATACTTTTCTACCATTTTCCATTAGATGCCCTCTGTAAAGGTAGGCGATAACGAGTCGGACACGGGAGCCGCCGCTATCGACTATCAAGACAAGAAGTCTAGACCAAAATACGTGGAACGGTCAAAAACAGCGACAGCGAGACGCGACTGTGAATGGCCATCACACACACACACACACACACACACACACACACACACACACACACACACACACACACACACACACACACACACACACACACACACACACACACACACACACACACACACACACACACACACGCACACGCACGCACGCACGCACGCACGCACGCACGCACGCACACACACACACACACACACACACACACACACACACACACACACACACACACACACACACTGAGAGAGAGACCGGAAAGGAACGCGGGGCCGGTTAGCGACAGCGGCCAAAGACGGGCCATCGGGAACAAAAAGGTTCAAGTGACTCCCGCATGGGTCGGTACCCTCAAAGCGACCACGCGGACATCTCTTCTGAAAAGTTGAACGACGGAGTCACAGACGGGGTCGTCTCAAGCTACGCTTCTCCAATTCCTCTCGCCGACGGCGCGCGGCGGCCCTTGCAACGCAGGTGTGTGCCCAGACCGTGAGGCGCCGGCAGACACCGAGCTCCTTTCATGCTATCTAGGCCGTCACAACGCCATCCTCCTCACCACCAAGTCTAAACTCTTTCGAGGGGGCGTGTCTACAAGAGTGATAGTGTGTTCATGTGAGTGACATTGAAGTGACAAGGACACTCCCTCCACGACGAGCCCGCCATTCACCTAGGAAAAGTGGGGAACACGAACCCTATAAAACTGTGTGTGTGCTCGGGCATCGTTAGTTGTTCTCTACTCCTTTTAAAAATGTAAATAAACGAAGTCTAATTCGTCCTTCAACTCTCAACTCCTATCACCTTCTCACAGCGGTACTTCTTCCAGGGTGGAGCGGGCGTCGATGCGGCCGAGTATCCGTCTAGCGGCACCTGAGTCCCACCTCTAACACCTCGCATATATAAGTGTTCTAGGCACCTTCGGACATTGTTAACCTGCGTGGAAATCAGTCATGCGGGAAGGAAACTTCACGTCTTCTTCTAAAGCTCATGATCCGATAGGATATGGACCCTAGAAGGTGAGAACAGCAGCAGTTGACTGTTGTGGATGTTCGTGCGTGTTTCGATGTAGATCTGCCAGGTCAGATATATGCGCCTCAATGACGGACCTTAACTTGAATCTGAACGTCGCTCCGGTGGAGTAATTGGCTGCAGAATATATAAGGATAATCCCACCAGCACCATGTAGTAACGTCAACCTCTTTCTCTCAAATAAACACGTTGCTTTACGTCGCGGCCGCTGTAGCACGGCCTCTCCACTTATTGGCTTGCCTCTCAATAGCTCTCTTCGGCGCAAGTGTTGCTAAACCTGCAGTGCACTGACCTTTAATTCCGACCAGCGAGAAGAAAAGCGAAAAGGCACGGATGTGTTTCCTCTAGTTGTAGGTGATTGTTTTGTTTTGCACGTCTGGTCAAAAATCTCGAGAGAATATCGACAAAGAGAGACAGAGAGAGGGGAAGAGGGAAGGGGCGAGAAGCGGAAGTTAGAAAGTCAACGAATTGCAATTCAACGTGCCCGGAAAGAGGCGTTTTGCTGGTGTTGCCAAGATTCTTTTCGTGCGCGCCTGCCGGCCTTTCTACGATTCCAAGTAAGTGGCTCATATCTGCTTCTCTTTTGGATTCAATTTCGTCTCTGTAGCCGAAATCGACACCGCTTCACTTTAATCTTCACTGGCCTTTTTTATGCCTTGGTTTTTCTTCGTTTTATTTTTTTTTTTTCGTAGATGTGTTTTCTCGACCACCCCAGAACTTTCTTTACGGCCAGGCTGTACGTAGCTATCACATCAAGGGTTGGTGAGGTGGCTGCCGAGGGCTTCGATACGCACAGAGCAGAAAATATTTCCCGAGAAAAATTTAAGGCAGAGGAGAAAAAAGACGGGGAGCAATGGGTACGTTGCGCACGTAATAAAAAAAAAAAAGGAAGGAAGAGGAGATAGAGGGTAAAAAAAAGACATTGGAACCAAAGGCGGGAACAGAGGAATCACAGGTGGGGTTACGTCCACCACGCACACGGTCTTATCTTCGTTTGGGCTCTTCTCCCCGCTACCAGACGGCGTTAAAAAGACGGTGCACCAGCGTTGATAGCGCGGTTACGTTTCCGCCACCCGCGGGGTCAACGCCACCGCGCGTATGGCACCTCTCGGCGCGCGGAACGCAACAACGCCTCGACAGTGCTACGATGAGCCCGAGCAGCTCCTTTTATCGCCCTGCTTTTCCTTTTCACGGCCACGATCGGGCTCTCTCTACTCCATATATACGTTTCTGAGCAACCCCGCTGACTCTAAACATATTCGCAGCGTCGATGTTTGTGCTCGATATATATATATATATATATATATATATATATATATATATATATATATGTGTGTGTGTGTGTGTGTGTATATAGAGAGAGAAAGACATAGCGAGAGAGAGAGAGAGAGGGGGCGACATATTTACTGGCAAAAATATGATCTCATGTAGAAAGTACAAGTTACCGATGCGTACGGAAGGCGAGATAATCTAACAAGGCAAAAAAAAAAAAAAAGAAACAAAAGGCAACTGCCAAAAATGAACGGTTCCTTTCTTTCTTTTTTTTTCTTTTTTTTTTTTTGAAATCTTCTCCGCACACACTAAACATTCTCATTCTTCTCACAGGTGATTATATTAGGACTGCCTTTTTTTTTTTTCTGTTTCGAACACTATCGAACAGCATTCTATGTCCTTGTGTTATCTCTTTTTCTTCGCTCTTTCGCTGGTAGTTTCAAACACCAAGGATGGAAGGTTCGCCTGCACTTCATAACTTGATATGTTGAAGAGCAGCCCTTTTAAGACGTTGAGTGGGATAGTAAAAGAGCACCTCAGCGTATTCGTACCCAGAAATTTCGAACATTTTCGGGGAAGAGGTTTTGAACGTATTTTTTTTTTTTCACGTCTTGCTTAACGTCACGATAACAATCGATGAATCCGCAGATCTTCCCTCGACAGAAGTTTAGTTTATTGCTGTTAAAATTAAAAAATGCGCCTCATTTTTTTTTTATGCCAGTCTGAGTTAATTTTTTGTGAGCGTAGGATAAACTTTAGAAGAAAGCTTTCGGTACGCATTCGAAACTTAGACCAGTTTTGTCAATATGTTCGCGAAAGTATCACACACAATTCCGCACATGTATTATAAATATTTTCAAAAGTGCAGTCGAATTTATTCTATGGCAGATTTAATTACGCAATACAAGCACAGGGAAAACCTTAAAAGCAAACTTTTACCACAGATACGAAGCTTAGATCATTCCCATCAACGTACGCATAATAGTATCTTACGACGTTCCGCTGGTGCCTCAATATTAAAGTGTCTCAAAAACCTGCACCCATTGTGTTCAAAAAAGAACAAAATATATGGTTGGTTTTTAAGGTTTAACGTCCCAAGGCAATTCAGGCTATGAGAGACAGAAAAGAAGCAATTTATTTGTGCAATATCATTCCACATTTGTAGGGGTGACTTTTCAAAGAAAGCTGGGTTTGTTTTCTGCCGGCCCGGAACTAACTAAATATAGCCCCCCCCCCCCCCCCCCCGTTCCCTCCACTCCTTTTTGAGTGCTCTACCACTAAGCGAATGTAATAGTTACAGGCGAATGTTTTACCATCTGCTCAGATGCCGGAAAATATGCTGAAGGAGAACATAGTAGCTATTATTTTCACTGGTTCCTTGGTGGTGATAAAAGCACTACACTCCGCAAATGCAATCGACCCCCAAAGCAACGGATACTACTCAAGGTTCCATAATAACACTCATGTTAGGATAAAAGTCAGATCAGGATAAAAGTGTAACGAAGGAACTGAGAGATGTGCTACCCCCGCCCGCCTGCAGCTGCAAATTCAGCGATGGAAACAGGCCCAATAATGACTGCGTAAATTTGGTACGTAACACATTAACTGTAAAACTAAGAGCTACAATGCTGTCAACAACAAACTGCGCCTGGGAAATAGGCGGAGAACGACTCAATTTGAGAACTACAGGCAATGAGAAATGACACAGTCAGGCTTCGACGAATGGCGGCCATGCCAGTACTTGCTAAGAACATTTCGTACAAATTACTTCAGGCAATATACGTCGCCAATGCGTACAATTTTCGCGCCATGTACGCTTACCAGACTACATTGCATTAATAAGAGTGCCAACGCTCAATAAATGCTGCAAAATAAAATAACAATAATAATATACCTTACCCTTTTACGATACTGGTACACAATTTTATTCCACTTCACTTCGTATTTCACAGGAGAAGCATTCAGGGAGCCTACACGTCTGCATATATTGAGAGACGAGAAGATTTATAAAACTAAATCGTTCTGTTTGCCTTGAATATATTAGCCACCAGAACGGGACATCTGCAGCCCTGAATCCGGCGCCCTAGTTGCTTATGCCTCAAAAACTACACGCACACGCGCAAAAAAAAAAAAAGGGGGGGGGGGATACTTACGCTCCGATTTTAAGGGTATGACGGAATAGCGTTAATGGCTCCTGCCTGCCGGCTCCTCGTTCACATACATGTAGTCTCTGCTCGCTTAACTACCAGCCCCTTAAATTGTGCCGCGAAATATCTCACATTCTTGTTAGCATACAGTTCCAAGCTACCATTTTATTCAGCTACCGGTCGTAAGCGACCACGCGTCTTGGACTTAAGGCTCCGTTTTAACCAAGCCGTATGAACGTGCCTGCGTGGCCTAGGGGTAGCGTACACGACTCGACATTCAACAGTACTGAAAAGTTGGCTCCCCATCCCACCCTCCCATCTCATATGAGCAACCCGAGTTGGCAGCTCATCCCAACATTGTGACAGCATGTGGTATCGCTACGACCAATCTGCTCTACCATGTCATATACAACCACCGACACAGCCCTGTCCGTGAATTTTCGCAACAGCACTGAAGCCTGATTTTCTGCAGAAAGGAGCCTTTAACGCTCCCGCGTTAACCAAGCATAATCCAATAAAATCCGATAATAACCTAACATAGCACCTTGATGCAGTGTTGTTTTTCTGCTGCCTTTCCATAAACTTAAGGAGCGCCCCTCCTCTTTTTTGTTTCCTATTTTCCCCGCCCAGTACAGCGAGAGAGACCATGCATTTGCTTAGCTGGAAAATATGTTTCGCCGCATCCCCTTCACAGCAATGAGTGGCCTTTGGGAAGGGAGCCCAGCACCTCACACGCCCGGACTCGTTAAATACCTTAGCAACGAAGGGCAAAACGTAATCAGTGCTCCTAATGCGTCCCGATATGCTCACAAGGCCAGCAGGGCAGCAGTACCGAGCGGAAAATAGAAAAAAAAATAAAAATAAAATGGTGTCATGTCGCTCGGGATATCGCGTTCTGACCTGACAGGACTGAAGCGGGAGTAATTCTCGATTTCTTTTTTTTTATTTTGCCGGTAGCCAGATAGAGAACGCCCCTGGGACACACAAAGGGGAAAAATATAACCCGAGGCTCACGCGAAAGCAAGGCGGGACCGCACAGAGGTTCGCGAGCGTGCGCAAGCTTGCCACCTTGAATGACGCGTCGAAAAGTGGAAAAAGCAAATGGACAACCTCCCGCGGCGCTATGAAGTTATAGATGTCAGAGCCTATTACGGCAGGCGGCGTAGCAAGAGGGCTCCGCATCGCGAGGTGGTGCCGTACTGAGCCTGCACAAGGGCGGCACTCGCCAGTTTTGCCTCTTTCGCCGTTCCTGGACTGGGCCCCGGCTCGCTGCCAGTCTCGAGGGCTTCGGTAGCGGCCTCCCTGCGAGCACTCTCCACAGCCAGCGAGCGGGCGAGAGTGACCTCGGCAGTGTTTGCCTTTGGTCGTGCTGCGCCGCACTCGAGATGTACCGAAGGGTGCCCCTGTCAAAGCGGGGAAGCGCAGCGCTCGCCCGTCGCGCGGGAGACAGCGTCTTTCCGGTACGCGCGCGTGAGCGCTGGCACACACGCGCGTATATGCTCAGGATTGCGCGCTGGCGTTTATGAGTGCCGGGCCCGATAGCGAAGCGCGCGGCCTGTTGTCAACGTCCATTTGATTTCGATGACGACAGTGAGTCACGTTCGCACAGTTAAACAAGCGCACCAACCTCCGGGAAGCGAGATTATCTTCGGCCCGGAGGCCAGAGGAGAATGCTGTTCGTCGTCTGGAAATCAGTGGCTGGAGTGCGCCGCTGACGTCACGAATCGGCGCATTGTGATCAGATAACGGATCCCAGTGAGACTCCTGAGCTATTTTGTTGCTTATTTCCTCTCTAGAGCGCACGTGCTTGGCATGGCAGTCAGTCAGCGCCGGTGTTTTGTCATCAACCAGAAGTAGGGCGGTTTTGGGTGGAAGATTTACGTAAGAGATATAAATGCTATGTTTGTTACTGCTTTTTTTTTTTGTCTGCTTGTTCCCGATCCTCTATTGGCAAAGTGTTTGCTTCGTGTGCTCTGTAACTGGTCTCAATCCAACCTGGCTTTTCTAGGCTCGAGCAGTAAATGCAAATTTGTGCAAGGGCATTTCTTTTCGTAAGAGAAAAATAAAAGAGCTGGTGCTGCCTTGAACCACATGACAAACTCATCAGTGCCTAGCATTCAATTGGACAGTATAAATGGAGGGAATAGCGCGCTGCATATGCCAGAGAAAAGATGTATTAAGACACCAAGACAAGAACACCAAGATAAGACACCAAGACATGGAATAAGGAAAATGGATGCCCATGAGAAAATTCAAACAAACGGTGCAGCACCCGTGGACGTAGGCGTATCATGCGGCCCATCGATTGTGTCGCGTTGCTTTCAGTTCAGTTTGTTCAGTGTGTCGCGTTGCTTTCAGTTTCAGTTCCAACATTACTCAGTGTCAGTAATGTGTCTCGTCTTCTTTATCATAGCCCCTTAAACACCACCGAGTATTACTAGTACAACGACCTAAAATCGTCCTCGTGGCACCGTATGTGTAACGTCATTCAGTTTGGCAGCCTAATCTCTAGTAAATGTAAGGTGCATGTACGGTAATGTCTGTTAATCATTTTGGGCTGCACTTATCATTTCATTTCAAAGCATTCCATATGGTGGTTCGCTAGTTCTCCATCGAAAACAAAAATAACCGTGGGTTTTATTTATTTATTTCTCAGCGTACCCACAACGCCTGTAACGATATTACAGCTGGGGAGGGGGGGGGGGGGGGGTAAAATACAAGACAAACCAAATCTCTGGCTTTGTACTGTGCTCCCCCCCCCCCCCCCCTTCTCATAACTGTAATACCGTTAGAGGCGCTGTGGGTACGCTGAGAAATAAATAAATAAATAAAAACCACTGTCGTTCTTTTTTTTTTTTCGACGGAGAACTAGCGAACAACCATACGCTATGCTTTGAAGTTAAATTATAAGTGCAGCCCAAAAAGGTTAACAGACATTACCGTAGATGCGCCTTACATTTACTACAGATTAGGCGGCCAAACCGAATGGTGTGCGGGCGATTGTAGGTCGTTGTACTAGTAACACACGGTGGTGTTTCAGGGGCTATCGTAACGAAGACGAGCGCAACGAAGCGAGTGTCCAAAACTTTTCGAACCGAAACTAAGAGTGCATGCACGTCAACATAAATTGTGTTTCTTTGACATGCATTGGTCAACAATGTGGTAGCCCAGCCGTCTCCTTGGAAGCAGAGGTGGCAACTCGAGTACTGCACCGACACAAATGGGGAAGTCACGATTCCACCTCATCATCAGTGATCATCCTTCACGCCCGGTGCGATCATCATGCTCGGCCACGAGCAGCAGCGCTGTACCCGTTGATCCCGTTGAGTATGATCCGACTCACCGCTAAGCATGCCGCCTGTAGCAGCGCTATCGTGTTGTTGGTACTCTTCCGTTCTTTTTCCCCGGTAAACCCAATTTACGTCTCTAACGAACACACATGAGACTGCTAATGAAACGAGCCTCATAGGACGGAGAGTATACGTTCGTTGGCGGCCATTCGTTCTAGAGGAAGGGCTTGCACATGGTGTTCTCACACTTCACTTTGCTCGTGCCACTGTTGGCCTCTGCCTCGCTCACGGCGGCACTTGTTGAGAACTGGGCGTGACATAACAGGAATTCCCTCTTTTTTTCTTTTTTGTCTTGCCGGAGAGATCGATAGGATAGGGAAAATGAGCAGAAAAGGCAGACAATCTAAAAAGATGATGCGCTAAATACAGTATACGATTGACGCTAGCGTGTGATAGACGGAACGAGAGGCGAAAACAGACCCTTGAAGTAGTTGTTCATGCATTTTAAATCCTACACTGAATAAAGGGCGCGGTACAAGCTTGCAGCTCGTCATTCTTCAAGCTTGTCCAGTGGCTTATATCGCGCTGTAATATATATATATATATATATATATATATATATATATATATATATATATATATATATATATATATATATATATATATATATATATATATATAACAGGATGGAACTCAATTTGTTCAAGCACGGCGCCTGCCGAAGCGAGCGAGCTAAGGTTTGGTTGTCGTGCGCCCGCGGCGGCAGCAGTGGCTATTGTCAAATCAAGTCGGGAGAAACACGATGAAACAGGAGAACCGAACAGAAGCTGCTGTCGCCACTCGTGTAAGCGCTCTCCTGCCGCTGGGGAACAGGGGGAGAGCCGACTCGCATTTGCAGAAAACCTGGGGACGGCACAATTAAATTTGTCCGCTGGCGCGAGGACGCCGGCTGCGTGACGAACGCGCATGTGACTCGAGTCCCGCGATACCGCGCAGCCGGCGGAAACAAACCTCCGGCTCAATTTTTTACGCTCTGCCTGCTAAGTGCTGCGTGAGCATTGGTGTGTCTCGGCCTACCGCTGTTCACCTCAGGCCGCATCTCTCCCTCTCCTCCTTCCCATTCGTGTTGTTTTCCTGCGCCAGCAGATGAGGCAGCAAAAGAAATGGGGTGAAGACTGGAGGGGGGGGGGGGGGAGGGGAGAGGGAGTGCGTCAGATGAGGGCGAAGGGGCGCGTTCTTAATCAGGCGCTCTCAGACGTTGCCGCCATCTGCTGTGGACAGCGTTAGGTGTCGCGACCCATCCCCCTTTCATATCCTTCCTTTCTGCTCTCTGTGGCTCCCTCCCCTCGGCCATTTTCTTTTCCTGCTTAGGGTGTGTACGGGGCTGCCGTACGTGGTGTCACTGTTACCGTCTGATCAAGTAGAGAGCTCATTTTAATCGTATTACGTGCCAGGAACTGACTTTGTACCCTCGCTGTTAGCTCCCTGCCGTCACTCTGGTTTTTGTTCCCCGCCATTTTCTCTTTTCTCGTCTCATTAGGGCGCGAACGTTTAATGCGTGACGCGTTGTTGCACGTGCCCTTCAGCTTTCACACAGCAATAAAAAAAAAAAACAAAATGAGGAGGGTAGCCTTCGAAGGAAGACCAATAAAGCGCGTGTCCTATTAACTTCGTTAACTATACAGTGCGGAAGGAAAAAGCAACAGATGGGAAAAAGCAAGATACTTAACGCTGAGAATTAACCCTACGGAGTACATGTTCCAGTGATGTCCCTTTCCATCTTCTGCTTCGCACAGTTCACGTCAGTTATCTGGATTGAAAAGATAACGCTGGGCGAACACTACGCGAATTACCTGCTTTAATCTTGTGTGGTGCCTTGAAATTGCCCTGCAAGAATGACACGCTGCGCTGTGGTAGAAACTGGATAAAATAAATAGCATTAGCCCAACAGGAATAATGCTATTTCGGGTTATATCGTCCATGTCCTTATCTCGTAACATCATGATGTTCGACAGCGTCCGCAGCCGTTAGCATGGAGCTGCGAGGCGCGGGACACGGAGCTTGGGAAAAGCTAGCTGTCTAGAGTACCGTTAATGTCAGATGCGCGGCACTGGCTTACGCTAGTGTAAAAGACTGCACGCCATCGGCTACAGCGCATGCTTTCTGGGTGGTGATGTGTTTACTACACCTCCGCAACATGAGAGGCAGCTCACTCTCGTCCGCCTCCTTGTACACACTCACATCCACTCATAAGAGTTATTTATTTATACTTACTGCAGCCTCAATGTTGCTATTGCAGGGGTGGGCAGGGAGAGAAATATATATATATATATATATATATATATATATATATATATATATATATATATATATATATATATATATATATATATATATATATATCTTTTCCATGGGTAAGGAGCGATCGTTTCCAGGCAGCGAATTACAGAGTTCAATGGCTAGAGGAAAGAAGACATGTTTGAACGTGTCATTGCGGGCGAAAAATGGGGTAGTATTCGGGCTATGTGAACTTCCAGTGATGGAAGGCTTAAAAGTTCAAATAGTTATTCAGTGAAGGCCGGCGCGAAGGATTAACCATTGCATGTAAAAACTTCAAACATTCTAATCTTCGGCGGGAATCGTGAGTGAGACGAAATAAGGGACGAAATGGGTGAATGCGCCGATCTGTATCTTTTTTTTAATTGGCGCCGAGAAAAATGAAGACATTGAAGAATGCACACAAATGCGGTACATGACTCGTTTTATAATGTTTTTTTTTTTTCGTACCGTTAATACCAGTAGACATCTTTCACAGACCTCAGTCGCCTGACCTGAAAGAGCTGAAACAGAAAATTTACCCAGAATATTTGCTTAGTGCAAAGGTTTTTGATTTCGGATATTGCAGCCATTTTTTCACCTTCCACTAACCTCGGCAGTACGCACGTATGTTCCCAATGGACGCTCACTTGAAGATGTCGGACCTGCCTTCTTATTTTAAGCAAAGCATCGAGTTTTGGTTACTTAAATGTTCAATTATAAATGTTTCGGTACTGTAGAACAGTGCCAACGCAAAGCCAGTAAATAGCTGGAATGTTCCGCGGCGTGCCTTCTTGGCCCTTGTTATTACTTGTGCCTGTAGTGTGCGTGTCTAACGTTGTCAGGGTATGTTTCCCGTGCGATGTGAATGTCTTGGAGCTGTAAAGTCTTCCCGAACAATTATGACGGCCTGAAGATGCAATTCGTGGTTGATGGCTGGTATACATGCTAGCGCATTTCTTTGCAATTTATTCATTCCAGTGTATCCTTGAAGAACCGCTTCCTACAGATATAATGCGTCGTGCTGCTGTTCCTGCGTTTTCGTAAGGCCAGCATTGATTTACAATTTTACATTCGCTATTGTACAGGGTCTGTTAATGAGCAGAAGTTTTTCTCTGCGATGCGCATAAAAAAATAAAAACGTACCTCTCCTTCGAAATAATTCGCTGCTGCGAATAGCTTGGGCTGCTTCGTAGGGCCTCCCCACATTAGTCAGGAGCCGTGAAAACAACACGGGAAGAGAAATGAATGCGAGAGTAATTCTGCCGTAATCCGGGTAATAGTGCCAGTTGATCTACGAGCAAGGAAAGCTAGGCGGCACCGATACGATTCCTGTCCTAATGTAGGCGTAGTCGCGCCAGCAAATACCTCTCTCGAATCTGCATATCTTCCGCACAAGTGAGAAATTTTTCTTTGGTTATCCTCGCTTCTTTTATGCGGTAGACGAGAACGATCCAGCATCGATGAAAAATGCGGCATGCCAGAACAGATGGCTCGAGATTCGTAAGTTTGCTGTGCGCCACCTCATTGCCACCCCCTCCCTCGTGTGAGGCAGGGCCAAGTGTACCGAAGACACCTCGCTTCCGCGTACCGTACAGCGCGAAACCCTCAGCGCACTCGGTCTGGCGCCCGCGCGATTCATGAGGCCTCCAGGCAGCGGGCAAGCGCGCCCGGGGGAGAAGACGGCACCGAGGCCCGGAGCGTAGGTAATACGTCTCGCTTAAACAAAGCCGCAATCCAGAGCGACCCGACCACGCCGCGCGCTCGGGGCAAATTCCATTAGGCGAAAACAAGCCCCGCTCTTGTACAGACGCGCGCGTGCGCACCGCGGGGAGACGAAGCATCTCCAATTCAAGCGGTGAGCCCACGCACCGCCGCGGACGACGCAACAAAAAAAGAGCGCGCAAGAGGAGAACCTCCCAAAGGGGGGCAAGACGGGAACGGTCAGATAGCGCCGGGCAGCAGACTCCTCGTAGAATTCTTCTTCGTCGTAATTATTATAAATGCTCCCTTTATTCCCGCGAAACTTGCTCCTTTCTCTCGCACTGTCTTTTCTGCGTCGCTGTTTCCTTCGGGCACCCTTCACTTGCCCCTTTGGCTTCCGCGTCTCCGGCTCGGGAGAAAATCAGAGTTGGAATAAAAGCGACAAAAAGCGAGACAGAAGGCGAAAAAGAGAAGGAGCCCGTGCCCGAAGCACATGTTCTGCTTCAAGTGCGCCGCACGTTCGCGATCGTCGCGCGCTGTCTTCCCTCGCGCAGCCAGCCACCGGCGCTTGCTGCTGCTCTGCCCCTGCCGCCCGTTCCGCCGAGGGTAGCTCGCGCTCCTGTCTTGGCGCTCGTCGGCTTCCTCCGCGTGCCGCTTCGCCGCCGCCGAAGGAAGAGTGATAAACAAGCGGGGCTTTCTCTCAGCGAGCATTAGGGAACGCGCCAGCGTCTCTTTTACGCCGGTAGGTCGATTTATTACGAGCTTCCACGAAGCAGCAAACACTCAAGACTGATTGCGACGCGATACAAGGCGGCATGCTGGGAGGTAAAGGACGCACGGACACGGAGGAGAGCGCATTTCGAGGCCGGAGTGGGGAAGAGGGGTACCCAAAGGAGGCTTCCGCTGCCTAGCGCAGTGCGCGTCATTAATAACAATAACCTCCCGCGCTTCTAGCTCCGCGCAGGTTTTTGGCGACTCCGCGGTTTCCTCGGGAGGTATAGGTACCCGGACGGCTCGCTTAACGTTGCGCTCGATTAATACGGAACGGAAATTGAACGCCAAGTGGCGCTAATAAAAAGTGATTATGCTGCGCGCTGCCGCGAGAGGCGGGCTGCGCCGCGACGCTTGTTCGGAAAATCCCAGCTGCTGCGAAACGAACTTTACAGGCGGCGCCGTGAAAGCCGAGCACTGGCAGGCGCGTTGCATGCAACGTGGCATTTATCGCGGGTTGTAGTTCTTGCGAGATAAAAGGATGAAAAAAGAAAAAAAAGGTTAAAGGAGGTTCTCCCCTTGCTTCGACAAGACAAATGAAGCGAGTATTCTGTAATTCGAAAAGAACCACTCTTTTTTTCTGCCGATGCAAGTCCCTTATTTCCTTCCTGCAACAAGCGCATCCCTACAATACCTATAAGGCCTTATCATAGCTCGATAACATGAAATGCGTCACGCAATCTCAGATTGAAGTGCGTTAGTTTCTAATGGCATCCTTGTGTAAAAAAAAAAAAAGAAATTATACGGTTAATGACAGGGTCTCATATAAGCCGTTTGCATAGTCACATCGAGCTGGCCTAAGTTCAGAATGTGTTAGCAGCTATAAGGTATGTCTGGAAACGCCACAAGACATGGTACAGCCTCGGGATGAAGGCATTTATTTTTCTATTCGGTGAAACTTGTTTGCCGACAGTTGCTGACATCGTTGTCCCACATAAACGTGTTATTTTATGACGCACTGAACTGTTGAAGCGTTCTTTAAAGACATCGGAGAATGATCATCAAATCAAATAGGACGTTGTTAACGCTCTACGGATAACCTAGTTAGTGCATTGACAAAGTAATGCTGCACCATGAGTCACGATGGAATGTTTCTGAAGTAAAATCCAACTGCTGACGTTAGTTACCTGGCGCGGGAACGGCTTCCAAAAATATTTTAGCATTTCGGCCTCCCAGAAATGCGGCATTATACCACATACACAGTAAACTTATTTATCCCCCTTTACCTGCCTCCTGTATTGTATCGCTACATAAAGCTGTAAAATTTGGAAGAAATATTATGATAATTTATCAGCTAATGCAATTCAGAGAAATAAAAATTTCGACGCAAATTTTGCGGCTGTAAGTACCTATAAACCTCTGGCATTATAGAAGGAAATGCGCGCGAAACCGATGGGCAGGCGCATTTTATAGGTGTACGCTAAGAGTCGTGAGAGACAACAAAAACACTCATGTACAAATTTTTCTCCTCATCCTTCCAAATAAACAATATTCATAGCCGTATCCCTTTTCATTCCACTACGACAGAGGGTAAAGGCAACAAAAGGCATCGAGCCCTGGCTGCGCCTATACTGAGCGAAAGCTACGACGGGTACAGTTTTTCGCGCAGCTATGAACTATGAAGAACCTTTGCCGAGACGAGTGAACCTTCTATCGTGGTTGTGGCACGGATATCCTTGCGCCATTTTAGAGCGCAGCTCTTTGGCGCCCGTTCCTGGGTTTCACGTCGTCTTCGACCGCGTCGGCCTCGTAACCAGCGCCGCCCCCCCCCCTTTCATCCCCCCAGTTCGATCCGGCGCTTCGGCAACCGGATCCTCGCCGGAAGAGGAGGGGGGGGGGGTACACTAAGAGGCGAACGATGGGGCAGGAGCGCGCGCAGCAACCGGAAAACACGAGGAAAGGAAGGAGGAAAAGAAGTGTGTGTGTGTGGGGGGGGGGGGGGGGTATCGCCGGAGGCAGCGCTAGCAGCGACTGACTGATGCCGCTGCTGCCGCTAGCGAATCAAGACAACGTGACTGCGTAGACCACTCTCGCCGCCATGCAGAAAGAGGAGGGGTTTCGCCCTCTTCTTGCGTGGCGGCGAGGGTGCTCTCCGGTTGCCGAAACGCCTGCTCGCTATCAGCGGATCACGGTGCGTTCATCCCGTTCTCACTCGCTCCACTCGCTAGCGGCGTCAGCGGCATCAGTCAGTCGCTGCTATCTGTTCGTCGCGCAACGTTCCTATGGGCCCACGCGCTGCTTCCCGCAACTTCCTGATAACTCAATTGCTCTCTCCATTTCTCCGACACCAAAGCTCTTTCATGACAGCCAAGAACTGTTAGTGGAGTGTTTCTTGAAAAAACACATGTGAAAAAAATGTTGTCTGTAATTGTAGATACGTGTCTTGCTCGAAATCTTTGCCTAATCTATCGAAAAGGTTAAACAGCTGATGAGCTGCGCTGAAATTTCGCATTAGAAAGTAACGTAAACGTGGGCAATATTTTTTTGCTTTGAAACGTGCAAATCTCTTGTGCTGTCGCTGAGTGCATGCCGCTCACCAATGTTCTCATCGGCAGCTCTCAACAGGCCAGCTTGGAGCGCCCTCCAAGCTGCTCTCATTACTTGCTTTCTCACAACGGAAGGAGCCACCAAATTTACAATGTCTCTCAGCGTCAGAGGTTGGACTGAGAATTAAAATTTTCCCTCTTATGCGATAATACTAAAGTTGTTTCGTAGCCCGCCTTAGGATAGTGACGTCACGGCCTGGTACGACACAATATATATATTTTTTTCTTTTTTGGCAGGCTTGCAATGTATTTTTCTTGCTTCGTTTCCTTAACGGCACTACACAACAGCTGCTTTTGTCATCGGGATTATTGTATTTCTCACTTCCATCGAGTCGTGTTGCTTCTATCGCTGTCATTCTTGTCGCTGTCATTGTGATTTTTTTTTTCCTGCCACTGTTGCTGCTGTTGCTGCTTTTGTTTTTGCGGCTGGCGTCGTCGCTGCTTCCGTCCTCACTTTGTGTGGCACATAGATGGACCCTTTCCAAAACTCTGGGAGTAAGCTGCTCTACAAATAAAAGCACTTCACGACGCCAGCCCGAACGGTTCTGGGGGCATGGATCGCTTGCACCGCAATAGACGTCAATAGTAACGATAATGCCGTGCGCCTTCCCTGCCCGCTTGTGCCGTTTGCTGCTGTAGCGGTAAAAGGATTAAACGAAGCTCTGCGAAGTCAATGCAGTATAGGAATCGCGAAGGAATTGGTGAAACGCAACTGTGCCAAGTAGCAAGGTCAGTTGTTGGGCGAGTTGGTGACGATGTTCCATATCTACAGTGCGATAAACGGGACAAGAGAACACAATAACGACAAACACAGCGCTGTGTTTGTCGTTATTGTGTTCTCTTGTCCCGTTTATCACGCTGTAGATATGGGCCAAGTAGCAGCAGCTCGCACGTTTGGAACACAATTCATGAGCGTCCCCTAACTTGTCCCTCTAGGATGGGCTGCAACGATATGGTAATTTGTTATTTCTTGTGCAGGTTTCGGGCTTTTCAAGGGATAGAAGTTTCGATAGGTCACGTTTCGATGTCGCGTCAGAAAACGATATAACACCCGCGTAAAGATACCTGAAACGATCAAGCATGAGACGGCAAAAGGAAGATTTTGAGAGAAGATTTTATAATTTCTATATAGGATGAAAAATATAGTAAATTGGTTCCGAAATAACCGTGTCGAAATTTTTAAAGCAGTTTGAGTGAAGTTAGCGAGGGAATCCGCAAAGTGCAAAGATTTAGCGCCGAGCACTGGTTTAAGAGTCACTATCCTACGTTGGCCGATAAGGAGAGAGGAACCTCGGTACAGAAAGAGTGAGCACTAATCGTACGAAGGAAACCTCTATACAAATCATCCCCCCCTCCTTGCCCGTACTTAGGATTCGACCGGCGGAAAAGTATACGTCACGTAAAGTGAAGTATACGTACGGAAGCAACTTGCTAGCAGAGCTCCCTGTAGATTGATGGTGCGAACCCAGACCTGAGCAGATGCAGATTTAAGCGTGAAATTCTGCATGGTATGAGCGTCATCGACCGGTTTCATTAACTTGAACTGCGTGAACGAACATGAGATCGCTCCCCGCTATAACTTCGTTCTCACCTGCGGATTCGTCTTTAGCTGTGTCGACACCCTCGTCTTGCGGAACGATGACACTGGGGTTGCACATCTTGTCACGTTTACCACCCCAGTTTCTTGTGCGCGCATTATAAATCTAGCGCACCCATTTTCTGAGGCAGTTTTGTTGCAGTTATAAAATAGTGGATACACGCTGTAGAAGTTTTTCTCCTCATTTCCGACGCCCTTTAACTATAGTCCTCAATATGTCCTGTGACGATACGTTGCCGTCGTCACGGCGCCTGTGTGCACCAATCGAAGCGACTAATGAACGATCTATAGCGCTTTGTGCTGCCGGAAAATCATGAGATAAGATTTCACGGGGAGAAAATTTCTCTTTTTTCCCCGAATTTCTCTGCCAAGTAAATTTAAGGCTCCGCGAGACAGAAAAAAAAAAAAAGAAAAAAAAAGCTTCGGTAGGTTTTGTGGCGCATTAGGAGCTTCTTAGAGAGAAAGCCCCACAGGAGCATTTCACATCTGATAAGAGACGCAAGTCGCCTGGAACGGCGTTTCGCATACATGGTCCCCCGGGTTACGACCAGATTTAAGCGCAGTCCTGTAATTTTTTTTTTTTTTTCATATATTGTACTGAACTTCAGGCCGACATAAAGCTGAAGACATCCATGCGCTTAAATATTATGTTCGCGGTGAAGAATGGTTGCAAGAACTTGAGAAACAGCCAGTGGGTGTTATAGCCCCGTTTGATAGCAGCCCGTTTATATTTCTTTCACGAAGTTAAATGAAATGTTTCGAACCAAAATTGGCTGTTGTGGATTTGTATCTCGTTTTCGTCTCAGCCAGCACCGGGATGCGGACGTTCCATCGCACGCAGCAGACTGAATATCGATAGCGCAGGGCCATTCACTTAGGCCAATGTGCCAGTGAGTTTGAGACCTCTCGTAGAGATTATAGATACGAAACGATGCCCCGTGTGTATTTAAGAACGAACCAGCCAGCGACTGCATCCCTATTACCTCCTCATCCAAGTGAAGTCAACAACTTTTAATTTCGCTATAATACTCTGTAGTTGGAGACGCTTTTTCCATGAAAGGAAACTGGCGCCGCTTTCTCCTTGCCTGCATTCTTCCTGTGGCGAATTAAAAATCGATCGACTCAACCGATTAACAATGCTGGGGCTGTGCGTGCGTGTCTGGTCTGCTCTCGCGCACGAATATCGTCGCCTTGCTCCCACTACATATCGCAGGTTTAATGCGCGACAAGGCTTAACACGTGTTCACGGGGCGTTAGGCGCGTTTTGTGGCTCGTACATTACCGCGGCATCCGACCACGGTACCGCCACGCAGCAATATCCGCAAACCGAACCGGGGGTCAGGGCTCGTCGCGCGCTTCGTTTTATTGGTAGGCGTGAAAATGGAGCCACGCGCTGCGGTGAGCTGCTGGCCTAATGAACGTGCGCCGGTCGTTTCCGACTAGAGGCGCAGAATGCGCCGGAGACTGCGCGGTCGTTAGCGTGTGATGAGCTGACAGCCGATTTGCGCGAACCGATAATCACGGGGAGCAAAACTCGCTCACGGAGCACTCTTGCTCCTCCGGCCGCGCGAGATGAGGAAGAGGGAAGTGGGGAAAAAAGAGGCAGATCGGAAGAGTAGACGTACAGGACTCGGTATGAGAAGGAGCGGCGTTAATGCGCACTTTGTACGTGGCGGTGCCTAATGACGCCGATAACATCCCACCGAGCAATCTGGCGCGCTCGATGACTTTCTGGTGATGTGTGCGGCGAGATTTTGAGTGAGCGTTCCGTGTGCGTCCGCGGGCGAGCACCTCTGCGTAACGCGGCCGGAGCGGAAGCGCCCCGGATGACCGCGTCGCGACGTCGCCTAATCAGAGACGCCGCCTGAGTGGAGCTCGGCTCTCCGGACTCACTTCCGTGCGAGCGATAAAAATAAGAGGATGGATAAATAACAACGCAGCAGCTGACGTCACCCGAGCAGCTCGCAACCTGCGTTATACGTCCGAATAACGAGAAAGAGATAAAGAGAGAGAAAAAAAAAGATGATGCTGCTTTTAATAAAGCCGGGATATCGGGAACACAATGTTGAACGGCTGCATATCAGTGCAGACTTGGCATAAATGTATAGCTGTGAACGCAATAAGACTGCGCATATTTTCGTCTGCGCCCATTGAAATGCGCATTTTGATCGTATATATATTGCCGCAATATGAATGGAAAGGAAACGACGTGTCTCGTTATTGTTTTTCTAGATTAGTCTTTTAGTGGATGAACAATCCATTGCTAATAATAAATCGCGGCGTGCGGTGTAATCTACCGAGCAGTAGGCAACAGTTCTTGATGAAAAATGCGAGGCGATCTGTCGTGGTGCTTCTGTCTGACAAGCAAAAAAGTAAAGACAATAGAAAAGCCGTAAGAATCATCAGCGGTAAAATGACGAGGACGGATACATATTGTCGCCGTTTTAACCTTACTAGAGAATTGCAACCGTAATTAAGCCGCCCCATTGTGACTTCAACATGCCAGTTTTTGTTTTTATCTCCCGACTAATTAATTACTACGGCCCTAAGGTAGAGTACCACACAGTAAGGAAATGCTGGACAGCATCTGCAAGCGTTCCCACAGCTCAGCGTGCTCCATTTATATAGATTCGCACAGACCTGAGCCGCCCAACAAAGGTTAATGTTTTTTCTTTATTTTTATTTTTTTTTTTAATAGGCACGCGGTTCTGTTCGTATTGAGCCGAATGCAAATTTAGAGTTTCCGAATCCTTCAATTCACGTCTTGTATCCCCGTCTGGGCTTCTTGAAGAACAGCGTCGCATAATTTTAATCTTCGACGTCAGAATCAGCCTCATCCTACTCGTAAAACGTTTTAGATATATTCTGACTGCTCTATCTTTTTTTTTTTTCTGGCAGTATCGTTTCAGTGCTGGTTTATCTTCTGCACATATAGATGTGTAAGAACATTTTCCACTCTCAGGTTGACTTCCGCCTATAGGGTGCCATTTATGCAGGTAACAAGGGAAGGCATACTGTTCTTTCTTCACCTGTTATGTGTCCTGCATTTCACAGGCACTGTCTGTCAAAAAGCTTTACAAAAGCTAGTGGATGATAGCGGCAGCAGAATTGAGGAAGTCTATTGTTTTGTGCTACGAATAGACAACAAGCTTTAAGTAAATTCGCAATGACCTTTCTTCTGATCTCACAACGTATGGCGGACGTGAACAGACTTATACCGGGTGATGTTCTATCACCGTTTACAGATATTTATTTCGAAAATCGGCGGAAAGGTACGTCAGTTTGGTCTGTGCATGTGTGTTGCACAACGAGGAGGACATCATGTGTGCGATAAAAGATTAATTATTACGAGAATAAATAACCAGAATGAACAAATCGACTGTTTTAGTATGACGCACTTTGATGCTGTACAGCTGAAGGTCGTCGACGCAAAAAGTGAGTCCGCTCTTAAAATTTTCTAATCGGCAACGTGGTGGGATACCAAACGTCCAAAATGCACACTTTGAAAGCTTGTTGAGTGGGCTTCCTGCAATGCATATGCATAAAATGTCTTTGTTGGTATTTCTTATGCATATAATACACATTATGTTAGTGTGTTTGATGTTGTAGAAAAAGTTATGATTCTGACGACATTATTACGTGCAGTAAAGCAATTTTAAGGAAATAAAATGTGGGAAAGCTAATTAAATAAGCTTTCAAACTCCCGTCTATAACGTTCGATTTTGAACTACACTGCTGACTAAGAAAAATTTCAAAACTGTGCTCACCTTCGATGTTTACGACTGTCAATTTTGCAATATAATATTGTTCATGAAAATAAAAATAAAAGTGGGTTATTTAATTAATTTAATTAACAGCCTAATCATCATCATCATCAGCCTGACTATACCCACTGCAGGGCGAAGGCCTCTCCCATATTTCCACAATTAACCCGGTTCGGTGCTAACTGCATCCACTTGACCCCTGCGAACTTCTTAACCTCATCCGACCACCTAATTTTCTGCTGCCCCCTGCTACGCTTTCCTTCCCTTGGAATCCAGTTTGTAACTCTAAGCGACCATCGGTTATTCTTTCCTCAAACTACATGTTCTGCCCATGCCCATTTCGTCTTCTTGATTTCCACTAGAATTTCAGTAACTTGAGTTATTTCTCTGACCCACTCTGCACGCTTCCTATCTCCTAATGTTACCCCTACCATTTTTCGTTCCATAGCCCTCTGCGTTATCGTAGAACCCTCTTGGTTATCCTCCCAGTTTAAACCCCATAGGTGAGTACAGGTAAGATGCAACCGTTGTATACTTTCCTCTTGAGCGATACCGGTAAGCTGGTAGTCATAATCTGCGAGTGCTTGAGTGCTTGCCAAATACGCTCCATCCCAATCTTATTCTTCTTGTTATTTCCTTTTCATGGTCCGGATCTCCGGTTACTATACTTGTCCTAAATAGACATATTCGCCTACTACTTACACTGCTTCGCTACTTAACGTAAACTGCTGCTCCTTCCCAAGGCTCTTGATCATTACCTTAGTCTCCTGCATATTGATTTTCAAGCCTACCTTTCTACTTTTCCTGTCTAGGCCACCAATCATTCTTTGCAGTTCATCTCCTGAGTTACTTAGCAAGGCAATGTCATCAGCAAATCGCAGATTACTGAGGTATTCTCAATCTACCCTTATCCTTAACTGCTCCCATTCCAAGTCTCTGAATACTTCCTCTAAGCAAGCTGTGAATAGTACTGGGGAGATCGTGTCTCCTTGCCTAACACCTTTCTTTATGGGAATTTTGTTACTTTCTTTATGCAGAACTATGGTTGCTGTGCAGCCACTATATATATCTTCCAGCAATTTCACGTACGGCTCGTCTGCCCCCTGATTTCGCAATGCCTGCATCACTGCCGAGGTTTCTACTCAGTCAAATGCTTTTTCGTAATCAATGAATGCTATGTATAAGGGCTGGTTATATTCCGAGCATTTTTCTATCACCTGGTTGATGGTATGGATATGATCGATAGAGTACCGTTTCCGAAAACCTGCTTGATCCTTTGCTTGATTGCAGTCTAAGGTTGTCCTGATTCTATTAGCGATTACATTAGTAAATACCTTATACGTAATAGACAGTAAGCTAGTTGGTCTGTAATATTTAAGGTCCTTAGCGTCCCTTTTGTTATGAATGAGGATAATTTTTGCGTTCTTCTATGATTCCAGTACCGTCGATAACACCCAGGCACTGCGTATACAGGGTGGCCAGCGTTTTTGGAACGACATCCCCTCCGTCCTTCATCAAATCTATAGTTATCTGATCCTCTCCAGCTGCTTTCCCTCTTTTCATAGTTTCTATTGCTTTCTTAACCTCGTCATTCGTCAATGCTGGAATGTCTGACTGTTTTTCCCTACCGCCAATCTCATTGCGGTCCTGACTACTTTGGCTACTGTAGAGATCAGTATAGAACTCCTCAGCTACTTTGACTATCTTGTCCATATTCGTGATGACGTTGCTCGCCTTGTCCCTTAGCGCATATATCTGATTTTTGCCTATGCCCAATTTCTTCTTCACAGTTTTAAGGCTTCCCTCGTTCTTTACAGCATGCTCAGTTTTCTCCATGTTATACATCTTTATATCGGCCACTTTGCGCTTATTGATTAACTTTGATATCTCTGCCAATTCTATCTGGTCTGTTCGATTGGAAGCTTTCACACTCTGACGTTTCTTAATATAATCTTTCGTCTCTTTAGACAGCTTACCGGTATCCTCTCCAACTATACTATCCGACCGCCTACTTCTACAGCACACTCAGTAATGACATCTCTGAAATTATTATTTATTTATTCTAGGGTAATGCCGCCATCCTCAGTTAGAGCTGAATATCTATTCCGTAGCGAGATCATGAACTCTTCTACCCTCCCCCTCACCGCTAATTCGTTGATGTACTTCTTTCTTACTAATCTGTTGCGTTCCTTCTTCAGATTTAGACTAATTCGAGACCTCACCATCCTATGGTCACTGCATCGCACTTTCCCGGTTACCTCTACATCTTGCATAATGGCGGGTATTGAACACAGTATGAAATGAATTTCATTTTTAGTCTCCCGTTAGGACTTTTTCATGTCCATTTCCGGTTCTTCCGTTTGCTAAAGAAAGTATTCATTATTCATAAGTTATTGCGTTCTGAAAACTCAACTAGTAACTCCCCCCCGCCCCCCCCCCCCCCCCTGCTTTTCCTAGAACCAATGCCATAGTCACCTACTACCAGGTCTCCTGGTTGCTTTTTCCCTACCAGAGCGTTATGCGTCCAGGATTTAACCACGAGTATATTTCCGAAATCATTATATTGTATAACACTGACGGTAAGACGTGATGTTGGGCTAGTCGGTTAATGGTTATAACAAAACAGAACTGAGCGAAGGCACCGGGACAAGAAGGCACGAATACACACACACAAAGCGCAGACTCTTGACTGGCATGTTGACAGAGCAACAAGGGACAAACGGCAACCACCTATGTCAACCTCATTGCTCTGTCAACATGCCAGTAAAGATTCTGCGCTTTGTGTGTGTGTATTCGTGCCTCCTTGTCCCGTTGCCTTTGCGCAGTTCTGTTTTGTTATAACCATGAACCGACTAGCCCAACATCACGTCTTACTGGATTACATTTCTTCTACTCTGGGCCTACCACTACCACTCCTCCTATCCACAAGGTACAAACGGCAACCACCTATTTCAACCTCATTGCTCTGTCAACATGCCAGTAAAGATTCTGCGCTTTGTGTGTGTGTATTCGTGCCTTCTTGTCCCGTTGCCTTCGCGCAGTTCTGTTTTGTTATAACCATGAACCGACTAGCC
Source organism: Amblyomma maculatum (assembly GCF_055883805.1). Classification (NCBI taxonomy): domain Eukaryota; kingdom Metazoa; phylum Arthropoda; class Arachnida; order Ixodida; family Ixodidae; genus Amblyomma; species Amblyomma maculatum. Next base: position 54,705,415 of record NC_139344.1, read on the forward strand.
CAACATCACGTCTTACTGGATTACATTTCTTCTACTCTGGGCTCTACCACTACCACTCCTATCAACAAGGTACAAACGGCAACCACCTATGTCAACCTCATTGCTCTGTCAACATGCCAGTCAAGAGTCTGCGCTTTGTGGGTGTGTATTCGTGCCTTCTTGTCCCGTTGCCTTCGCGCAGTTCTGTTTTGTTATAACACTGACGGCCCTTCGGGCCGGTACAAAACTCTCCTTCATGAATTTAGTCATCCATTTTAAGTGACATAAAAGCGTAACGTTTGCCTTGCGCGAAGGAAGCGAGCAATCGAGAGCGCCTATCCTGAGTATTTGTTTCTACTTCAGCTCACTTGACCAGCTCCGCTTTTTGACAACGCACATCATTTTCTATCAAGTGCCTCTCGAATCAGCGTTTAAATGATCCTTGTTTTGTCGAACCGCATGCTTTCATCTCACGAACAAAAAGAAGAAAGGAAAAATGAGGATAAATAAAGGAATAACGTCGACGCGGTATATTTTAGTTAACTGGCGGCGAATGAGGGAAGAGAGAAAATGGGGGAAATTAATAAAAGCCATGCACATGCCTCAAGGAGAGCGAAACACGAAGTAGAGACGGCCGTGAAATGGTTTATTTACTAGGCGATAATGAGCAAAGTGAACAAGCAACAAGCAGCCTGCCGACGCCGACAGCAGCGCTTCTCGGTACAGTTACACAGTCCAAAAAGGTCGCTCCACGCGCGTAACGCACCCTCGGCGGTCCCTGCCGCCCCAGATGTGGGAAGCACGCGGCACAAAAAGGAACACGCCGCCGGCAGAGCCACGAGGCGGACCCGACCATTACATTCGCAGCGGGGCATCAGCCCGGGGCCCCGGCGCCCCATTGCACGGCAGGCGGCACAAAGACGCCCGACGAAGACGCTGCACCGCTGGAGCTTCCGACGGCGTGGCCCTTCGCGAAGGCAGCACAGGAACGCACGCCCGTGTGATCGCGACGTTCTCGCGGCGCCGGAAGGCTTCCGCGCTGTGGCCCCGTGTTCGCCATCACCGCGCCGACATTTCCATCCAGACCTCCTGCTGCTGCCTCGGCATGATTCTCACCTTGGCCTCTGCCTGCCGCTGCTCGTCTTTTATTTCGCTCTTCCCCTATGCCGCGCTGCTCCTTCTCATCTCTTTCTCTATTTGGCTACTTCGGCAGAAAGGTATTTGCAGCATGCGGAGCTTGCAGAGCACACTTTACAACCTGCATACATTTGTGGCTGTATATGTCGTTTGGAAAAGATGTCTTTTTTTTTATTTTTACTACTTAACGTTTGAAAGGAACTGAAATTTTGCAGTGTGTCGTGCGCATGGTTGATGCAGAAGCTACATGTTTCTTGGTATTTGTTAACTTGTGCGCAGAGTTTGCAACCAGCCGCGTTCTGGGTCTGACACCGGGAACAAGGTCACATCCATCGCTTAGTGACGCAATTATTTTTTTTGCCAATTCCTTTTGTCGCTTCACTCGGACATGTTACTTGACGTGCTAGCGTCAAGTAGTGCTGACAAGTAGCATTGCCACATGCATTAAAAAGCTGCAACCTATAAATGATTAAACCGTAGGAATTATTTTGCCTCTCGTCCCTCCTGGAAAACAACTGACATAATATAGACCGGTGTCCGCTGATGTTGGAATTCCGAAGTCGTCATCTTGGCATCAGTTTAGCAGAGGGCGAATAATGGCGGAAAGAGAACTTAGAATGATGTCTGGGTGACATCCGCCTCCCAACCAAGGAGGCTCTTATCCATGATATCATAACTGATGCGTATGCACTTGCTGCTGTGTACTGTGGAGCGGCGCTGTGCGCGCCATCCTCGGTTAAGGCCTGTTTTCATTGACCTCGTCGAACCGTTTTCAAGGAACGTCCATTTGTCAGATTACTGCCAATTACACTGTACCTGAGCCTCTCGCAGGACGAGGTATCCGGTAATTAGGAGGCATAGCGTCTCAGTGTAGTTACGCAAGTCGATTTACTCTCACCAAACTCTCCTTTGTAATCACCCCGCCGCAATAGCGCAGTGGTTAAGACGATCGACTGTTGTGTCCAAGGATGCGGGATCGAACCCTGGCCGCGGCTGCAGCTTTTCGATGGATGCGGAAAGAAAGGCGCACACGTGCTGTGAAATGTCAGAGCATGTTAAAGAGCCGCATGTTGTCGAGATTTCTGAAGCCCTCCACTACGGCGTCTCTCATAATCTGAGTAGCTTTGGGACGTTAAAACTCCATAAACCAAACCATCTCTGTAAATCAGGCAAACTCACCACGGCCAGGCGCTTATTTCTCAGTGCACGTGTGTGGGTGTGGTCTGCTCATGTCCTTTATCTCCTATTTCATGATTCTGTCTCTTCTCCGACCTATAGCAAACGAAATTCTGTGTTATATTTCAACATCTCTTAAATTTAAGAGCTGTTTCTATCACGGTAGCTCTCCTTCATTTCTACTTTCACTGCAGAAGAACTTGCGTTATATTTCATTCTTTCTATTTCCAGGTTTGGTATTTTGCTTTGATGCGGGATAACGCCACTGCAACGAATACGTAGAAAATCGTGGTATTGCAAAAAAAAAAAAAAAAAAGAAAGAAAAGAAACCTTAGCGCAGTCGAAAATTTGCCATATTTGCAGTTTTTCGGACAAACAAGATTATTAACGCGGAATACGCGTAGGCGTTCAAACAACACTGCAGTTATAAAAGAGCTCTAAAATGCACCTTATATGTTTACCAAAATATATAGTTTAACAAAAGCAAAAAAAAGAAAAAAAAAGGCCTCTCGTAAGCTACGGCGTCTGTTATAAATCTTCATTGGCCCCATCATTACAAACGTATTGCAGTACATGATGTTATATATAACCGAAATACTAAACCGCTTTAAAACAGAACCAATTGATACTGCCCTAATATCACACAGAAACATTACTGAACTGTTCAAGTGTAGATTGTCTGCCACTATCACTAGACAAAGTAAGGGTGTAATATAATTTTGGAGATCCACTTCTCGCATTTCTGACGAGGTACACTTAATTTCTTCCCGACATTTTTTCTCTGTATGTAGTTCTTAGTACAATTAATAAAGATTCTTTTTGTATTAATATTGACCCATGCGATAGGAGATGACCGAGAAGTGAGTTGTGCACGTGCTCGCTTGACGGGTCATTGTAGTTCTAGGTCCCCGATTACGTCTCGTGTAACGGCTCGATGCTCAATTTTCCGACCAACCTCTCTGCCTTTCCATCCAATCCATCTTTTCGTAACAATATTGAAATTTTTCGTACGTGAGAGCTAATTGGTTACTGGAGTTCATCAAGCCGAAAAGACGCGGCTTGTTCTCCAGAGTTGCCCCTTAAACTGTACTGTGCATACGAAAAGAATTTTGATTGATTGATTGATTGATTGATTGATTGATTGATTCAATGGCTGATCTGTAAAAAATGCTCGCTAACGAAAATTTTAAACCCGATAATCTGCAGGAAGCACTCACGGCCCTCAGTTTGCTACATAAGTTGACCAAAAATCACTGTTGAGTTCACTAGGAAATAATATATAAACGTTCGAAACGCTTCATCTCTTCTAAAAACTTCTTAGTTTAACAGTTTTGGAACTATTAGCTATAACTGAACCGGTTAGTACTGCATGAAATACTGAAAATCCGCATCCCTTCAATTTATCTTTTATAAAAGCCCAGACACCCGTCAGAACTAATACGTCACCAGTGCGAGGCTTTTGTAGTGATGATAAATTTGCATTGTCCATATAGAATTCCTTATTAGCATGTGTATACCCTGAACATTTAGATAGCGTTTAAGGTACCTTTTCAGGTGCTCGTTTCAATATACGATTTGCATGCGCTGCATAAACAGATGGCATTGCTGGTTAAAAATAGCTTACGACATCACGAACACAGACCTTATTTGACCGATCAGTTCATTCTATTTCAGAACTGAGCTTAAGAAATGCTTTCAGTCATCTACCAAGCACGCACACGCTGCTCAGTATGTAGATAAAAATTTATAATTATCCGAGGAAAGAATTAGGCCCTGAACGTCTTCACGTTTATGCGCTTTCATTAGGACCCGAAGACGTCGCGATGTCGTCGCTTCTCCCAGTCTTCCGCGCCATTTCGATGAGAAGGTAAAAAAAAAAAAAATTATTCATTTGTAGTAGACAAAACTTTCATTTTTAAGGTCATAAAGGACCGACATAATCAAGCGGCTCCGGAATCTATATAAGGATTCCGTTATCGTGAAGAGTTTCTTTATCGCAACAAACTAGTCGCGCTAAACGTCAAAGCAACCAGAGACTAAAACTTTGCCTGCTACTGAGCGTTATAAAGGAAAAAACTGATTGCGCTCGCCGTGGGTAATTATAACGAGTGCCGCCTGGGGGCAAACATTTTAACTGCGTATGTTTTCTTTACGCAGCATGCGGAGAAATCAATGTCCACGAGAAATCGTTTGTTTCAGAAAAATGCGGTATTAAACTTGCGCTTCGAAATTTCACGGTGCAGCCTTGTCCCGAGTGCTTAATAAGTTCGCTAATTAATCTTACTCAATCTATTGATTAATCGACACGCAGAGTGATGAATGCGAAAGGCGCACCAATGCGCCAGAATGATTTTGCAAAAATAGAAACTAGCTTAAGCTGACTTCTACTTTTTGTCCTGCTTTTGCTGCGGATTTCCCCTGTCTGTTGTGTGGTACGTCGTCTACCTGTCCCACCTTGAACCCAATTCAGGGCGCTTTTCCCATAAACGAGTATTACAGAAGCATTTTCGGTTTTGGCGTTCTCTCTGCAAGTAGATGGGCACACTTTTTTTTTTCTTAAAATATGTTCGTCTTACTTTCTCTATGCACTAAGCGCAGACTGTGCTTAAAGTGTCACAATTGATTATTGCAGTGTATTTTGTAATAAACTGAACTTTTTCTAATTTTAACGCGATGATTATCTTGGATAAAGCGTTATGTTCTCGGTAATTTAATTATTTCTTTTAAAGTAATGGATGACTTGTAATCTGCTGCATTATTGTTTTTTTTTCCTAGAAATGGAGCTGTGACCAATAGTACAACTTAAAGAATATGGACTAAGCGCGGAGTGTTTTGGCGTTAGAGAAACAACAGTCGAGCTGCGCTAAATCCGGAACTATAAAAAATGTCCGCACATCTGCCAAGCTCCGTGTTGCGCACTACGCGATTAGCATTTAACCTAATTTAACCCCGACGGCACAGCGAAACACCTTGCTTAGTGAGTGCAGGCTTGGTCTTCCACATAAAACGAAAAACGCCGAGCTTTGCATAATTTAGAAGTGGTGCGCAACTTCGTATGGTGGAGCAACTTACTGCCCCCTGCGCGTGCATCGATATACTTTTCCGTGCCACACTCATGTGTCCGCAAGAAAATGTGTAAAAAAATGCCAAAGAAAACTCGGAAAGACAACCGCAGGTGAAATTCTCAACACGTGTTTTGCTCGAGAGACTGCTTCAAGAAGTTACTAGTATCATTCAATAGACAGTTTTAGAATGGTGGCGCCACCTGGAAGCAGCGAATAAAACCAACAAAAGCTAGTGCCTATTGTCGCTATGATCTTGTAAAAAGCGTTGTTTCTTCTTCTCCCACCTCTAAATTTTTTTGTTGGGCTGTCACACCCAAGAATTTTCGATGCTGGATTTTTTCAACCAATTTTGTTACCAGATGATTGAAGGTTTATCAACAATTTTAAAGTTTGCAACTGGGACATAGTTATTCAGTGACCGTGGGCATCGCCACAATCAGTTAACACCAGATTTTTAGCCAACTTGGACAGCCTTTCTTCGATAAATGGACAATATGGGAGTTGAATGACTGGAAATATTAAAAAGTTGTGATGTGCTGCAACACACTATAGATAAAGCAGACCGCACCAATGCATTCTCGCCCATGTGTACTAGCGCAACAATAATAAAAACTATATAGAAATAAAGTGAAAAATAATCAATTACTTTTGCAATGTTTAAAGCTATTATATATTACTTGTAAATGACCCCTGAAGAGAGATATATTCAATAAAATTTTGATCATTTATTTGCTTTTGTAATGTGTAACAATTCGCAATTTCGTTGAGATGCCTTCTCTGCATCAATGGTCATAATGCAGTGAAGAAACCTTTAAGTGCAAAAAGAGCAAAAAAAAGTATGAATTATTTTTCAAAATTCTGCGCTGTGTACGCTGTGCGGCGTAAATCGCCAACCCCGCGAAAGCTGCGAGCTATATTCTGTGCGTGAAAATTATTCGCGGTTGTTTGAGGCTGCGCTTGTTATTTTACTACCCGTTATAAGCTGCACACGCAGCACGTGGAGCACAGGTATCGTTGATTTTCGCGGTTTACGCAGCATAATTTAACCTGACGTTTTTGCTGTGCTCACAACATACCGCTATGTGCAACGCGAAGCGTGCCGCAGTTATACACCCTTCTTAATTGCGAATTTTCCATATGGGATATTCAATGCGTCGTGTTTTCTTTTATCACTGTGTTGTTTTCGCAGTAGCCCGAATAGTAAATCCCTTCCGCGTCCGCTTTGCGTGCTGCGAATCCTACTGCTTGCAACAGCTGCTATAACGCCTCTCTCACCTCTACCTTGCTCCGAGCACCGACTCGTCGCCGACATATATTCTCATCGCAGGCGGAGGTGTACATGAAGACGGTTACGTAGCTCGCCCATCGGTACGCGTCGTCATCTGTCCGTGAGCAGTGCCAGCGCCATCCATCGGACCATGTATAAAATGGGGCGAAGTCAGGAGCCAATCTTTTCTGAGGGACGATGAAGATACAGCTCCCGTGATACTGACCTGCGCAATAGTTGTTATCCTTAAGAGTCCTTCAAAAATAGCTACAGGGTAGATTGGCGAGCTGTCAGCTGTTCCACGGCTGCAAAACCCACGCCATTGTGGCGCAGTGGTTAGGGCACTCTTATTACTGTGCCCAAGAATGCGGGTTCGAATCCCAGCCATGGTGACCACTTTAATATAGAGGTGAAAAGCAAGGTGTCCTTGTGCTGCGCGATGTAATTGCACGTTAAAGAACCCCAGGTGGCCGAAATTTCCGGAGTCCTCCACAACGGTGTCTCTCATAGCCTGAGTCACTTTGGGACGTTAAACCCTACAAACCAAGCCGAAACCACAGCTGCAAAATTGCAGTAAGCTATTGTTCATGTGAACGGTGACGAGCATCTTATTAACTGATTCGAACAACGGCATTCTAGTTTAGAGAATCAGAAAGACATATCTGCGTTGAGCTCGCCCATGAAAAAAAAACAAAAAAAAAAACTAACAAATACACGCAATTTTACTGGCAAATGGGCGCCTCATTAGGAACTTGATGAAAGGAGAAGCAGAACTAAGGCTTCATTAAACTGCTTGCCAAAAGTCATTTGGCGCAGCGAATTTTACACGCGGAAGTTATAAGATTAGCACCGGAAAACAATTGGACGAATAATCCACTAGAATTATCGCAGAAGAGGCAGATTCGACCAGCGCTATTCTCAGCGAAGGTCGAGAAGGTCCTTGTAATAATTCGGAAATATGTTTAGGCTTCTTCTGGTGCTCATAGTGAAACTAAACGTGCATACGGCACGCGGGAACGGCGAAAAAAAAAATAATAACAGCAGTTGAAATTGCCAACGTCACGAAATGCCCTAGGAACAAAACCTGGTCGACATGAAATTAATGTGCCCAAGGCTAAGGTCGCGCATATTCGTATGGAGGGCTGTAATCGTGATGGTCGCGACTATTCTTATTTTCGCGCACTTATTGAGTTAAAGGGACACTAAAGACAGCCAAAGATGGTATGAAAATCTAATAAACTACATTTGGTGACACTGTCGCCGCATATCCGGCAGCAAAAAATCGAATAATTGCTGAGATATTGCGATAAGAAGTTGAGGTTTTTTCTTGTTCCCGCCGGTCGAATTCAAACTGTGGCCTCCAACTACGTAGTTAGAGTTGAGTGACGCACACTATGACGTAAGCGGAGACTCCGTGATGGCTAGCCAGCCGGCGCGGCCCGCGGCGTCGCATCCCTCAAGGGCCAACTTGGCAACAGCGTACTCGCAATGACGGCCTCAGCCGAAATAAATAAAACGATGAAGAGAGTAATTTACCGAGCGATGGGCCCATAAAGGAAGAAAAAAGACATAGAGGGCTTGTAATGCACAATACTGTACATGTTTCTCAAGCTTTTGCGCTCCTTCTTGCACTGTGTATAAACAAACCGAGCCCTCGGTCATCGCAACGCTTCCTGACATGTTTACATACAAATAAGATTTAGTTACCAGCAAAATAGTGTCCTCGCTGCTGCGCTTGTCAGTTTTGAAGCTTCGTCGCACTTTTTTCCTTCAAGGTTTGTGCTACAGCTCCGTGTTCAGCGAAAATTACGTCCACGGTAGCAGAACATGACCGAAGTGCCGCGCCACTACATTTGCCAGCGCTGTGAAATTCCACAAGTTAAAATGGATCCATTGCACAATATAGTGCGCATAGGCATCCAGAGCATTAGCTGCAAGACGTGAGAGCAGGCAGCATGCGCCGATGATGAAGAAGTAGTATTTTTAGACCGGCAGCAGAAACACTTTATTGTAAATGGGGCAGTGACATAAAAACTAAAAATATTTCCGAGGGTCTTATGCCGCGGCATAGCCGAGCGGTTAGCGCCGAACGTAACGGCGCAAGCAGTAGCGAGTTCGAGTCTTACCGCTACTTGCGGTTTTTTTTTTTTTTTTACAAATCAATTTTTTTTTAACCCTTTGTAATGTATTTCTGGTGCTTCGTTATTTTTAGTTTTTACTTTCTACCCGAGGCCCTTTTTTTCGCCGGGCGACGAGCGCAATATATCGACGCTCTCCTTGGTATGAGCGGCAAGTATGCCCCTTTTGTTTACGACGCCTGCAAATAGCACGTTGAAGGTCTTGTTGACGCAGTATATGTTGGTTAGATGTGCCATGATTTAGTGAACAATTGAATGATAATGCGTTTTTCCTTCGGTACTTAGCATATGTATGCTTTTCGTGGCGTACGTAGCTGCAGTCAAACGGTCAGGCCGCAGTCGAAGCGGCAACGGCGGCGATATGTTGGCGCAGAAGTCTGAACGAAGGAGTGTGTCGGCGGTAGCGGATTTCGCTCGTTCGTGCCTCCGAATGCTCAAATGGGAACCATCAAGGCGCATCTACTTCTCCAAGCTCGTAATCAGGCGCTGCAGGTTCAAACAAACTATCCGAGTGCGCACGAAATGCCTGAGCCGAAACATAACCAAAACTGAAGTGGGCGCCTGTGGCGCCTCCAAGTATATTTTTGTATTTGCCTTGCAACGTTTACGTTGTCTTTTCGCCGTCGTTTACGTATGATAAAAGCGTGTTATCGTGTTTGAGAAAAAATGTACTACCGCATTCAAACATTCAACGTAATTCGAATTTGTCAGCCTCCGGGATCCCTAGCGCGTCACGTGATTTGTAGTTGCGAGCCTCGGCCGTTTGGCTGTGGGGGCGATACCTGTATTTCTGTTATTCTTCTTTACTACCTTATAACAGCTCTGTTTTCAGTAAGAGTGGTCTTTTTTTAATCAGGAACTGGCATTCTGTCGATGCAAACCCACTTCCTTTCTCTCTTTAGTGTCCCTTTAATACTTCCAAGAATTCATTGCACGCGCTCAGAAAGCACTTTGCGTCATCTCTTAGCATCTACTAGCCTGAACGTATCTGTGGACGCCAAGGCCAGATGTAAGCATGAAGCGTGTACCACAAATCGGCTAACGCTTATCTTCGGCGCCGTGCTGGTCGAATTAATCTAATCAAGATCATAAACGATAAAAGCGCGAAACTTGATTGATTTATGTAATTTTACGTTGAAATATTTTGGTGTGCAAAGCGAAACCAGTTTCGGATAGCACAAGTAGTAACTAATAGTTCTCTTCGTTCTATGAGACGCGTGAAACCAGATAAATCTCTTGGTGTTGGCACAGTAGTAGGAGTTTATGTGGCACGGAGTCATGCTTCTGGACATACCTTGGGATGTCAAAAAAAACATTTGAATTTCAAGCCCGTGAAACGGGTCGTGCCACAAGAGCTTGCACCAGTCGTCTACTGACGCAATAGGAAAAAAAAAAAAGAAACGAAAAGTAAAATAAGACCTACTGAAGCCCCAGCTTATCCAGCAAACCGGGTCAAGCGGTAAAACCTGGAGAAAACGAGATGACAATGTGTTGCGGCACCGAAAAAAAAAAAAAAAAAAAAAGAAAACAAGGAAATGTGGGAAAGAAAAAAAATAAAAGGTCAACACTGTTTCGGAGCACCCGACTGTGGGAGCGTCTGCTGCGCTCGATGGACCATTAGGGAAGGCGGAGGCGGAGTGCGCTTGGGAGGAAGGGAGGAGATGAGCACTGTCCCTGCGCTGCCGGACTGCACAACGTGCAGTGGTGCACGCTCGTTGCGGGACGAACAAAGGCGGCGCCACGTACAGCGCCGACAGAAAAAACGCGTGGGGAGAGAAATCCCCCGAAGCAAAAGCACGCAGGGCCTCCCCCCCACACACACACTACTGGCGGTGCAAGATCGGCAGTAGGTAGCGTGGGAAGAGAAAACAAGGCGAACACGTCAGGGGGCCATTCGGGGGCCAGATGGAGGGAAGACGGGAAAGCACGCGACGAGCTTCCGCGCAACCCCCGGCAAGCCAGAAGGCAGGCAAGAAAACAATAGTAATAAAAAGGAACGAAGGGGCCACAAGTAGTAGAAAGGAGGAAAAGTGAGAAAGAAATACTAAAGGAATTGAAGTAGCGGAAACGCCGCGGTGCGGCGTCAAGGTAGAAGGGCGCGAGCTACGAACGAAAACCAGTGGGGGATCAGAGCCGGGGTTTGAGCCCCGAATATTCGAAACTCGGGATGGGTAGATCGAAGTGTCGGGACGAGGGATATCGGGAGCTTCGGCGAGATGAATGGAGGCCCAGATACAATGGGACACAAGCTCGGTGGAGAGAGAAAGACCGTGGCCCTCTTTCGCGCCCGCTCGAGTCTTCTTCCGTGGCACGTCTTTTCTGATTTCTCCTCCGTCGTTGGTCGATGTTCTATTTCTCTGCAGCTGCTATCTCAGACCGTGGTCGGTCTTTCCGCAATCCGGCGTCGTGCCACCGGTTTTGTTTTTCGTTTTTTTCTTGTTTGTTTGTTTGTTTTTTTCTTCAGACAGACAGCGGAGACTAGTGAAGGAAGCCGCTTCCGCGTGCATTACGCGAGCCAGTCGCCTCCTTCAGTGGGCGCTGCCAGGAGAAGCCCAGATTTCACCTAGGACGCCACGTGCTGCCGTTCACCGCACGCCGTCGAGAACGCACGCAAGAGACGGAAGGTGACGGGCAGAGAGCTTGTTGAGAAAGACCACGTGAAAGGAAGGGGAAGCCCGCGATACAGCGGCAGGTGGTAAATTGGGCACGAAAAGCGATGCATCTCTTTTTGCTGCTTGTGCGCGACTTTATATCTTTCCATGAAGACGTCGTGACTCGCGTGGTCTCATTCCTAAACACACGGGGCAGTTCACACCAACCGGAGGCAGTTTGCCCTGTTTCAGCATGGTTCGAGCGAGTATGGCAATGCTAGCGAGAGCCTCTTTCTGCCGCTCGCTCCGCAGGAGGTGTACCTCAGCAGCAAAGAGGGCGACGCGTTGGGTCCCGCTATCTCGGCACGAGGCAGCCTCGGGATGAATGCTGCCGGCGCACCGCCGCCGGCACGTCTAGCGCTGAGCCCGGGATCGGGCGGCGGGGTGGCGCACGAGAAATGGGGCGGAGGGCGCGCGATTGAAGCGGCGCGAGATTGGCCGCGATTTGTCTTTCGTCCGGGAAATCCGCGCGGAATGAAGGCGCGGGCACCGCGAATGCCGTTGAAGCGCCTGCGACCCTGCCGGCTTACCGGCGGTGCCCAGATGCGCCTATACCGAGGTGCTCTTGGGGACAACGACGGGGTGAAATGGTGACACCTTGCGATGCCACCCTCACGTGCTGCTTCGCTGTTTGCAGTGAGGTGCGCTGCAATTCTCTCTTCCCTTCAACGAAATATGCGTTTGCACATTTTAGCACAGGATGGTGCTACTACTCTCGCTATGAGTACTATCGTGATTGCAATACTGGAGCAGTCGCAGCAACTGCAATAGTAACGTTGTTATAATTATTATTTATTTGCTTATCTATTTCCACCAAAAAATACCTTACAACCAAAGCAGGCCGGTCTAAGTCCATAGTTAGCTTGCATGACCGATCGTGCCTTAGCTACCTAACACAAAGAGTGATGAAGTACACAAGTAATACATGAGCAATAAAAAAACCATCGACGAACAAAAAAAAAAAATTAAAAGAAATGTGAAAGAACATGATAAAATGCGTAGGCCCAGTCAAAACATGACAAATATTGACGCTAAAATTTTCTCATGTGCAAGCGGTAATTTCACATTTTGTAGTAATTCTTTCAGAGTGCCTTTAGATGCAGAAAAAAATCTCCACTGATTTTCTGAAAACACCTCAGACATAAGCACAGCGCATGGTCTCACCATATCGAGTGGCCGAACGTGGCAAACACAACGAACATGTTTTTTCAGGTGGCGTGTGACGGTGTTTTCTTGTTTAGGTGCAAAATTAATATATATATATATATATTTCACGATAAGTTTTAATGAGAAGAGTTTTAATATTGGGCAGGCCAATTTTGCGAAAGACATTTCCAGATGCTAACCCTTGGAAATTGTAGGTAATACTTTTAAGAATATGTTTCACAATGGTATCGCTTCAGCATCTCCAACCATGCGAACAGTAGCCAACCATAGTAATACCATACCTCAAAACACTGTTAGCGAATGCGTGCCCAATTATTTTCTACAGAGAGAGGGGTATAAATATTGTAGTATATTCAACGACTACCATGCAACTGAGCTCAATTTCCAGCTGACATAAGTGATGTTGCTAGCGTAAGTTGGTGCTCCAAGAAAGGTGCTCCAAGATACATAATCGACGAATTCAATAGGCGAACATTTACAAGAAAAGCACTTTAACTTACCAAAGTAAATGGGCAATAATAATAATAATAATAATAATAATAATAATAATAATAATAATAATAATAATAATAATAATAATAATAATAATAATAATAATAATAATAATAATAATAATAATAATAATAATAATAATAATAATAATAATAGGTAATCAGTGTGAGACAAGCGATCCATGTGGGCTTTTTTACGACATTGCAATCTTCAGTAGCTTAAAAGTGTACGCCGCCTAAAGGTTAAAAAAACTGTCAAAAAAGAGGCAACATCCCACGAGCATGAGGCCGAGTACTCTTAGCACTTGCGCAGTGTGCCCAGTGTTTTTTCTTTTTCTTTTTTTTTCATTCTGGTTCAAAGGTGGCTTTTGGTTCAATATGGGAGGCGGGAGGGGGCTGGGATTGACATACAGTAGTTCTATGTCTTTTTTTCCTTAAAAACAATTAAGCTCAGTATAGATTTTCTGTGTAAAATGTCTCGCCCGAGTTGGAGCAGTTGTCCATTCCTCTATAATTCCACCCCCTGCTCTCGTTTATTTATCAATAAATTAAGACAAATTCGCTACTTCTGAACATCGCGGCTCCTGAAAACAAGTCTAGATCGCATTAAAGAGATATAGACCGTTTACAGCGAGTAGTTCAACTCTTCCCTAACAGGTGGCGCCACTAGGACGGCCGTCATTGCTGGCCTTCGGAACGCATCGGCGCGCAGTGCTAAACTGCTGCTGTGTATCTTGTGTAAGAATACCAGCTGACTTTTAAACAGCGCTGCTTTGATGCAGGTGTCATCTGTATTATCGAAGTATTCTGCGAGGAAGTAGAGCTAATGGCCCTATTGTTTATTGGCGGAATAACAGAAGACGATAAGGTGCACATTATGGCCTAGGCAACCGTTTTTCTGGGAGATGTATCACGAGTTAATGTTCCTTTCTGGGACAAGAAAGCGCCTGTGAATTGAAGAGAATGGCTATACCTCACGCCCCAGCTCGTTCTAGCACCGGCAGTAGCCATGGCAATGCGAGAACGACCCTGACGTGCGTTTTCTCAGGAATTGGATATTGAGTCTTTGCACTGCTGCCGAGTTTTTTTCGCAGGGAGAGGTACCTTGACGTTGCTATTAATGTCTATGCAGTTATACGAATTGATTGCGCAGAGAAGGAAAGTTAGTGTGGGCATGTAAGTGAATCTGTTTACTTTAATTAGGTACTATTTCCTAGGATATGCGGGATCGAATCTCGGCCTCGGCGGCTGCTTTTCGCTGGAGCCAAAAATCCAGGCGCCCGTGTTTTGTGCGATATCAGTGCACATTAAAGAACCCCAAGGGGATGGAAATTTCCGCAGTCCTCCACTCATAGCCTGAGTCGCTTTGGGACGGAACACCGCACAAACAAAACCAAACTTTAATTAGACATGTACTGCTGAAATACATGTAATAACTGCTGCTTTTATGAAACTAATGCACGGGCCAATGATGAAATTTACCATAAGATTTTTTTATATCCCCGCTTGCTTGGGCTGCGTACCGTGCGTTCTGAATTCCGGTGCAGTTTCCAGTCGCCTTCGCCCGAGCGCAGGTAAACGCCGCTGAGCGCCTGATGCGGCCTTCAAGCAGCGTAATAGCTTTTTGAAGCCAGGACGTTTACAGGAGATAAAATTATATCTTATCAATTGTCGGGGATTACACGCGCGTCCATATCGAGCAGTAAGTATTGTGCACAATGTTAAATGAACATTCATAATGCGTCTCAGCCAGCACAGTCTGAGCATGCGTTCGCCCTTTGCGCAAGAAAATTAAAAAAAAAATAAAGTTTGAGGGAATAATCAGTTTTTAATCTATTCAGTTTTACAGAAAGTCACGTTTTCCACAAAGGGCACTAGAGAGGGAATTGATAAAAAAAAAAAAAAAAAAAAAAAAAAGAAAGAGTCGACGGCTGATGGGTTTGTCGAAACGTTCTAGCCAATGCAGACATTTAGGAGGACGCAATAAATGAACTACGTGGTTAAATTAAACATCTTTTAGCACCTACACATACTATAGCCATTCACATGAAGTTTATTGCCTGTCTACCAGCTCGTTGTCCCCAGCGATAGCGGGTACGCCGCACCGTGCAGCCGAGTACTATCGCGCCGAAAGCCGTCAAACCAGAAGGCCCGAAGGCCAGCGATGGCGGAAGGGTCACATGATCAAATATGGCAGCGCCCATGCGCTCGCGCTGTAAAGGGTCTATACTACGTGGCGGTGATGGTGGTGGTGACTATGGTTTATTTTTTGGGGTGGGGATACTGGTCACGTCTTATGTTAGCCATCTTTGTGGCATCACTCTTGGTGACCAGGGGGAAGGGGAAGTTGGAATTAGGGGAAGGTAGGGGAGGGGGTAACTACGTGCCGGTATCACTACACTGAGCGCTTCCAGTGTCACTACACTGAGCGCTTCCACACGTTTTCTACAGAATAAAGTTCTTTTCTCTCTCTGGCAGGCCTTTACAAAGCAGC
Source organism: Amblyomma maculatum (assembly GCF_055883805.1). NCBI lineage: Eukaryota > Metazoa > Arthropoda > Arachnida > Ixodida > Ixodidae > Amblyomma > Amblyomma maculatum. Next base: position 54,720,980 of record NC_139344.1, read on the forward strand.
AGCAGACGCGCTAGCAACTCCTAATGTATGCCCTATTATGCCCCCATTCTTATTACAGATTTGCCTTCAATGAAATTAACAAGGATACAAAAAAAAAAAAAAAAAACATGGTCCGCGCAAATGTTTCAGGGGTACAATTCTCATGTTCTTCTGCACGTTCGCGAGCACAACTTATTGCCTTCAAGAGCGGTGCACAATCGCTTTGCACAAAGCTAGCGAACATTTCGTGTCCACAACAAACGCTAAGCCCTGTCGGGGGTAGTCTTGCTAGAATGAAAAAAAAAAAAAAAAACCGTTCCTTGTTGTCAACATTCTTGCCGGCTGTTTTTATAGGTGTGTAGTTTTTCTATTTACCTGAGAAGTTTCAAACTTTGCTAAGCAGTAACAAGGCAGTGTGCCAACAAGTATTGGAGACTACGCCTACTGACTCCCAACAGCGGTTAGCTAAATCTTAAGAAAATTTAGTTGGGGCTCCCTACGACTAGCTGAAGCGTTACAAATAAAAAGTCACGACCATAAAGAAAGGCATGGTAAATGCCATTATTTTACCCGTATAAGCTGAGAACTTTAATTTTGGGTATCCTGCAATTAGCTGAAGCATGAGAAAATAAGAAAAAATGAAGACCACAGAAACAAACCGAAAATAGATAACTTTGGCTTATGTCGAGGTGGCAGTTGTAGATATAGACGGACTCAGCGTTTTATTCACGGCAGAGTCGCGTTGTCACATCGCAAGCAGTTCCAATAAAACAAACCCAGGGAGCACTCAAACTTACCAATAATCCCCGGGCAATGCGCAGGGCATAATGGTTCAGGAAAGGGCCCAGTGGTAACCATATAACCTCTCACAAGATTTAAAGCTTCCAAGATTTTAAGCACAAAATCTGCGCCCGAACCACGGCAGAGACCTAGTGAAAAGCTGTGGACTAACTTGCAGTCTCTCGTTCACCTTGAACTGTTCCAATTTCTTGACTTGAGAGAACCGGAGCTTGCATGCCAAGGATGGCCTGTTGCTCCGCAATGCGACGCGTTGACCTGGAGTCCGGCGATTCACGCCGAGCCTCTAGTTAACAGCAGAATCAGCTGAACCCCTCTGTAATTGTGCCTGTCGCCTTATAACTGCGTGTTGAAATGCAAAGAACTACTTACCTGGGTGCTTCCGTTGGCAGGCTCCTTGTAGAACAGTCGACGACCTGCACATGAAATTGAACACGTTAGGACAGCACTATTTCACAGAAGGCAATCTTTAGCGCGCCTCTCTAAACACGTTGTGCACATTCTTTTGATGTTTTAAACCTGACAACAGTCACTCCGGCATACAGCCAACGAGCACTTGTATATTTACATTTCCGGAGTAACAATCTTCGTGTGTCCTAGCTGCGACATAGACCGGCCACAAAATGTGACGAACTCACCACTGACTTCGGCTGGAAGATTCGTCGTGCTTACCACCCCCTTCACAGCAGCAGTTATTATATATATATATATATATATATATATATATATATATATATATATATATATATATATATATATATATATATATATATATATATATATATTGAAATGATGAGGATATTATAAAACGCCTCTTTGTCCCCACTCACTTCCCTGCTATCAGCACGAGCTCTGTGCGAAAGCGGGGCCCTTCACCCACGATGCCTCAAAGGCGCGCACCTATACGTCTGAGGCGCCTGGCGAGTGGAGGCAAAGGGTAGTCGAGGGAGGACGGCTCATTCCCCTTTTTTGTTTGCCCGCCTATCTTGCCGGCGTACGCAAGGAAGCATGGTGGGATATAAATTGTGGCGCCCCGCGAGTCAACAGCCCAGGCGTTCTCACCCATTGTTTGCCCGTTCTTTGCGACGCCGCACCAGCGCGGCGGCGCTGGAGGCGTCGTCGTTTACCCAACCCTGGCAGCCGCCGCACTAAAAGCTTCGCCTGCGCCAACCATCCGTCACGGCGCGCCATGCCCGTGGTCTCGTTACATAGTATACGAAGCCGCATATACTGGACTCCCACCATTATGGCGAGTAGCTATAAGGAGAGAGGCATGGCTGTAAACGGGGAGGTCGGACGACGGGCACTGCAGTCAGCTGAGTGGAGTCGCATATGCACGGCGCAATGTGGCCGCAACTCTAAGGTAAGCCCTTCGATGACACCGGAGACGAGCAGTACAAACCACGACAGTGTTCCCATACTCTCGTTACGATGTTGGCTCCTCTACACGCTTGCTCGGTTTCACAAGGAATGAACAGTGAAATATCAAAGTAATTTTAAAGAAGAAAAAAAAAAGGAAGAAACAGAACATTCAGTTCAGTTCAGGCGTTCAGTCGCGTCCGACTCTTCGTGACCCTATGGACCATGTCACGCCACGCTTTCCGGTCTCTCACTGTCTTCTTAACATCACATAGCTTCATCTGCAATGCCTCGAGAATGCCATCTAACCATCGCGTTCGCTGCCTACCCCTTCTCCGGCGACCCTCAACCTTTCCCAACATCAAATCTTTCTCCAGCGACTCCTCTCTTCTCATCAGATGACCAAAGTAGCTGAGCTTTAACTTTATAATTTGACCCTCCAATGAGCAGTCAGGGTTTATGGTCGACAATATCGACTGATTTGATCTTCTGGCAGTCCAAGGAACTCTTAAGAGTCTTCGCCAGCACCACAATTCAAACGCGTCAATTCTTCGGCGGTCGGCCTTTTTCACAGTCCAACTCTCGCATCCATACATCACAACTGGAAAGACCATAGCACGGGTTATACGGATCTTGGTTGGTAGACTAATGCCTCTGCTCTTTACTAGGCGGTCAAGGCTAACCATTGCTCTCTTTCCCAGAAGCAGGCGTCTCTTAATTTCATGGCTGCAGTCTCCTTCCGAGGTAATCTTGGCGCGCAGCGGGGTTTACGGAGCTTCTCCCAAACGCACACCCCTGAAAGAGCCGGGCGCCGGGCCGGGGGACGCTTGTACCCAATTTTACCGGTGGGTGTCCGGCGGCGGGTTTCGAACTGACCACCTCCCGCAGCCGAGACGGGCGCCCAAACCACTCGGCCACGACTGCGGTAGAACATTAGTAGAAGGATAAGCAGAACAGGTGGGTTATGACCGTGATGTCCAGCCTCCCATATCTTCCGTCGAAAACAATAATCGGCCGCTTATTATATGCAGCTATGGTGACATTATTATTAAAACGAAAAGAAAAAAAACTTCTGGAGAAACTTACAGACTTATGTTTCAGCGCTGGGCTTGAAAAACCTTTATTCCGAACAGTTAAAAGCAATTCAAGTACACTTTCATAGCTAGATTCTTCCGGCAAATTGGTGCGTGCTTGGTAAGAATAGTTAGCGCAAAAAACGTACAGACAACAGAAAGTAGTGAATGCAGCAATACTAACACCTCGTGCTTTTATTAAGAGATCACATACTTCTTTTACAGGACAACTTCCTAACAACAGCATTAATGTGCTGTGTCCCCTACGCCATGGTGCCGTATGTTTTTTTTTTCTCCCTCTCTAACCATCTTAGCTAAACAACCATGAAGGCGTACCAACTTTAGACACACAAAAGGCACGCTCTTTCATAACAGACGCAATGCACTCGATAGGGTGAGCTCTAAGTAAATACTATCGTGGACAATCTCGTAAGCAGTAGTGACTTTAAATGTGTCATTGCCTGACGACGACATGCTTGGTAGTGGACGATGCAGGCAGGTTCAAGCGGTCTCAACCTGATAAACGGGTTGAGGACTACGGTTGATTCGAAAAAGCCTTCGGCCGGCTGAGACTCACGGAAGGCGTAATTAGTAGTTTCACGCCTGAATGCTGGCGGTCCGTGGTGGCGGAAGATGCTCCATTCTGAGCAACCCAGTCTGCTCTGGACATGTCGCGTTATTCAGTATATACCGAAAAAAATCCCCCTCCCTCTTTATTTTTTTTTTTTTTTAGCAGCAGTAGGTCCATTTTTAAACTTTCACAAAAAACCTATACGCAGAAAGCAATCGCGGAAAGCAGGAAGCTCAAAGTTAGGTGCACGTGTCGCACTGACCCAGTCCACAAACGGCGTTTCCGGGATTTCACGACATCGGCACTTGACCTCGTAGGCACAAGCAACAGCTTTGCGCGAAAAGATGGCTTCAATCCATCACTGCTCCATTCAGGCCGAACCATCGACAGGTGCCAATCTGTAGTGGTGTTTTCCGATGGTGCGAAGGCTTTTCGGACCTTTCTGGAGATACTGGACAAGTTTTATTAATTCCGCGTGACCTACAGTGCATCGGACACAGTTTTCTATAAGATGGTCCGAGATCAGCTTTGGCAGTGCACTGCGGAGTAGCCTAGTCCTGTGAGAGCGCGCAATTGAATGCTTTCTTCTTTCTGTCTTTTCTTTTTTTTTTTTTTTTTTTTTTGCACACCGGAAAGTGTATTAAGACGGTTTCTGCGGTGTTGAGTACTAGTCGCAAATACAACTGCCACGGCAGGTACATTATAAATTAGTTTCTTATATTTTCGGCTGGGTATATGAGACATCTTTGTGAACGTTTATGCGAGTCACTAAAATTTTGCAATTGAAAACATTTTCCCCCTTTCAAGCAATATATATCCCGTTTTCTTCTTTGTGTCTATATACGAACTAAATTGTATTAGGTACACTATAATGCGCCGCAATAAACAAAAATATTTATATTTATGGTTGAAAACTATATTTACGCCCACCACCCTGGAATTCCCAGTTTTTCCGCCGTAAGGAAAACGTTAACGAGGTTGTTTACGTTATCATGTGTTTATAGAATGGTGAGACACAGAAGAGGGTTCATGCTACCAAAATGTGACATTTCACCAAATAACTTTTTTTTTTATTTTTTTTTTCTCGATAAGTGCTCTAATTGTCACTAAGCCGCCACAGAATGTTTTCGTCTACTTCGATTCGTAGAGACCGATGCGTCCGTTCGCTCGATGTGATTCCTTGTTTCTAAGTATCCCATGCAGAGATGGGGATTCGCTACGAAATAAGAGCCTTATAAACGCTGCCGCTTCCCGGCTGTTCAGGACGGCATATACGCGGACATTCCGTACCATGCACAGCGTCCGCGTGGAGCTGCATCCCCGCTCTCTTCCTCGCCGGGCGGGAAAGCCAGCTTTGGCGGAGAAGGGCGGGCCGCCGCTTTTATGACCGCGGCACGCGAGGCGACGACGGCGTCGTCCTTCGGGGAGGCACGCGCGACCGCAGTTTCCCGCCGGCATGCCTCGGGGGTGTGATCAGCAGGCCGCTATCAAGGACCGCCGAGCGGACACCAACAACCCACGCGGACGCGTGAGTCCCCGGTTATATGCAGCTCACACAAAGCTGCAACCACCACAACAGCCGAGGAAAAGGAGAGAGAGAGAGAGAGAGAGAGAGAGAGAGAGAGAGAGAGAGAGAGAGAGAGAGAGAGAGAGAGAGAGAGAGAGAGAGAAAGAGAGAGAGAAACGGCCGAATAGATTTTGTTCTCTAAATCCCCGTAAACGTTGTGAGCGTTGGCAGTGGTTGCTAACTTCCAACGAGGTTAAAAATTTGCGAGAAAGAAAAGTAAACGAAAGTGCCATGTACGCGCACGTCCTAGGTACTAAGAGAGAGAGAGAGAAGTCCTTTGAGGCCATCGAGCGTAAAACTGGTCGTGCCTGTCTCGGTCATTACAAGCTGAGTGCTGCTCAAGCAAGGCAAGTGTCCGCAGGGAGAGTCAGAACGCTTAACATCTTCTAACATTCCCTGTTAATACTGCCAACTCCAGGTGGCTGATCTTATTACGGAGCCTTCCACTCCTGCGCCTCTTTCACTCGTCGTTCTTGCGCGCTCCTTCATACCTGCCCTCACAGCACAAATCAGGTGTCAGCCGATAGTGTGACAGTTATTGTGCCTTTACTTCCCTCACGATTCGCTCGCATACCTTGCATTGTAGGTGCGCTGTGAATCGCATTGTTGGTCAGAATGCTGTAGCTGAGCTGTGTTGTGGGCTATGTTTCCAGTTCATTGCGACTTTCATTTCACGTTATTACCCTGAAGGAACAAATGGCGATCACAAAGAAGTTAAAGGGGGGTGGGGGGCGGTAATAGTCATTATGAAAACATTGTCAAAGCGTCAACATACCACTAGAGGAAGTTAACAATTGTAGTTATTTAAAACCAATAAAAAAGAGTGATCCCCAACGCGAAAAGGATTAGGCCAATTAAAGCAATAACAGCAATGCGCAAGACTTTAGCCATGCAATGATGAGGCACTTTGCAGGTGTGTTTGTAGCCGCGATTGTGGAAGTAATGCTCACTGTAGCTTTCTCAAACCAATGGTTGCACACACAACCTTGCATTGCCAAGACGATAGCTCGGCTTTCAGCTCAGACTGACGACCACGCTGATTAAAAGGTGGGTACAGCCTTTTGCTTTTCGAAGGACAAATAAAATTTAAATACGTGAAGCGTTCGCACCCGGCACTTAAGGTATGCGGTACATCATGCATTTAAAATACAAACCGTCATGAAGACCTGGCTAACAAGACGAACCTCAGCCACCCCTTCGTAATACATGTATTTAATGGAGTCCTCGTTAAACGGCCTCATTATATCCGGTAGATAACCCGTTCCAATGGCTCGTGCAATATGAACTGGTGTAGTTTCGATATTCGAATAGTATGCATATCAGGCGGCTAGCTGCGTTTTCAAACTTCCAACTTGGGCCCAATAGGATAAATATATAATGGTAGCCGTTAAAGATAGTGTTAATGAACCCACATTCGTTTTGAGTAGACCTAGCTGCTGTTAGGTAACATGGCGTTCCAGATAGCCGGTGCGGCAGACTATCCTTGGACCTCATCTTTGTGTGGTTTGTGAGTAGATGGCGATATCAGAAGCCGTAATGGGAAGGCTGACTGAAATTAAGAACGGCTCCCGAGTAGTTGGTGAATGGCTGTCGTATTTTTGCCTACCATCTAAGGTGTAATTTTTACTGGTAGGCAGGCTTCTACCACCGAACGCGGCTTTCCCAGCTCTGCACGGTTCTGCAGTGGTACCGAGTGAGACGCTAGAAGAATGCGTGAGGCGTCACGCATAGCTTTGCTGCGTCGAGTATTGAAAGGTTTGTGCTTCTCCCAATAATGGAGCTCTTTCGGCGAGCTCAGAGCGGACACCGAGGCGGCACCCGACCACCGGTCGTGTGTCTGATCGCTTTGCACCGGCACGGAAATGGCTGGCCCGTGCGTCACGCTATTACCGCGCACAGGTCACTGTTTATACACGGCGGACAGCCTGTATACAGGAACTCGCGTTCAGCAAAGCGATATATTTTACCGTGCCTATGTTCGACGTAAACGGGCGACCCGTGCTCCGACAGCTGACCGAGGCTGCATGTGTAACTGATGACTCAGGGGCAATAATGCGAAGAGACATTACTGGCGCCAGCTACTCTGTTTACAGAGTCCCACAGCGAGCTGATGAAGTCTGCTTTCAGTCCAAACGTGCGGTTTTCGGGGACGAGCAGAAATTGCGGAAGTAGACGAAATGGTGCCTCGGCAGAGTTCACAAACTCTTCGAGGTCAGGGATCCTTGTGATTGGACCGAAAGGTCTGGTGTTTGTGTTTGTTTTATTTATCTAGTAATATGCTCCGCTATCCGTAATTATGCGCGATAAAAAAAAAATATTCACCTGCAGGGGCTTAGCTTGGCTGAGCGCGGATGCACCCACAAGAGGGTTATTTCACGCTCTTTTAGTTATGTTTCGCTTCGTTTAGCTTTGATTTGGTACGTCCTGCTATCTTTAGCTAGGTATTTAACGGGCGCTTTAGGCTCTTTTTAGGATGAAGGAGGCCTAATTAAGTACTTTGGTTCAACTCTGTCCAAGGAGGTGGGGACGGTGAAGACAACGTCATCTGAAGCGCAGTGTGAAAGAAGCTTAGCGAGTGAAGAAGTCTGTTACCTAGCTGGCGCAGTAGAATAAAGAAAATGCAGAAAAAAAAAAAAGATGGCACAGTGGCCAAGAACCTCGTCTCTTTCGCTCGGTTCTAAATCCACTGGGGACGAGGCCTTTTTGAGCGGCTGCTCAAAGGAGGCTTCAAAGCCACCTCGAAGAAATCTAAGAAATTTGTGCCATGTTCAAATTAACAACGCCCTAGGATAACATCGGTCGCCTTGTCAGTACGACGCGTAATTGTGATGAAGCGAGCTAGAATCGGCGGTCAGATGACGTTCATCTATGCGAATGGACAAATCGTTTGAGGTACTCGCTTTGTCGAGCGTTTAGCAATTGCATCTGCACTGTCGTTTTTCAGACTTTGACCATCGATTTTTGCACGAACTCTCTACAGCGTGGGAATATTTTTTCCCAAGCTTTGTAAACTGTTCTCATCCTAATCCGAAAATAGGACTCCGTTGGTAGCTGGCCACCATGATAAAACCATGATTTAAGATGATAAAAACACCTCTGGGCGCGAAATATTTATCCCACATACATATGAAAGCGCTTCGTGTTTCGTTTCACAACACAAACCCACACAAAAGCAATTAGGTTTCCTAGATTTAAAAGTAGCAAATTAAGTAACCACTAAGGATGCCTGCACATGAAAATGTAAAAAATAAAATTAGGTTTCAAAATGCGGAACAGAGATTAGCTTATTGCCCCCTCTTCGCCCCCCTTACGCATTCGAATAATTTCATCACATGCCGATCCAAAGACAGTGGCAGTGGAATACGCAGTGTGATTGAATGTGGCGACAGCTGTGAAGTTCCGCGCTCGCTTCCCTCAGCAAATTCCCCTTTATAATCCACTCCGACCGATGCATTTTTTTTTTTTTTTTTTGATGGCCAAACGTTGAGGATTGCACATACCTCCTGGTTTTCCAATTTATCCTGTGAACTAGTGCTCTCGCAGCAAAAAACATCCATGCTTCTAATGCTCACTTAGCCTGCCTTTAGCGCTATTTATTATTATTAATTTTTTACGAACGGACAATCGTACTGACAACGTGCGAACTGGAGTTAAGTTCCTGTAAACCGTAGCGACTAATTTTCCTATTCTAAGTCGATGTGGACGCCCTGCCTTCATTATAACTTGGAAATTTTCTCCAGCCCTGAAAGGTCCGGCGCTTACCCGGGAAAGAAATACACATATCAGCCTATCGCGTGCAGCAATGCGCGCGTCAAAAATAAAGAAGAACAACAAAGGAGGAATCAGAGCGCAAATCTTCCCTTTCAGTGGTCTTGAGCCAGCCGCTCGCGTAACAGCTGGCGGTAGCAATGAACTGCCCGGCGGCGGCGGCGTGTTTCTGCGGTTTCCAGGGAAACACGGGGCGTTCCTAGGCGTCCCCCTCCTCGCTAGCGCCCGTTTCTTCATTCCTTTCTGCCCATGCCACAAGGCAAGCGATTTCTTTGTTCGCGCAGTTTTCCGTCCGGGGTCCTGAGCGTTGCCCAAAGCCTTCGTCATTCGGCTCCGCTCGCTCGGTGGTAGCAGCAGCAGCAGCAGCACATTTCCTTGGCGTGCGTTCGTGCGTTTATTGACGCGGTGTCACTCCTAGGAAAGGACGCGGCCTGTTCCTTTCTTCGACGGAAACTGTGCCGCGCACGGAATGCCCCCCACACCGCTCCTTCCGCCACTTCCACCTTCCGAAAGCTCTCCGTTCGCCTGGCTGCCTCGGACGCGTTCGCGCTCTTCTCCGTTTCCTTTCTTGTTTTGCTCCAGTAGTTGAGTGACGTGTCTCTATTACGGGCTAATGGATCTCCTCCGCAACCAAGCGGCGTTCGTGCACGCCGAGCCGCTCGCTCCTCAGCGTATGCCGCCGCTCTGCTCTCTCGGCGCTCCTATTATTCTTTTTTACCCTCCCCCCTCTCATCTCTTGCTCTTCTTTTTTTTCCCCGTCGGCTCTCCGTAAAGTTTTCACAAAAGCCACTCATTCACGTCCGGCCACGAGTCGCCCTTTTCGCCGATCTCTAGCGCGCCTCGTGGCTCACTTTTATGAAAAAGAGATTCCATTAAGGGCGCCGCCGGAGCCGCCCTCGAGAATCGCGACGCCTTGGCAATCAAAATAAGGGAAGCGGCGCGAGAACCTGTCTTATTATGAACTCCCGGAACGACGCAGGAGCCGCGCTCTGCTGCTCGCCAGCGATTTCGTGCGAGCGCGCGCGGGCCTCAGTAGCTTTGGAAGTTTTGTGTATCTCTCCGCCTTGCGCTTGCTGTCTGCGTGTCATTTCCTTCTTGATGCAGTTTTCTTTCTGTCCCCGCTGCGTATGCCCACGATTGCTCGCGCGCCAACGGAGGTGCGCTCTTGAAAGCAAAAATGTTTGCCGAAGCAAAAGTCTGGAGCGACCGAGTCTGCGCACAAATCGAGGACGCCGGTATAAAGCGTTCTTAGACTATTAACCTTGTTCGGATGACTTGACTTTTAAGTTGCTCGGGCCGTGAGTTTATTTTGGCATCACGGCTCGAGTTTATCTCATACCAGCGGACGTGCCCCGTGACAGCGGATCCTACGACGCCACCGGACGCCATTCTTTGTGTGTTCCGCGTCGCTTTCTGCCTCTCAAGTTAGACAGGTCGTGGAGCTTAGTATGAAGTTTGTTTGACAGACGACACAGACGCGGTTACAGTTGGTGTCCTACTGCTCCATTGTCTTAAAAATCCTTTATGCCGGCATGATGCACTTCCTCTTGTGTCTGCAGTTCACGTTTCAGAAATTGATATTGTAAGAAACCTGCTAACAATGACGACGAGGACACGAGTGAGCACGCAGACGACATCACTGTCTAGACAGAAAGCAGTAGTCGCGCGTGATTTATTGTAAAACAAGCCAAACAAAATGTGATACGCACGTACGCGCACTTTCTTACCTTGACAAGAAAACAAAGGGCCACCGGGGGGGGGGGGGGGGGGGGGGGTGCACTTTCGCACTTTATTAATGGTCTAACATGCGCCCACTATACAGCGCTAATGGCGTTTGAATGCGCGGAATGTCAACCATGGCTTTACAGATATATCCCTGTGGTAATGCACGGTACTGCACTGACTCAATGCAGGACAGATAACGTTGGGTTTTGTAATTATGCTAATGAAGCGCAATAAAGACAGCGGCCGGACAGAACAGTACAAGTTCGCCAACCAATGCAAACATACGAATGATATAATAAAGCTGGAGCTAATGCACAAAATAAAATAAAAAAAAAAAGTGAACGACAGTATATCGACGTGCTGCGTCTTTTTTTTTTTTTTTTGTATTGCGGTAGTGATTATGCTTGGTTTGTCGTTCGATACCACTGAAAAGCGAAAATCTCGTTTTGTGCATTTACGCTGACTGAAAAAAAAAAAAAAAGTGCAGCTTTTACCAACAAAAACGACACTAGCCGTATAATATCCGAGCAATTTTACTATTTTTCATCTGCATCGTTGGTCTGTATACACCTGTAAGAATAAAGCCTGTCACTTGTATTCTTAGCGCATAGCAGCACTGGCGGCAAAAGGCGGAAGCGGCTAATGCTAGAGGGGAAAGGAATGAGTCAGAGGAAACGATTGTTTCAGGGCAGGTCTCGAGATTCCATAACGAAAGCACTAAAAGAAGACAGAATGATGGACATGACAGGTATTTAGAAATTAAAGGTATGTACACATGCGTCTAGGGGATCTGCGCTTGCGCCATTCAAGTGTTGACCAATAAATAAAGAACAGCAGACGAATCGGCGTTTGTCCAGATATGCTCAAAACAACACGCAGTCCATACACATGTGTGAACTAGCAGAGTTAGCATTGCACCGCCAGAAACGAATACGTTAATACGTACTGGACGCTGAATATGCGATCGCAGCCATTACGGTTCCTCCTCATCGACTTCGTGATGCCCGATTTCACAGGTGATTGATTGATTAGATTGACTGAAACACGCCCTTTATTGAGGCCTCGCATTTTCACAACGCTGCAAGAAAAGCGGAATAGGAAGAAGGTGACTGCGCTCATTGCTAAGCAGATCGCCGCCAAATGAGGGCCGCAACGATCCTTCTTGAGCAAAGAGAGATGGAGATGCTCCGATGCCCCCGTTCCCTGGACTCCGTGCACGCTTCCAGCGCAAGAATCGTCACAGGGACGGCCACCTGCGAGGCCGATCACGCTCGACGTGGTCCGCCCACCCAGTACGTGCCGGCGGGAGAGAGAGACGAGAGAGCCGTGGCGTACCGCGTATGCGCATAGAGCGCGAACGCATACGCGCGCCACCCGTGTCCGCCGCGCGCGTGGGTGCACGCACAGACGCACAAGTGCGTTCGCATGCATGCTTTCGGCAGGGTGCACGACCCGGTAACACACGGAGATTTTGATGGAGCGCCCGATGGCCGCAGCCGGCCCTGCTAAGATCAATAACTCGACCGGCCCGTATCGATTTCAAGCGGGCGTGACATTTCCGAAGGGTTCATTTCGTGGCGGCACCGCGTCGTTCGGGCGGGACCGTATGTATAGGTAGGTGTGCTTCTCGTCTGGTCCCCGCCACCGCGGCTGTTCTTAAAGTCCGCGTGAGAAAGGACACGTAATATCGACGCGAACATGCACTGCTTCTATCATCTGTCGGCCCTTTTTGGCTCTCGCGCTACTCTGTTCCCGAAGGACAGCTCGTGACGCGAGTGGCATGCCGCCGCCCCTATCCAGGACGCTATGCGCTTATTGCACGGCGCCCTGTCTGTCGGTGCTGCGGTGCACGTGTCAGCTCTAGTCGGCCTCTCCTGCGCTGGTCGCGTATACGCCTCGGTAACCTGGACTTGCTCTGCGTCTGTTTTGGAAAAGAAACTATGGTACGTACAGCTCTCTAAGCAATATACCTCCACTGCCCTTTCTTTTTTCTCTCCGCCACTGTTTTGACGGGAAAGAGGCAGGGCTCTTTCTTTCCTTCTTTCGTTTTTGGACTTTGCTTCTGTATTAGTTTTCCCGCTTGAGAGTTTTTCGCTGCTCGGGCTCTGTTGTGGAACACGTCCAACGAAACAGACAAGCGAACGGAAAGCCTATTTCTCGTCTCCTTTAGTTTTCACACTGAGCATGCGGCTGAGGCGAAACTGTATATATCGGATCTAATATTTCTAAACGGTTAAACAATTCCATTACATTGCGAAAAAAAAAAAAAAAGAGGTAAAATATCATTCTCCGCTCGCTTCTTTCCTTTCCCCCCTTCGCTGAAATGGAGGCCGCGGGCGGGATTATAACTACGCTTGATGCTCAGAATGTGCCTTTGTTTCACATCAGGCAGCAAACCATTTGTGAGAAGCTTCTTCAGGGGCTCTTCTTCATCGGTATGTCATGGCGTTGGTATGCACGTCTTCTTTTGTTCATTATGCAACCGCAAGAATTCCACAGCCTTTTTGAATGCACTGAGTAACGCCTAAAGGTGAGATGCTTCTCTGCGGCGGTCTGTAACGTGGAGCGGAGAGGCGGCAATGTTCTAGGCTCCTGCGTGAATGTTTATGTGCGACTCAGCATGCAACATACTTGCCATCTGCGAGGTTGTTTCCCAAGCACAAATTATTTTCATTTTCTCGGCGTACTTGCATTCAAAAAAGGTTGCAGCGAATCCTACTCGGCGTCTCGAATGCTTTGCACTCGGGTATATCCCAGGAGGCCAGAATTCAGGAGCCTTCGATTGGGAAGCACAGAAAACACCGGCCCACGATTAGCCTTTGGTATTTTATAACGCAGGATGATCGCTAAACTCACGTCTACAGAGTTCTTGAACAACAAAAGCTAGGGTACGTGTCCAGACCCCACCGATGCCGACCGCATCCCCGAGTCTTGGTGTGTACAGCTATCGGTAATAAAGTCTTCTACTCAATAAAATCTTCTACTACTATACTACAGCTACAGCATAGTTTTGCGAGCGTCGACAGTTAAGAAGAACATGCAGTTCATATTGGTCGACGCTGAATGCCTGAAAATCAATGGATAGAGTTGACGAGGCAATTATTCATTGCCGAGGGACTTTCTACTGTTCGCTCTGGAGTCTAAGATAAGGTGCCTTCAACAAACACTGTCATGTTAATGCGCTTTTGAGTAACACGTATAACAACTGTGACGGTATGTTGGTTGTGCGATTGTGCGAAGAATTTATCGACAGGGTCGGATTCGTGAAATCACTCAACACTGCCGACTTCCCCTCAAAAAGCGCAGCGGGGAAACTCGCATTCATCGGACGCCTTAGATTCACGTCACCAAATAGGGCTAGTTCTCTACCCACGACCTGACTGAAATCCTCATGAGGGATAACTTGCCAAATTTCTGCGACACCATGAAAAGTAGAAGCCTAAGATATGAAATATACTGTACAACCGGCGCGTGCACTCTGCAGGTCGCGCAAACTGGATCGCCACGTCATCAAAACTGTTTCCATCGTGATCCTTGCCGTCGTTTTCATTGTCCTAGATATATTTGTTTTCTGAGTACGGGCGTCTTTCTCCCAGCCCCTGAGAGCTCCCCCATGTCGCGATACCGTAGTGGCATCTACGTTCAGTTTGATTTTTAATATTTTATATCGATTGGACGCATCCTCACCAGACCAGTATACTTTGTCGAGCTTGTTCTCTAGTTCTCCTCTGATTTTAGCGCATCCGGGAAAAGCATTGAGAAAACACTTCCTTCATTTGAGCATAACTGCCGACGATTTCATCACACATCACGTTCAGTTTGGATGCCGTATTAGCAATGCAATAGATATCCAACGAACAGGGGATGGAGCAACCGACAGCCTCTGGTTGACCTTGACTGACAGCCAAAGTGCGTGTCCTTGAGTCAGGCAGCCCGAGATGCAGCGCCAGAAACAACTTCACCTAGCGCATGCATGCATACGTAATGGCGATTACCCCTCACAAACGCAGAACAGGAAGATGCATGAAAAACAATAATACTAGGAAAGAAACTCCGATATATTGCGCTCACAATACGCGCGCCTCCACAACTGGCAATAGTCAATGCGCTCCCCGCGAGTTTCAGCTGGAACTTGCCGCACATGTCCCTTCCCTATCGTGCGCTGCAGCCCCCTCCCCCGTGGTGCAGCGCTGATCGATAATGCCCGAAGACGTTTCGGATGGGTAGGCACGTTCAGGGCCTCGATCGCAGCTCCTCGCGGGACCTGGGGCCGTCGGCAGCGGCGTGGAGGCGGCGGAGCACGGGAGGTTCCTTGGCCTCGCCGCCTCCTTTGCCCGTCTGTGCGTGCGTACGCGTGCGAGCGGGCCAGCCGCAGCACTCGTCTTTGAATTCTGCTTGTTTGGGCCTTGTTTTTCCAGACTCTTCTACGCTCGCCCCCATTGTTCCGCCTCCTTCCCCACAGCGGAACCTCTTCAGCTGCGCCTCGCGCATGCAACTCACGGTTCGTTTCTGCCGTGCTCCAGGCGCCGCTGCCGGCGCAGCCTCTGTTGCCCTGCGTGTTCCCTGTTCGTGCGTTAAAGATAAGAGTTTGCTCTTTGTTTACGCCAGGAGGATCAGGACACAAGAGCGACTCGAGGGCCGCCCCACTCCTCCTCCTGGCGCTTGCTGTCAGCTTCGTTTCTTTACATCGTCCCTATCACTTCTTTTTCTCTTTTTGCCTGGTTCTGACTTGCATTCAGTGCAGTCTTTTCCACTTCTTATTTGTAAATATTTTCTTTCCTTTTCCTTCTGCTCCGAAAGCAAGAGGAGGCGGTGGTGCGAGACGGGACGGCGGCCTTTGTCGCGTTGTCGAGGTTGCATCGGGCCCCGCGCTGGGTTCGTGCGTGCCAGGGGCTCTCCTACGCTCTCTTTATTATACATCGTTGTATTTTTTTTAGACGAAAACATGTTTGCTCTGGCGCTGGACTGGGAAATAAAGGCGTTCCAGTGTATATACTGCGCAGCGTCGCCGACGAGCGGGTTTAATCGACCGTAATGCGAATCCGAGCGCTTTTCTGACTATTTTGTTCTTTGCCGTTTTTTTTTTTTTTCTCCTTCGAGTATTCTGGCGTCAGAAGGCGGGGCCTTTACCCAATGCTTATACTTTCGCGGTGCGTCAGCGATCGAAGTCACTCGCCCTGCCGGGCGCAAAGACACGATGTCGTCTTCAACCTTGACAGCGGCAATGGTGGTATACTTCGGCTGCAGTGCCCAAACGTGTTTTCTTCTTTTTGTTCTTTGCTGTACACAACATCTAAGGCGGTAAGTAAAAATTCGCCTTTCTAAGATTCAGTGCGTTGCAAAAGCCAGCTAGTTAATCTGAAGTGATAATAAAGTCTGGGGAAAAAAAAAAAAAAGGTCCCTGAGGACTGTGTAACCTCATTTTCATCATTATGTTTCTTGAAGGTCACGACAAGGAAATACCACTGCGCTGACGACACTCTCTTCATGCGACGAACTTAAGCAAACGTCTATAGCAGCAGGACTGTGCTTCGATTCCGTTGAAGCTCGCGTTTTTGCGACATCTTCAACTGTAGCGTGAGTATTTTTCGTTCGCTATCGACATATTTTAATATGCAGCTCACAGTCGCAGCAAGTAATTAAACCAATGCAGTCGCAGATGGGAGAAGGCGCGATACCATATGAGAGGGCACGACTAGCTCGGCTATAACCAGTCAGTGTCGTTCGTGCACACAGCTACCCTGTAGCCCCGCACTCTTATTACGCTTGAGCACGAAATCTTATAAAACGCCTATCGCTGCCCTCTGGCGTAGCTGCCAGTACAGCATTATAGCCCGGTCGCAGCGGGAAGGCACACCGGTGGAGCGCATCGTTGCCAGCGCGAATGTACTTTAACTGTTCGCCGTCGCGTATGGATATATGCATATAAGTGCGCCGTGTTTTCATTTCGCAAGCCCCGCGTGCAAGCTGCGCCGCGAACGGCGCAATGAGCCACCGCCGCTGCAATCGAGCCATGAAACGTCGCTCGCGGAAGAACGCCGGCGATATTGCCGAGATATTGCTAACCGAAGACGTCGTCGCGCTCATTGGATGAGTGCCGGGAAGCGCGCAAAATGCGGTGACCGTCCGCGCGCGTCGGAACGCGGTGCGTATTTCACGAATCAGGGGGCATTTGACGTGATACGTATATGAGCATGCTCGTGCAGGACGGGCGCGTCGCGCGGCAGCCGACGACGAGCAGCTGCCGGCGCGTTTACTCAATTCGTTTTGCCACGAATGCGGCCTCGACGTCGCTCGCATCGTTTTAATATCGCGCGAGAGCATAAGCCGAAAAGAGCGAATAAAGAAGAAAAAGCCGGGAACGGAAGAAAAAAAAATTTTTTTTTGGAGGGGGGGGGGGGAGGGGGGGGGGGGGGGAGCTTATCGCGGGCGTCCTTACGATTTGTGCGCGGCTCGCTTTCGTCCTCCTCCTACTTGCAGTGTACGTATATATGCGAGTATAGATATATCCGCTCGACGGCATTTCATTTACCCTTTCTTTCTACTCCGGCCGTTCGTTCGTCTTCAGCCTCCCTAAACCCTTCCCGCATCCGTTTGCGCTCGATTACTCGGATTTCATTGTGTTTCGTCGCAGTTCCGGAGAAAATCATTTTATGCAACAGCTGTTCGCAGTTGCTAAGGCCCTCAAATGGCGCAGGACGAACTCCAAAATGAGGCGTGGCACGCTGTGGTGGAAAAGGAAAGACACGGAAATGCGAAGAGACACGTAGAAACAAACAAGCAAAAACTAAGAGAAGAAAGTATACGTACGCAGTGGAAGTTCGTTTCCTTCAGAGTTGAAGCGAGCAGCGGGCTCAGATGATAGGACGGCATGGATGGTGCGTCGTGCAACGCGCGCCGAAACCGGGAACGCGGGCACTAATGCAGAGGCACATGCTCATTCAGCGCCGTTATTCCTCGTCAGAGCATAATAATAAAATGTGAATGGCGCAGCCCACTTCGATCCGTCGCGGTAAATTGATTTCGAGATTTTATGCATGGTGAAGGCAAGTGTAGTACACGACATTCGTTTCGTCAAACGAGAAATACAATTAAGTTCCGAAGACTTCAGTATACGAAGCGGTTTCGCAAGAAAAATTTTCGCGTCTATGTACACTCGTAACGAGTTCCTCGTCGAATTACTCAGCCTAGATCCGGCTTGCATTCGAATATCAGGTTGTGTAGGTCGGACATAGTCGCTCGAAGGGCGTGAGTGCTTCGACAAGGAAACATTGTTGCTGCCAAAGTTTACTTGCATTAAAGAGAGCAACGCATCTGTGTGCGAAGTGCGACTCACCGAACGTCTTCATCGAACGCGCACAGAGTTAATCATAGTAGCTCAGCTCACAATGTCACGACGCACTCAGCTCGCTCTATACTATAGTGCTGCTCGACGCTACGCACTGTAACACACAAGGTTCACTTGCGCGTTTGACCATGAGCCGCCGGAGTGGGCCTAGCACGAGCGCTCCTGCCCACATCACTGCCCGCTTCTTCGTCTTCATCGTCCGTAGCACAACCTGCGGACACCGAGCGATCCTCCTGATCGTGGAGACACGGCATGACCGGCTTTCGTGGGTGTTTGTTTCCTTTAGATTGCGTTCAGAGACACTTCCGAGTCGAAGTTGCACTCGCTAACAGAAAGTAGTGAAAGGAAAGAAGTTGGGGGACCTTACCGTTAAGAGATCGGAATGACCCGAACACGAAGACTCTCCGCTGTGATACCACGTGGCAAGGCGGGAAGTTTAACAACTGCTTCGCCGGCGCTAGGTTGCTCAGTTTCGCCATGGATGAGGTTCGTGCCGATCCGAGAGCGTCAAGGCTTCGGCGCAGACGTCACGGCCAGTCTGATCACCCCTCGCCGATATAGCTCGCCCAAAAGCAGCAGCGAAGAGAAAGCGTGATCGCATCGAGGCCAAGACAAAGAGCGACAAGCTCGCATACAGAAGAAACGCCGGTATGACCGTAAACGACGATAGAAGAAACTGGCAGCGAACGCTGCTGCTGCCTCGTCTACGACGATGGTTTCGCCTGCTGGAGACCGAGCCAATGGACACTGAGTCTAACCAACGGTTGGCCGACAGCAACGTTTGCTTGGCTGGCCTGCGACAATCAGGCTCCTCTGAGGCATTACAAGCAATCCATTCGGCTATGCATGCCGTAAAGACGACTACGCAGTGGAACTCTGCTTTAGGCTTGGTCTTCTAAAGAGCAGCACCGAGTCAAACGACGGTTGAACAATAAATATTTAACAAAAGTCATATAAATGTGTAGCCATGCTTAA
Organism: Amblyomma maculatum; assembly: GCF_055883805.1. Classification (NCBI taxonomy): domain Eukaryota; kingdom Metazoa; phylum Arthropoda; class Arachnida; order Ixodida; family Ixodidae; genus Amblyomma; species Amblyomma maculatum. Next base: position 54,740,143 of record NC_139344.1, read on the forward strand.
CAGAGGTTACGCTAGGATAATTAGGTTTAACCGGGATAAGCCTCCGCAATCCTTTTATTGTCGCGACCGTGTCCTTTGAAATAAAAACTGTGGTTTAATCCGCCTGAACATTTTCTGCTAAAATCAAAGACCATTCACGCTGCTTGCATGCCCCGCCGCGGTGGCTCAGAGGCTAAAGGGTGCTCAACTTCTGAACCCAATGACGCCAGAATAAACACCGACCAGGGCGGCGACCGCTTTTCGATGGAGGGGAAAGGCAAGAAGCCCTTGTATTGTGCGATGTCAGTACACGTTAAAGAAGCTCAGGTGATCCAAATTTCCGTACCTCATAGAGTCGATTTAGGACGTCAAGCCCTATACACCATCCAAATAAAACGTTCACTACTACATGACTCAATCGGCGCTTATCTTCGTTGCCTCTGGCGTTCTACATAGAAAATAAGTGCAGGAGGCCTCGGCCCAAAACCCCCTGTCTCAGTCTACGGGGTGCAGGAAATGCCCCTTTTAACGCCGAATATTGCGTGCAGAGACGTTCTTCGCTCAAAGAATTCTCCCCGTGACGAACTTCTGCGTTGAAGGGCTTTCTTCTGTCCCAGATGTTTCAAGTGGAAAAGAACGCGGAGGGCCAGGCTTTCGTAATTTCTTCTATCTCCTTCTCTCTCTCTCTCTTTTGACGTTTATTTGGTGCCAGTAGCTCGCTTCCCCGATTGCGCACCCTTTCCTTTTTCCAAAGTGCTCCCACGTCTGAGGTCCCAAGCTATAGCGCCGATTGCAAGATCCTTTGAGTGAACAAGACCTAACAAGATTTGCATGTTCCCCGGCACTGATCTCATCTATTATTGGAAGAAGCTAGATTCCGTCTCTGTTCTGAACGGATTCACTGCCTGTCCTCGCAGTCTCAATCAGTGTCTGTCTCTCGTCTGAAACGACGCCGCACAGGTTTTCTTTTCTTTCTTTGCCAGCTGCTATCGGCAGCAGTTCACCGATGTGCCGGTGTGTTGCTTTTGCCCATTACTTTGGTCATTTTGCGACAATTCGAGCGATAGGCTTCACCGACGGCAACAGTGATGCATTCCTAAAATTTAAAGCGGAAGCATCTCTCGGCGCTGCGCTTCTGCAAGACGAAAAGGCCATCCGTTTTTGCTTTTTACCCCCCCCCCCCTTTTTTTTTTTTGCTGCTGTTCAAAGGCGAACGTTCACCAGCTGTGAAACGTGGCTACATAATTGTTATGAGAGAATAGGCGCCTCACTAGCCAGGCAGCGAACCCCCATCGTCACGAGCATCATCTTCAAAACGGATTAAATCGAGGTGACAGTCAGCTCGACGTCCTCATCATGATTGAGGAGGTAAGGTTTTCTAACGATTGAGCAAACTCGCTACCTACCGGCAATAATAATAAAAAAACAACAACCTGTACACCCTGCGATGAAATATGCATCCAGCCTTATTTTCCGGACATCTTTCGAGAAAAGATTCTAGCGTCACAGAGCTGGTTACTACGCGCACTCTGTTTTTAGTTGTCATTAGGTATTTTTTCGCTGCAAACTATATAAAAAGCGCATCAGATCGCCCAACTGAAAGTGTACCATGCATCAAACAAAACAGACTGTTTTTCTCTTTTCAGGAATGCTGCAGTTCAATATTAGCAGGACGCTTTAAGCTCCGCTTCAAGAGTAGACGGGATGGATTCTTTAACACCACCTTCTTATTCGATGCCCCCTTTTCTTATTTATGTCAAAATTATTTATATTCCTTAATTCTTATTATTAGTGAAACATTAGTACGCATACTCAACACATGTTAGCAAGTCATAAGAACCACAACGCTTTCATTAGGTGTCTAACGCGTTTGGTACCAACGACCATTCATGGCTAATACAATAAAGAAAAACAAGACCGTTCGTGGCTGATGCGTTGCACACTCGCCTAGCATACAGAGATCCTGGGTTCTAATCCTAATTTCAACAAAATTACTTTAATTACTTCTCCTTAGATATCCCCATTAGAGAAACTTCACCAATTTTTGCTTCCCTTGAACCCACCCCCAATTCGTTAGATTAATTTAATTGAAACTTTTGGGATTTTTTTCTGAGCGACGCAGGACGATGGGTACAACGATGGCGACTCCTGGTTTTCAGCAGAACGAGCTCCTCAGGCTATCACGTAAAACTCCCGAAGAGTATTGCTGAGGTGCATGCTTTAATGAGGAAGCGGAGCGGAATCGAGCATCACATAGCACATAGCCGTTGCCCACTGAGCGCACACGTCCTTCCGGTCTCCTGTGCGCAACTGTTGGAGCTTACAGCGAGTAGACCCGTTGGCTGCTTAGAGCGCGTGACGAAACCCGCCGTGTGTGCATGCAGTAGAGAGCAAGAGAGAGACTGCGTGCGTGCGTGCGTGCGTGCTGAGATACCGAGAGAACCTGAAAAAAAAAAAACGAAAAATGTATTCGCAATTTCGCATTAAGAGCAAATCTTTCTAAACGGCTGTTCTCTTTTAACGTTCGCAGAAAAATTCGCTGCCATTAAAATGTGTTCCAGAAGGCTTCCGCTGACAATCGCTTGAAAGTGAGTGTACGTTTCAGCGGAAGTTTAAACACGACACAGTCGTTGTGAGGGCGGTGTGCACGCAGAGGTCCGCTTTCGCCGTTTTGTAGTTGTTGTCCCTCTGATGAATATATTTGGAAGGTCACTCTAAATTACATTTCAGGCAAAGTAGAAACTGAGATGTGCGGTCGGGTTTTGTTGTTTAGCCTCAGGTATACATACTAAGAGGGAGTGAAAGAAGGGTCTTTAATGAAAAACATTTAAAGTATAGAATACATGCTGATAATTCATACTCAAAGGAAACTGGAGTTTAATGGAATCCCAGATGTTTTTGCCAATGTGTTTAAAATCACTGACGGGGAGGAAGGAAGGAAGGAAGCAAAAAGAGCGAAGGAAAAAAATTAAAGAGAACAAAAAATGCCCAAAAAGATAAATTCTGGCAAGTAAATGAGGCAAGACAGACTTACACTTTTATATTCCCGTTGTCTTTGTAAATTCACAACCCGAAATCCAATTCACTGGGCTGAAACAGAATGCACAATTCATACACAACATAGCACGTCTAGTACGCAAAGAAGAAAAATTAAATCCTACGCAAAACTACAATAATTTAAGTGTAGACTCGAGACTTTACAACTTTAAAATATCTATTTGCGTAAATAGCGAGAAAAGCAAAATAATTTCAAGCGGGTGCGAAGTTTAGTTACGCGATGGTCATCTGCGGGGTCTAGTTTAGTAAGTGGCACGCAAGGAATTAAAGGTCGTCGAAGGTAACCGTGCTGGTCTACTTATTTTACACTTTCCGCTGTTCCCACTGCGACAGTGAAGTTCCAACCTTTGTTTCCCCACTTCTTAAGCTTACGATTGGAAAGAAACAAAAACGAAATAATTCTATCAAACTGTCGTCCGATTTCCCGCTCAAGTTTGTCCGCCACTGTTGCAATTTTTTTTTTCTTACTTTGCGTCATGAGGAAAAAAAGAATAGAGGAGAGAAGGGGGTGTAGGGTGCGGCCGCGAAAAGCTCTTTAGAAGACCCCCCAGGAACCACCGCTTCACAATTCTAATTAAGCGTGTCACAGCGCTCCAGAAGAGCAAGCTACAGAACCGTGGCAGCAGGCCCCCGAAATGCGAGGCTCCGAGTAACTCGCATCACGGGATCCAAACAAGCACAAGAACTGGCGGGGGCAGTAAGCAGGAAGGAGCTCGGGAAGTGTATGGCGACTGCACTCGAAACACCTTCGGTACCAAATGAATCCCGGAGCCACGACGAACTTCGTCTGTACGTGTCCAGTGCGCAAGCATGTGTGCCCGCTGCCGGCTGAGCTGTGTGCCGAAGCTCTCGATGGGAGAGAAGGAGACGACTGACTTGGCAGGCAGGCAAGCAGAGGGGGAGGAGCGCTACAGTGAGAGGGAGAAAGCGATGCTGTGTTTTGCGCTTACAGCTTTCCGGCGCGGCTCGCTCGATATCCGGTGAAGCCATCCAATTAAGCTGGCGCCAGAGCAGGAGACATAGGCTGGGCTTTTCCGCACAGCACGCCGTCCGTGCGGTGAAAAAGCCGGCTGTTCGCCCGGCCGCCTGTGTTTTTTGGTTGGGAGAAGACGCGCCCTGAGAGCGCCCAGCAGAGCAGCGGCCGCACTGCCGTTCAGGTCACGTACGCTCGCCGAGGACTCAGGGAAAAGGCGCATTATGTGATCCCTGCTCGGGATGACGGCTGGCTCTCGCTCGTGCGCCCAAGAGGTGGGCGGGCGGGGGCAGCAAGGAGGGGCGAAAATGATTAGTTAGCGCAGCCGTCCGGTGGCGGCCGACTTGTTCGCTTGTCGAAAGTAGATTAGCGCCACCCCCGTGGACACGCGCTGAGCTCCTCCAGGAGGAAGAAGCGAGACCAAGACATCGCCTATCGATGTCGGCGCCCGACACGCGCCTTGCCTGCTAGCTCTGGTGGACAGTAAGCCTGCTCGGTGGAACACTTCTTCTCTTCCGCTTTTTACCGTGTGTCTAGTTGTGAGCATGTTGGCGCGACTGGGGAGTTTATCCTGCAGTGTGCGAAAGACCATAAGCGACAAGCGGAACAGTTTGTTCACGTGAAATGGCGGGCTTTGCGGCCGCTCATTCAGGGTTTCAAAGCGAAGCAAAAGCCGATTTCGACCTTCACAGAGTGTTCCTTCTTCTTTCAGCTGCGCACTAATAACGATTCTCATGTAGAGACACGAACCTTTACGCGATGAGTTGTGGGTCAGGATGGGGTTTTCCGGAGAGGAGGTGTAACTGCTGAATTAAAAGCACTGCAGGACATGCTGTCTACCGTTCTTTTACGACAGAAAGCACCGCTTCAAAAAGAAAGCCTTAGGTCAGTGCCCAGAAAAAGCTTCATGTGATTGCAAGTGGAGTGCGCATACTTGATTGACAATGGCTGCACCGACTGTGAACTAGTGTAATACACAGAGTTAAGTAGCATATAAAAGTTACGAACTGTGTGGCCAGCCTTCTCATATGGGAAAACCTACATATTTGCAACAAAGTATTCCCTTCTTCAGGCGTGGCCAGTTATCACATAGTGTAGCTGTGATTCTGCTTAATAAAACAGGTCTAATGACGGCTACTTTATAGTGCTTAGGAAGCTGCAGTTACTCCTCTAGTTTTTCAGCCTGTCCTCTTGTTCTGCAGTGGCGTTACTATCGTTCGCGAATAGCAGAAAAATCTAACATAAGTAGCTGTCTAATTTCATTCCTCCTTTGCCTATAAATCTCTAATACAAAAATAATACCCCGCGATAACGAGTGGCTGGTAGGGAAAGCGACAGGAGACATTCATCGCTGTTGGCAGCCCAAAGAACCGTGAGTGGTTGGCTGCCTGCCTCTTGTATGTCCTCGTTGCCTGGTGAGAGTGCCCGCTTCACGCCGGCGGCCAGCTCGCCAGCGGCAGCTCACCAGCGGTACGCCAGTGCAGCAGAGGAAAGCCCATTTGTTGAACAGCCTGCCAGTGGTGCACATTAAGGAGCGGCAGGTTGGAGGAAAAAACGGGCTCGCCTGTTCCTCGGGGCTATCCAGCTCACGTATTTCTACATGCACGCAAAAAAAAAGCACCAGGTTGGAAGGGAGGGGGGGATAAAGAGGGGAGAAAACACCATCAAGGGGTCATTACCACCGCTCGGATGGTCATTCCGGGCGTTAGTCCAAATACGGCGAACGTGGTATCCTCCCTGCTCTTGCGCGTGGCCGATAGAGCCATTAAATTTTTTCGCAATACCAAGGGCACTGGGCGTTCTGATGATGCACATTTAAGGCCCAACGTTCAGAAATACAGAAGTGATGTTTAGTAGCCCAGTTTCTTCTTGCTTTCAACAACGATCTCCCGTTAGCTCTAGGCTTGGCGAGGAAATAAGTTTTATTCGATAATGCCGTATACTGAAACCGTACAGGCACGCACCCACATATACACTAAAGGGACAGTCAGTGATACTGTATATACGGTCGTCATGTCCACAGGCTTGAAGGAAGTTATGTCACAAACGGCAGCTAGCAGTAACGATAATATTGCATTTCGCAGTATGTAGAAAGTAACCTAAGATGCCCGAACCGAAACCTTAGAATCAACCATTTCTAACACCATCACACCTACCGCACACATTGTTGGCAAAACCACTGCGTGAAAAACCCTTAGAGGCGACGTTCTTCAAAAGCAATCTGCCGAGAAAAACCAAGATGTATTTATACCTTGCAGACACAAAACGATTTTCCCACCAAGCTCAAAGTCCTAGAATAAGTTTATGGTAACGAGGCTGGAACCAGCGAAATGTCACTTTCTATTCCATTGTATCCTCCTCCCATGACAATGCAACAACACGCATGTAGAAGACCCACAACAAGACCTGAATACGGGGAAACAAGTACGCAAGAAGAGCTTTGGAACGGGATACCAACAGCTCTCTTCTGGCCAGGGGAGCTTTTCTAGTCTTGTGCAGCCGTGGCAGGGAGGTCGCCCCTCCTAAATGGTCCGAAAAGTGCCCCAAGCCAGGGCACTCCCTAGGCGGAGAGACCAGCGCTCCTGCCTCCATGCCCACCCATCTACTACGCGAGCGGCGCGGGGTTCGGGCGCAGGGTCACGGCCGCACCCCCCCCCCCCCTCCCTCTAAGCGAGCTCTTTCGAAGGGGAGGCTGATTGAGAAGAGGGGGGAGGGTTATCTCACGGGGAGTTCGCATAAGCCGAGGGGAATCGCTTGAGGTGGGGGCAGCAGAGGCGTAGGAGAGGACAGGAGGGGAACGTCAAAGGTTCGGGCTTGGCCGAAGCAGCCAGAACTACCCCGGGTATTTTCGTTACGTGCGCGGCGTTGCGTGTCCGGTCAATACGTTATCTCCCCGGGGCTGAGAAGTCGCCGCGGACTAATTTGCTGCCGCGGGGCCGTCCGAGTGGCAGGGAGCACACCGATGCTGACCGGCACTCGGAAGCGCTGCGGAGACGCCGGGCTTTGCGCACTGGCCGGGGGCGTGTCTGGCGAAGTGAGCACCGCAGTCTTGGAAAGCTGCTACTGCTGCAACACCACTAAACCAGTCACATCACCCCCCCCCCCCCCCCCATCCCGACCCCCCAGGGAAGCGGGGCACAGGAGCCGACATCCGTTACTAGTCCACGTCGGAATGTTTCTCCACAGGGCAGCAGTGTTTCCCAGCGAAGCGTGCTTTTCCTAAATGGGGCTTCCTGGCGATTAGGCTAAAAACAAGAAGACGTGTCAGATACAAGACCTTGGAAGGCATGGGCATCAGCCAGCCTTAGAAAAAGCTTTTCTTGTTTTTATTTTTGCTTTTTGAAATAATTTCATGTGAAAATTTGTGTTGATTTAGTTTTCAGTTTCAGCATTCAATACTGCCTTCATTTGTCTAGCTTTTTCGCCATTCCATGCTTTAAACACCCCCTAGTGGTGAAGCGAGCACCCCGTGTGCCCGAATACTCTGTGTGCAAAGCCCTTGTCGGCATGGCCCTTATCTTGTCGGTAACACCGTGTCTTTCGTGTTCCTGTCTATCTGTCATCTCGCACACGTTAGTCAACCACATTGATCTCTGGTTAAGCTCTTTTTTGTTGTGTGCTACTTTATGCTATTATCTCGTATTATCGCCCGGCTTGTGAACATATTTTCAACTTCTTAATAAGATGGATGTCCCTATAATTATTGATAGCTCGTGGTCGAAGAAACAGGGCAGCAAATGCTTTTTTTTTTTTTTTGCAATTCATTTTATGCCGCAATTTCTTGCGTCATCCTGCATTTTAAGGAGAAGAAAGTTGCAAGCATTTTTTTCTATGCGTAATTTGCGAAGACCCCCTAAGTTCGCTTAACAAAACGCGTTGCTAGGCTAGCTGGTGTACAAATGTGGGATGAATCTGTTTCAATAAAATTAGTTGGAGTCAGCGCCCGTCCTGTGTTTTCTTCCAGTGTCCGTGTCTTTGTGTAGCGCTGAAGATCTTTTTATGAAAACCCACTAAGTCTTTGAAGCATTGATTGTTATCATGCTGGACATATGCACCAGCAACCTGCACCAGCAACCTGCACCAGCAACCTGCGAAGTAGACAAGACAAAATGCATATGTTTAATATTTAGCTCATGCAAACTTGTCGTGAGACCGTCATGTAGATAGCGTAACCCCGAATGCTGGGCAGTGTTTAAATTTTATAAAAAGAAACTTCGACACGCTTAACAAGCTGTCAATGAATTGTTGCGTAAAACCAATGTCCACCCTGTCATAGAATGTGCATACGTAGTATGAAATCCGCACGTGAAATATCTTGTGAACAAACTGGAATCCATCCAAAGCTGAGCAGGCAGATTTTTTTTTTCTCTCAAACTGTTCGTTTCAATCCAGTGTCATGAGTATTAAACGTAGTATGAAGTCCGCACGTGAAATATCTTGTGAACAAACTGGAATCCATCCAAAGCTGAGCAGCCAGATTTTTTTTTTCTCTCAAACTGTTCGTTTCAATCCAGTGTCATGAGTATTAAACGTAGTATGAAATCCGCACGTGAAATATCTTGTGAACAAACTGGAATCCATCCAAAGCTGAGCAGCCAGATTTTTTTTTTTCTCTCAAACTGTTCGTTTCAATCCAGTGTCATGAGTATTAAACCTAGCTTAGGTGGTCTCTTCTTTCCTCACGACGAGAATTTCTTCGACGTTTCACGGGATACATTTTACAATCGTACGAAACTCTATAAGGATGCCTATCTTCTCCAGCCTATCCCGCCTACGTAGTACATGCCGCAGCGGCGAGATCTCCCGAATAAGATTAAGGAAGTATGAGCCCGTACTTCAGTTTTTTCGGTCATTTTTTCCACGCACAATCAGCTCATGGAACGAACTCCCCCGGGACCGACGCATCTGTGGCTGTATCAGTTTCAGAATTCAACGCAGCGTTAAAAACTGCCTTAGTTGCTTAGGGCTGTTATTGCCGGCTTGTACATGTGCTGTTGTTCGAATCATCCCTGACCATATTTTAGATTTGGTGCTTAGAGCGCTGCAATACGTGTGCGCCGCAACTTTTCCACGCTGTTATTCTATCCATGCCTTTTTTTTTTTTTATTATTTCACGTGTTCATTTACGAATCTTTGCGCATTTGCGGCTGTTATATTTTTGCCGGAATGTTTAATTATTACTTCCTCTCTTTTGTATACTTTTTTCCTCGGAGCAAAGCAATAAAAATTTTGAATGACGCCCTCCTACTGTATGCCCCTGCGGCGAATGTAGGTATATGTATAAATAAATATAAAGAAAGATCCATCTTTACCATTTCATCATTTTACACTCTGTTCTAAAAAGACCTCGAACATTTAGTTTGCTCACTGCAGCCGAACCTCGCCATTTTGAACCTTGCCATGAAGATGCAGGCAATGCAGGTCCCCGGCCCTTTACGTCTTTCACTCAAGCGTTGGCTTATTTTCTTCATATGCAAAAAGAGCCTGTAGGCAGAGATCGGTGAGAGAGAGAAAAAAACGTGGGAAAAGAACAAGCGTGAAAAGTATTTCGCAAGCTTTTACTCTTTTTTCCCGTTGATCTCCCTCCTTCACGCTCCGCTCGTCACGTGATGTAATCGTTTTCTAATTTCCGGCGGCGGCAGGCTCCTGGCAGAAAAAGCCTAGCTGTGGAAGTGTCTGAAGGTTGGGCAAAGAGTCGAAGGCACGTGGAGAACACGTCCGTGCGGCGGTAGGCAATCGAGGGAAGAAGAAGCGGCGAGGGACAAACACGGCTCATGGCGCGCGCGCCGGGAAGCAGCCACTGCGGCAGCGGCCGAGGAAGGGGCACAGCAGTGAATGCGATGAGGAGGCGTCGAGGAAGAAGAGGCACGGTGCGAAGAAAGCGACAAGTCATTTCGACTAGCAGCCATGCGACAAAGATTGAGGAGGGCCGACGGGGGCCAATCCTCCTCCTTCTCCACGTGGAAGCGAGGCGAGAACCCAAAGCCTACATTGGCAGCTTTCTCGCACATCTTCCTTTTCAGACTAGTCATCCGCTTATTTCTTTCCTTTATACTTTCTATTTCTTTGCTTGCGGCGTGCTTCCCTCCTGCCTCCATGTTCTAGATAGACTGATGCTCCCCCCCCCCTCCTCCTCCCTCCCCTCTCTCCTCCAATAACTGCTTCTCGTCCCTCGCTTCGCTGCCGTTTTGCTGCCATGCGCTCGCCTTTGGTTTGGATCGGAGCTCCGCTATTTGTTTGTGCACAGGTGCACGTGGGCGTTGTGACGCGCACACGAGAGATTTCGCTGCACCGAAGCGTGAGACGTTCTATGCCGGTAGGGTGGAACCGAATGGCGAAGCTCTTTGGGTTAAGCAAACATTCGTTTTATTTTCGTTTCATCGACATACTTCTGTCTCATATGTTTGCGGCTCTTGAAATTTACAGTGATTGCACATGCTGTGCCTGACCAGCTTTGCTGCTACAGGAATCGAATCCCTGCGCGGCTGCAGCATTTCGCCGTAGCGCGAAACGTGACCTTTTGCTGGTCAAATGCCATTGTAAGTTAAAGAAGTACGGACGATTGAAAATAATTCTAAGCCGTTCAGTGGAGTCTCTTTTATAAATCAGGTGCTGATAAGGTACTACTTCACGTCAATCATGTGCACCGTACTCTGCCGTAGTGTTCCACATAACCCCGCACCGCACCGTATACATGCCATATACACACCATCCCATCCCATCCCATCCCATCCCATCCCATACCATACCATACCATACCATACCATACCATACCATACCATACCATACCATACCATACCATACCATACCATACCATACCATACCATACCATGCAATACCATACCATACCATACCATACCATACCATCCCATCCCATCCCATACCATACCGGATACCATACCATAACGTACCGTACCAGATACCATACCATACCATACCATACCATACCATACCATACCATACCATACCATACCATACCATACCATACCATGTGACAGGATACCGCGGCGCATCACGTTACATCACACCATACCACGTTAAGCTTTTGCAGGGCTACAGGCGATCAACAAATGACGCGCTCTAACAATCACGTTTCCCACAGGTATGCCTATTTTGATTTACCATGGTATCTTGATCCCTTGATGTTTGAAGTTATGCGCAAGAAACGAGAACCCCTCAAGGACGAAAAACCAGCATTCGCAATCAAGTAGAGCGTGTGGCTATTTTATTACAGGATCGTACCTCTGCGTCTTGCCTTCACTGAGACGCTGTAGCCTTGACTAGCAAAATCAAACGAGACTGAAAGATTTAAAGATTCATGGCAACGCGTATTTTTTTCGGTCATGATAATGCTGAACGCTTGTAAATGGTCTGAATCTGGCTCACTGAGTTACTAGCATCGCAAGTCGCGTTTGTGTTTCGTTTTCTTTTTTTTTTTTTTTGTTACACAAAAAAATAAGTTACAAATTTTCTCGCAGCGAAAAGCAAAGCTCACACGTAAGCGAGGCCTTCACTATGCTCCCAGAAAAAAAAAAAAAAATGCTGGGAGCAAGTGAGACCGAAGGAGTAAGGACAGGGTGAAGGGCAAATGGCGCGATACTGTAGCCGGCTGTTGGCGATCAGCGTAGATAGATAGTAAGAGGCGACAGGTCAAGATCTCTAAGAAGCGAAGTACCCGAAAACGCAGCGGGGGCGCCGCAAAGAAATCCCTGTCCGAGGGTTCACTTGGGGCAGCCGAGCGGCAAAGCGGCGCGACTAGGGGCGTGCCAGCTGCCTCGTTTGTCTCCTTAATTAGCCCCTTCATTAGAGCAGCCAAAGCTCCTCCGCAAACACACCTTTTTACTGAGCTCCTCCTCGGCAATAAGCGAGACGCGATCGGCTCTCAGCGCGCTCCCTCTCCTCCGACTGTGGTGCGAGCGAGAGACTCCGGCGCAGCGGCGTTAGGCTCCGCCGGAGACGACGTCTTTTGCTGTGTTGTCATGGGACCTCGCTCGCCCACTGGCTCTACGGCACCATGCGTGCGTGTGTGTGTGTGTGAGTGTGGTGTGTGCACTCTGATTCCTCTCTTTCGGTCTACTCGATCCCAATAACTCTTCCGCGGCTATCCTTGCCGCCGCACTGCTCTCTTTTCAAGACGCTCCTAATGCCCCCGGCGACTCGAAGGCGAGCTTTTCTTTTCTTTCTTCTCGCCCGGGCAGGAATTAAGCGGCGGGTGCAGGATTCTGACCAGGAGCAGGAGGCAGGCTTTCGAGAATTCGCTGAGGTGTGGTATAGCGCGAGGATTATACAGTTTTGAAGCCCTCTGCGCCCCGTAACGACGGTTCCGTTCCGACTTATTTCGCTATTTCCTTCCACCCAGTTTTTTTTTTTTTTTTAATCATGTTTCTTCTTTACGCGGACTCCGCTATTGCTTCGGTGTCTCTTCTTGGGTCTGTTATGCCCAGGTTTGTTTAAATTTTTCTAGGCAGACTCGGGCGACTTTATTTGGCCATAGGAAGCTAAGCGTCGGAACTGGTTACAGGGAACAAGAAAAATGAATGGCATTTGTCACCTTCGCACAGGAGAAAGCAAGTTGAAAAGGACCGAGTGAGCACCACCATCTGTATCCGACATTAACAATCTCGTCGACAAGGACGCTAGAAAATAGATTAAAACAGAAAAAGGCTTATTCATGCCAGGAAATTCTCGACAAGAGCATTTCTTTCAATGGAAAGAAATGTATGCGAGTAGATTTTCTCGCATTTCGTAAGATTTAACCACAGCAATTCGCAGGTCATCCCGCCGGGACTCTTACAATACTTCGGTATTGTAAAAACGCGCCCGTTCTGCTTCCTACGTCGGTCTTAACTACATTGCGCGAGCGCTGGAGAAACTCTCGGAGCGAGATTTTGCTATTCATCGGAGGGTGAGCCCAACACCGCTAATAACTTCATATAAGTATCTTCACAAATGCGTCGTAACTATTCTCAAAGATATACTTCCTGGACAGAGCTTAGTACTCGGTTTGAGCGCAGGTTAAAATTTAAAGAAAGTGTTTTGTTACGCAGAGAAAGGCAATACCCTTCTCATCAATATGTTGATTTAAATTGAGTTTATTTTATATATGTTCCTTGGAAAGGGCCGTGAATAAAGCTGCAGCATGACAAGTCCAACGACGTCTACAGTGCGGGGCAGCAGACATCAATGCAAGAAAAAAAAAAAAAACTCTGACAAAATACCTTTGTGCAGCGTTCCAAGACTGAAAAGGAGTCAATTACCATCTGTAATGTGAGGCAGCAAGCAATAGTGGAGAAAAATGAAGAAACGAAGAAACGCATGTGCACGAAAAAAAAAAAAAAAAAAGAAACAAACATAAGTTACAAGGGTGCGATTAGCCTGAAGAGTGATTCGCGCAGTCTCAGCACTGTTAACTTTAACAGCGTTGAGTTTTTCAATACAATTTGTACTATACGTATGTAGTACGATATTATTCAACGTATTTGAGTCCAAGGTGCCTGCTGTGAAATGGGCTAGTGTTTGTATATATGTTAGTTAAGCGGCGGAGGGGGTCCGCACTTTAACTGTTAGTTCTATATTTGTCAGTCTTAAGGAGTAAAGGTCATATTTAATCATACTATACCTGTGTATTTTTCGAAAAGCTGGGCTGTGCTGACGGAGAAACTCATATTGCATGTAAATCATTTTTCTGAAGCAGGTAAATTTATCGGATAATTGATTGCAATGATTGTTTCCCACCCAAGCTGGCAGTAATTCAATGTCGAAAAGAATATATAGCCTGGTACAGCAGACGCTACATGACAGTAGACGGCTTTGCCGGTTTATTGTGCACCTGTTATACGAGAAAGCTTATTATGACAGCTGTTGCATGATCATCCTATCTCACATGATTTGTGAACGCACGATTGCTTTCCACAACATCAATTAATTTTGAAGCGGAAAGAAGAAGAGGGTCAAAGGTAAGAACTTTATTTCATTTTTTTTTTTTTTACCAAAAAAGAACAGCTTTTGTTTTAGACACATTAATCGTTAGGTCATTCGTAAGTGACCAGGGCCCGCTTGCACAAAACAATCTTAGGACTGTCTTAGCTAAGTCCAGACTTAACAGGAGTCTAAAGAATAGGCCACTAGCATGGACGCTTAAGACTGGAGTCAAGACTGGGCTTCAGTCCTGACTTGAATAAGTCGCTTGTATGATTACGACTCTAGTGCTGTCTTGGTTAAGACACAAGGACGCCAGGTGTCTAAGTAAAGAAATTAGGGAAATACAGGGATGCGCTGGCACTGTCCCTGCTGTAAGATGTACACATTCCGTCAATTTTGCGTTGTGTAAAATTCGTGCCATTGCTTTTTGCGGCTTAAGATTGTGTTACGAGGAAAAATGCCCCAAGTGGTTGCTGAGGCCGTTCTGGGAAGCCACTCTGATGAACATGAACCCGAAGCGTTCGACGTTCGGAACACGAGCCGAGACACCATTTAAGTCTGGACTTAGCTCGGACTTTATCGTGCAAGCAGTTCTTCAAGTCGCTTAAAAACATTTGCATTTTTATTTCCAGAACGCGCTTACACGAAAATAGCACAATTATATCATCTGTAAACAAAAATCCACTCAACACTTCCACACATGGAAACAATAAAGATTAAAAAAGGCCGCCAAGCGGGAACGCCCGCTTTAAGTGGTCTGAATGACGACTGACTGGTATTTATGCTAACATACTGTGAGCGATATTGGAGGCAGGATATTAGGATTCAGTACTATGCCCGGGGAGCCGTATCTCCCAGCTTTAAACAAAAACCGTATATGGTCAATATAGTCAAATGCTTGAGAGAAACGAAAAAAAAAAATTCCTAAGGCTGGCTCCTTTCGTCGAAAGCTTGTATAGTATACCCTCTTAAAAGGACCCCAGGTGGTTGGAATTAATCGGAACCCTCCGCTATGGTACCTCTAATAATCTGCGTGTCTATAGTATTTGCAGCGCGTAGCCGGACAAGGACAAATACGGAGGAACATGTAAGGCGCACAGCGCCTGTGCGTCTTACATGTTCCTCCGTCTTTGTCCTTGTCCGGCTACGCGCTGCAAATACTATGGAAAACCAACTAGCCCGACAGCTTGTCATCTGAGTGTCTTTGGGACGCTAAGACCTGTAGACCATAAACCATCTTTTAAATCGAGTAACACAGTCTCAGGTGACTTATTCATCGATGTTCCATGCTCATGGCATTATCTAAGAATATTCCACTTTACCTCATAACTACAAGTGATGCCCAAGAAAGCTGGACCCGTGACGTACTTTTCACCGTGCTAAACAAATATTACGCTTTAAGCTCCCATGCTGCATTAAAGTGATCACCAGGTGTGCATTCGTCAGAGGAGTCTCAGTAAATGTCACAAATGGTGTGAGCGGCTTCCTCTACTTAAGAAATTTATGATACTTCAGTTTCCAGAGCCAACTAGGTTTTCTAACCCACCCTTCAAGCACTGCCTGTAATAATGTGTGTAATGATGTTTCCTTTTATTTGTTACATTCATCGCTTAAAAGTGTTCAAACTCTAAGTTGACTGCTGTGACTGCTGTGTTCATTCTTCTTTTATCTTTGATTCTTTTCTTCGATGGTGATTAATTGTGCCTCATACTGCTGATGCCATCTCTTTTCTTCGTTTTTCATACCCTCCCCCGCGTCAGTGTCTGCTGGCGCTGTGTAAAACTAAGTAAATAAATAAACACTGTTTTCAGGCGCTAAAGACTGGAAGTCGAGGTAAGAATTGGGCCTCCCCACCCTTCGTATACATAGCTTCAAAGCTGTGCACGTTTGCTCTCGCAAAGGCGTCTACGCCGAGAGACCACGAAGTCATGTGTGTAGCTCTTCGGCCACGAAACTGCATAGTCTACTTATGTTCGCCAGCACCGTGCAATGGAGGCGTTCCATATGTGAACAGGAGGCAACGCGCGTGTGGCGCTGCCGAGATAGGGTATAGCGCAGCAGCCTAGGCTGCGGAGGCATTATCTCCGCTGCAAAGGGCAGGACACCGTGGTAACGGTGCCTGCGCGCCTGGTCTGTGTATCGCACGATGGAAAATGCTTGGCAGCGCGCTTTCGCCCTCGAAACGTCGAGGAAGCACGATAAAAGCTTGACATGTAGTGCACCCGAAGATCGCTCGCAGGAGGAGTACATAAAGGTTTTTGTCAAATGAAAAAAGTAGCTACGTCTGACGGGCACTTCCATCGTCTTGGAGACGACAAGCTGCCACGTCGGAGCAGATCTGAAAAGGTTAATCTACACGCGGTACACTGACGGGAGGCATGTGCCTAAGTCGATATGCCTATAGAACAACTACAGGGGTTCTTCACTTTTGCCTGCGGCCAGAAGTGGAATGTAAGCGTTTCAGCTGGCGTGGCACTAAACTAATTTGTCGCTAAATAGGTCGGCACACTTCCCAGAAAAATAGCGTCGCGCTGTGTTCCCGTATTTGAGTGTTTACAGTGCATGGTCATATAAGGTTGTCGCAAATGTGACATGACTTTTGGACATGGATTTCCTAAGAAACTCGTGCGCTGCACAAGGCTCTGTTTTGGGCTCTCTGTTGTTCTTAATGTTCATAAATGATGATGTACATGAACATAACGAGAAAATAAGGATTTACGCCGATGATTACATATTGCAATTGGTGATGTACTTCATATCGGATCTGTTTAAACTCAATATGAACTGGATCACTTAACCCAATGGTGGAAAAGATGGAGGATGACAAGTGTTGTAATGAATGTGACACACAAAAATAACACCTCATGTATGGCTATACCTCGAACGAAATTTTATTGAAAGGTGTTTCAGAATATAAGTATTTTAATCAGCAAATATTTGAAGACCTTAGCTGGGACAGTCATGCGTCCATAATTACTAAAGCGATTGCAAAATACACTACCTCAATATACGCTTCAGGATTTGCCTAGTAGCACGAATCTGCTGGCATTTAAATATCTCATTCAGCCCGTCCGCATTAATGCCAATGTCCTCTAAGACCTATTTACGGGTGTAAACCTTCACAAAGTGGAAAGGGTGGAGAGTAAGGTAGGTAGGTTTATTATTAATAAACCTGGAATACCATCCGTTACCAAGCTCGTTTCCAAATCAGGACTACAGCGTATTTTTGAACGTAATATAATTAGTGCTTAAGCATCATGTTTAAAATTATCAGGGCATCAGGGCATTTAAAATCTGGGAGCTCGCAGTATGCGAATGTTTCATCCAGGTATGTCACAAGAGGTTGCCATGCCTCCATCATTCTCCCTTTCATGCCAGAAACAACGTGTCGAAACACGCTTTCTTCGCTCGCGCAGGAGTGGAATAGAGCAAATCAGACACTCATATAGTTAAAAAAAACAAAACAATATGAGCAAGTTCTTATCTTTGACTGAGGTATGAGCGTTTTCAAACCGTTTTCCCAATGCCATTAATGTCACGCTCCTTGACCTGTACTCATGGTGTCAGTATATGGCTGGTTTGCATATTCTATATAGCTTGCGTATTATAGCTGTTATTGTTTGATTTGTTTTTTTGGCACGAATTATTTCCCGCATGGCTGTCTCAATGGTCTAACTTTTCTATTTTCTATTTTTTCCCAATCTGGGCATTCCGATTGTAGGTACTTTTTCCACCCTGCAATAGCCTCTTTGTTGGGATCAACCCTGTTCCCAAGAACTGCGAGTGGTGATGGTTTGGTTTGTGGGGTTTAACGTCCAAAAGCGACTCAAGCTATGAGAGACGCCTTAGTGGAGGACTCCGGAAATTTCGACCACCTGGGGTTCTTTAACGTGCACTGACATCGCACAGCACACGGGCGCCTTGCTTTTCGCCGCCATCGAAAAGCGGCCGCCGAGGCCGGGATTCGATCCCGCATTCTTGGGAACAGTAGTCGAGCGCCGTAACCACTGCGCCGGGTCTACGAGTGGTGAATCTTCAGTACTGTGCCAAGTGTTCAACTTAACTTAGGTACATAGGGTAGGCAAAATGTAAAGTCCGAATTTTTTTAGAAATATCAACTCTTAGCATGAATTTTCCTCCAGTACCTAACAAACCAAAAAAATATATATATATTTTAACGAGCTAAAATTATGGGTAAAACTAATGCAGAAAGTTTTCTTCTCCAAGGCGCTTTTTAGCTTTGTTGGCCTGAAACTTTGAAGGCTCTATAGTAAAAAAAAAAAAAAAAAATCAAGTGATAATTACAAGCTGCTACTTAAACCATAAGCTGCAGCTCAGCGAAGTAGGCGTAGAGAGCTGATTGCAGTGATACCAGTGTGACGACTTTACATCAAGCAGGTCCTGAGAAAAATGGTGACATATGCCCGCTGAATATATCGCACCTACCTACTCTGTGCCCTTAAGGTTACCAACGATGAACAGCAAAAAGGAAAGCTTGACAGGGCTCTGGAGAGAAATTAAGAAATGAATGGTGTACTACATGCACGAAAGCAAAGCATATCTACGAAGCCTCATCGTTAGAGCAACCATGAACTTAATGCATCTATCTATGTAACAATTTTTATTAGGTCTCAGAGTGCGGTGACGTCAACATGAGCCCAACCCTCTCTCAACTGCTTGAGGGGTGAGTGCACCATTAAAACAAGAGAGCGGCTGTCAGCGGCGGTGTTGGAAATAGATTACATTTTACAATGACTTTACATAATTTTACGAACCATGGAAATGAACAGCGTTAAACCAAGTGTAATGTAATACGTTGGGCAATATATTGAATACTACACTGATTGTTTGTCAGCCACTTAAAAATTCTGATGATTATACATTGCTCTTGTGCAGAACGGTTTTGTCTACGGCTTTAGATGATCTGTTCATATCCTGTTTTTAATGCGGCTGTAATGTCTTGTTACAGTTTGAAATAACTAGTTGAAGAGACAGCCTTTGTAGGTCTTTCCCTGTGGTGGCAACAGCAAGGGCGGAACTCGCAGTTTTGACAGGAATTTGTATTGTAAATTGGGGGAGGTGTCTGTTCAGAGCCGATGGATGCGCCGTGCTGTGTTCAAACGCCGCGGCCTTCCAAGTAGTGCAACGTCGCCCGGAGTTGATACCTACTGCACGCAATTAATATGACACAGCGCTATATAGAGCGTTACTTCTGTTCTCCTTGAAAGAAGCCTTCCCGCGCCTTAATTTTGCTTTTTGCGACTAGTCATCGTTTGGGCAACTGTTTAAGCGTGCTTTCATATTCTCTCTTCTGATGTTCTCTGGAACGCAGACCGACACCGGCAGCACTGATGACGACAAATGAGTCGAGAGATCTGTCCTCTTGCACATGCCGGTAAGGTGACGGGAAGTGGCGCCTTACACAATGCTTCGCATCGTGTTTTAGACTGGGAGAAACACACGGGAAATGATTACGCCCAAAGGACCCCCACTGTGTTTGTGCTGTGCGCATGCTCATGTTTTCAATCCTTTGTTACGAGAATAGAGGTGACGCATTGGGGTAAATATAACTCTAAGTGGCTCTCAAGCTAATCAGCATCTTCTACGCGCAAGCACACATCGCTGCTTACCGCAGTGTAATGGAAATTGACATGTGGAGAAGATGCGCTAAGTCCAGCTGCTGAAGAACAGGCGCGGCGATCGCATTTCGAGGCAGGACGGTGCCGCCTGGAAGGATGGCGTTGACGTCCCGACATGCCAGCGGAGAAGCGCTCGATTTTCGCGGAAGTGCGGCGGTCTTGGACGAGAAATAGTGGCAGAGCCTCCACAGGGTCCCCCATGCGCTTTGCGAACTAATGACTCGTGATGACTGGTCCACCCGCGATGCTCCAGCGAGGCCCTCCTCAGCGGAGAAGGAAGGCGGCTCGCTCTCACCCCCGTTAACCGCATCGACCACGGGGCTTCGTCAAACCGACGAGCAGCCGCCGGAGCTCCCCCCTCCCCACCCACTCTTCGCTTCAGCGGCCACATCACGACTTGGGCCGACCAGCGTCAAGCAGGGCGGTGGGAGGAGATGGGGACACACAGCGAAGCGCGAACAGCGGCAGACAGTTGCTTTGCTGCGTTTATGCCGCAATGCCTTTTCACTTGAGGCGGGCGTTTTTTCGCGAAAAAGAAACCCCTTTCCGGCGTGCTAGCCATTGTTCTGCGCTGATCTTTCCAGTCTCTGGACTACACTATTTTATTTTGCTTTGCCTTTTTCGCCTGGGCATGGTCTTTGCTCGACAATCTTCGTTTCTTGCAGCCACTGTAACGCCCGATACAGCTAGCGTGTGTTTACTTTATTCGTGCACCCTCCCCCTTCCTTCCCCCTCACTGACACTCCACTCTCTCTGCCTCAATCTTCCTTCGTGCCCTTGGTGTGCAAGTACGCGTACCCTTTCTTGGTGCTGATCTGAGTGGCGCCGCCACGGCGAGCACCCTCGACGTCTTATTCGGTTTGCTTCGATCTATTTTTGCTGTCCATGCAATCTTCTTCACTCTCGCCTCCACAACCGTCCTTTCGATTCCCTCCATCCCCAAACTCCCCAAACTCGCCCAGCCTTTTTTTCCTGCGCTTCTTTTTTACCGCCGTTCTAATAGGCAGTCTCCGCGTCTATGTCGCCTTATTTGCGGCTTTGCGTTTTATTTCGCCTCGCTCAGCCCTTGCCTTCCGGTGAGTTTCATCTTCTCCCACAAGAAGGAAAAGTCAGTGGAAAGAATCCAAAAGGCGTGGGCAAACAGGCCTTCCGTTCGGTTGGCCGAGCTTTTCTCAAGATTACACAAGCTCGCGCGTTTTCTGATTGTTTCGACGCGGAGAGCAAGAACAATAAAAGCCGTTTGAGGACACCCATCTACTGTTCCTTTCGTGTACAAGGCGCGGGTGACGTGTTCGTCGTTCCGCGTCCATTTTTTCTTCTCGGTGTTGAAGCCGTTGCCTCTACTGTTAGGGGCATTCGCGTCCTCTGAGCGACGCGAAAATAAACGATATACGAGGATCGGCCAGCAGCGCCGGCCGTTGAAGCAACTCTCGTTGTTGTTTTGTTTTTGTTTGTTTGTTTGTTTTTGTTTCCTTACGCGCTCATCCCGTAATGCGGTCGGCGGAGTCAGAATAGCACCAGGATTATTCCCACAAGGTTCGATCTCTGTCCACGATGCGAGGCACACTGGTAGAACTATTATTATTTCGCGCTTACGGTACTAAAGCCTCAAGAGATTTGTGAGAAGCGTCCTTTAGCTATCATTTATTGCGATGGCGCCTTTTTCTCAATCTGGGAAAAGCGAAGCAAGGGGTCGGAGCGAAATACAGGCTATTATACAGAATATTGTCCCGTGATAATTGGGATTAGCTTCGGCTGGGGTTGCTGTTTATCGCCTCGCTCAAAACTCGCAGAGCAGAGTGGCGCAATACCCACGTAGAACGGAAGCCGCTGCTAGGTGCCGGAAGCGGCGATACTGTGACTAGGTTCGAGAGGATGTGGGTACATTGGTTCGATCCGTGACAACAAATAATTTGGACGATTGAATTGTTGTCTGTTCTTCCTCTGCCCCTTCAAATGAGTACCAGTCATCACGTTACACAACTCAGTACGCTCCACTTTCGCACATCAGCACCGGTAAAGAAGACGCCCTGACCAACTACAAAGAGCACGTTGGGTGACCGAACAATGTCGGTGATATTACCAATGCACATATGTGACAATTTTCTCGCTATTACGCACTGATTTGGACGCATATGATGTCTATGTTTCATTCCCTGGCTGTGACCATTCAAAGCGGTCATACTAAGGCTATTATATTAATCGTATGACTTCAGCTGCACAATTTCCATTTGCGTAAAGAAGACTCTATTCACCTGCTGGGTATGCCAACGTCTAAATATCATAGCATGCTAATATGAATCGGTTTCACTAATTACGAGCAGCTCATAGTACAGCAGGAAGTTTTGTTCTCTGTCATTTCCTCATACAGCATTCATGTTTGATAGCTCGCCGGACGGCTAGTATAAATGAGTCTATTCGCATCCGAGCTAAGCCTTGCAAGGGCCACAGCAGGCGCTAGGTGGTAGCCGACCCAAAGCATACGAAATACGAAACACACTGAGTTCCATCAATGGCAGGCATTTTCGCGATTTGAAACATCCTTTTCGATAATCGTGGAGCTGAATTGAGATTCTTGCATGCCAGTATTATCTGCACTGTGCAGTGTCGATTATAAGCACACTGCAACCTCGTCTCAAGTCTGCGCAGTGAACACTGGTGTAACGACTGGGGAAAAGTCTCTCTGCCACTCATAACAGCATATGCGCGTAGCAAGACGAAAGCAAAAGAGCGAGAAAAAAATTGTAGTCCCACAAATGTGGCCAAATATTTTTTTTTTTCTCGTGATGCAAGCGTTCCCCCCCATCGTGCCGAAAATTAAAACACTCGCGCGTGCTATTATACTTTTTCTTCTTCTTCTTTCTTCTCCCAGCCGCTTTGTTCGCCGAAAGCGGCATTACCAGCACATTCGTGCCCCTGTCCAGTGTATGCCTCACTCCACGCGCGCCTTTCACCTTCTGGCAGAGTCACTCGCAACTGCTGCAACCCGGCTTTCTATAGGGCCGGTAATAGCCTTCGCACGCTTCGGCGTACTTTCGCTTACTGCCACGTCGATTTTTGCGAGGACACGGCCAAGCCCGACCCTCCTCCTTTCGCCGCGTCGCGCCAGGATGAGCGAACGCTGCCGGCGTCATTGGCACCGTTATTCACCTGAGTCGGGAGCCGGCACGCGGTGCGTTTGGGCTTTGGGGAACAACCAGAAGACAGAAGGGGCCGAGAGAGAAAGACTCCGCGGCGGGGGCTCCGGTCCGCTCGGAGCCAAAGGGCGAACACGCGTCGTTTATCATCGCTCCTTCCCATCGGCTCGCGGTGTCATTACGGGCGCGAACCGCACGAGGCAACCCTTCTATTGAGTGCTCCCACTTCTTCGGCCGACCTCCCCGCATCGACCCGTGGAGCAGACCGCGCTTCTTCGCGCCTCACTTGGCGGCGGCCCCTCCTTGTCCCCGAGTCCTTGCGGGACGCTCTCGTCTTCGCGCCCAGGAGGCGTCCGCCTCTAATCAGTGGGTCCGACTGTCACGTGGCCTACGCCATGCCGCGGCCTCCTTTCAGCCGCCTTGCCTTCCGTCTGTCTTTTTGTCCTCCTACTCATTTTCTTGCGCGCTGCTGCGACGCTACAAGAACGAAGATGATCAAACCATGGCGTGCACCATGCAATCTAAAGACTTCAATCACACCCCTCAGCCCTTCAGTGTCTTTCGGTGTGGCCATTACTTTTTTTTTTTTTTTTATCTGATGTTCTCACTTATAGAACTGTCGAGGACAAACTGGACACGAACGCGCGGAGCCCTGCTTATTGCCGAGTCTAAGTTGCCTAGAATCAAAGGAGCTGTACTCGAAACACGAGAACGCTTTTCGGCCATGATCCTCTTGTGATGTGTCCGCAGTGCTTGCGGACACATGCTGCTAGCATTGCAAGGTGAACAGAGATGTTTGGGGAACGTTCCCGGCATGCTGAAGCCTTCCGCAGTGCACATGACAGCGTTTTTTTGCTCCATGCAAAAAGAAAATACTGTACTGCGCCAACCATCGCCATCAACTCCACGACTTAGCGCCAGCCTTATGACAGCGTCAATGACGGGAAAGTTGTCCGGCTGTGTGAATTGACACCGCCTGAAAGACAAAGGCTGACACCCACTTCAATCACGACGTGTTAGCGGGGAGTCACGTTGGACGCATGGCTACAATAAAACGTTCTTTTTTTTTTCTTTTTCTTTTTCTTTTTTTTGTCGACTGAAGCGAGGTTCTTCTATTCTTTAGCTGCACATATTTGAGCGCACGCTGCGCAGCTGCGGTTCCCTCTGGCCGCAACGTTTTCTAACTTGCTCAAGTTATAGTGCCCGCACTGGGCTTCCCCGACCAGGGCCGTGCGTGCCAGGAAGATAGCCAACCGTCCTTCTGAAAAACTAGCAACAAAGCTAGGTCACGTCACATTACAAGTCTCATAAGGCAGTTTTGTGACGGACTGACGCATAAGGGGTCCCTTTTTTTTTTTTGTTGTTTACATACAAGCCTCTAGTAATCATTTCTTGTTTTCTCAAAAGCAAGCAATTCATTTGAGCCTGTTATGTGTCCTACCGCCATCACTATATGCATCCTCTCTGAACAACGTCCAATCGTTCAATGCCGATATCTTCGTAACGCATATTCGGTTATAGCGCTTGGTATACGAGGACTTTCAGCTTTTAGGGATACAACGCACGTGATGCAAATCTGATTTTTGCGCCGCACAGCCTACCTTGGCAGGAAGTTCGTTATGGATGTTCGGGGAAACAGCGACCATTCCACGAATGGGTGGCCACGTGTCGCAGCAAACGGAAAGGGACACGCAAAGGAGCGCGTCCCGAGCGGACTAGAAAAAAAGAACTGAAAATGTTTTGGGAACATAATTGCTATCGTAAGGCGATCAGTCCACACATGTGGCCATTATTTTCGCGTATATTTTGCCGGTAGTCGTAAAATTTGTGCGGAACTGTTCGTTTTTATGGACCATAAACATGCCGAAAACACCGGCGCCTCCACAGCCGATAGAGTGGGGGGACGGCAAGCTTTTATCGTTGCGGAGCCGCTCGTCTCCCCGTGAAATGCCTCGCGGACAAACGCTTTCTTTGTGCGCCTGTAAACATAAATAATCTCGCACAAGGAACCCGTGTTGGCTCGTTTCGCTCAGAGGAATTTCTTGCTGTCAGACTTTATGCTCCCTCCTTACTCCAAGGGGGAGCTGCGCTGAGCCGTGCGTCCGTCCCCCAAATATATCTCGCTAGTGTTGCGATGACATCGCTGAGCGCTTGTACAATTGTGAGACGACTCCGTTCTGAGTCGGGATCCGCGAGGCTTAAGCCGTAAAGAACACAGGCGTGGAGGGAATGCGTGCCGCTCGAGGAGGCTCTAAGAGGAAGAGGCCGGAAATATCGGAACCGAATGGGATAACACCATGGCATATATACGTATAGCTCGGAAAGAAGCGGAAGCCATGCACAGATATCAGAAGAATGGTAAACCTGTGGATTCGACGAGAGAAAAAAAAATAAAATAAATGAAAACCAAAAGCTGTAGCTCAAAGCGCAGACCACATTCGACCGCAGGCTGGTACATGCTTCCATTTATAACGTCACATTCGCTGTAACCAGCCTCATTTGCGCTTGTAGTCAGCGAATGTGCTAAACGAGCACCTCGCTAAGCCTAAGTAATGGCCGAACTCTGTTGTGCTGATGGGTGATAAGCTGCTGCCAACGCTCCACCCTCCGTCCGCTCCTATACAACTACCGTCGCCCCGTACACCAGTTGGTCTACGCCGGAGCCGAAATGAGTGTCGCGTGCTTTGCCGTTGCGTTAAATGCAGCACACCTCTCGAATGCTTATTTGAGGCGCACTTTCTTCCCAGCCAAAAATGTAAAACTCGATCGCGGCTGAAAAGGCTTCTCTACCAAGAAATTTACCGAATAAATTAACGCCTTTCGTCGTTCTCGATGAGACGCGGGAAAAGGTTCATCAAATTACGCAGGCAACTTCGCCCAACCCCGAGCACTCAGCAAAGGAGCTAATAAGCGTGGCGCACCTCAGTCCTGTCAGGCCGGCGGCCGTTCGGGAGGGGGTCAGCGGAGCTGCGCTCGGCGCGGGCCAGGCTAGCGGCTTGTCCACCTTTGACGGAGGAAGCGCCGTTCCGCACGGAGGAAGAAGAGGTGGCTGGGGAGGAGTGCGAAAGGGCGAGAGCCCAGGCCGCGGGTGGCCGAAATAGCCGACGCAGCTTTCAGGGCCGCTCGCGTGCGCGCGCCACTCGCTCGGAACCATCGGCGACGGTGAGTCAACACTTGTAAGTGCACAAGCAAACACGGCCGAGAACAACTCCGAGCGACGACCGGCTCGTGCAGGCGGCGGGCACTCCAGCGCGCCCGTCGCCCGACTGGCACCCCTGTCTGGGTCGGCAGCCGATGGCGCTTGTACACAACGCGCCGCCCCTACCGCCTTTTCCATTGAGCGGACGCTACTCTGCTGCGGTTGCTGCAGCTGCCATTTATAGACGACGGCCATAACCCGCCGCCGTCATTGGCGTCGTCGGCAGAGGCGCCCGCTCAGACAGAGAATCCGGGGAATGTTAAAAGTGTCATCGTTCTCAGGAGAATGCCACGGCGACTGGCAAAGGAACGACTCGCGGCCTCTTATGCTGCCGGTCGCTGGAAACGCAACGGGACACGAGACTCGGAAGACAGGACACTTCGTTTTTAAGTACCGGAGAGGATTTCCAAACTGGACATCGCACTCAACAAAATATACTGCAACATGCGGTGGAGACGTTCGAAATAAATTAAGCATTGTTTCTTCTTTAGCGTCGGTCTGCAAATGTGACGTTTGTAAAAATTAAAGCTTAGGTTTTTCCAAGTTGCACGAAGGCTTTCTTCGTCGGTGATTATTTACTGTCTAAACTGCGCACATTGTGTGTCGCGCAGCTGAATAACAGTAATAGAAATAAGTTAACTAGTAACTAAAATACCGCACTCAGTACAGTGGGCAGAGAAACGTAGGCTTCATAGAGAGTGGCGGGCATAGCTGACAGACAGCAAACCGGCACAGTTGTGGGCTAAACCATTAATAAATCCAAAAGAAGTAATGCATTACTGTTCATAATACTTCTCTGATCGGGAATGCCGCTTTTGTGGCAAAAACTTCAATTTTAATATATGTCACACAGTCTGGCCCTGTCAGGCCAATCCCAAATCAGAGCCATTTGTAAGCCAAAGACCGATTATGAGAGGAAGGCAACTTCTGACCCGCTCGCAGCTCGATGACCAGGTCCGGCTGCAACAGCAAACGAAATTTTGTAATTCTGTACGCCAGTCCCTTTAGTCCTAAATATGCCAATAAAACATTTCCAGGATCAAAGTATATGCCCCCTCTTGTCAAAGGCAGCTTCAGGAAAAATATAAATTAGCTTGACAGCTACCAAGTATCACCTGTTGATACTCATTTTCGAAAGCAGCTCATAGAAATCAGAACAATGAACTTCGCCCCTTTCAACCTTAGGAGACTCCGGAGAGTTGCACAACGTCAAAAAACACACAAAAATTACTGGCCCTCCCGTAATTGAGAGTATATGTAGGCATTAAATTGTCACGGGCATAGCAAGTTGTCGGCAGGAACGAGCAGTCTTCTGCTGAAGCTCCTAACTCGCAAAGCGATCGCATTCCGCAAGACGCTTGCTACCTTCTGGCCCTCCCGTAATTGAGAGTATATGTAGGCATTAAATTGTCACGGGCATAGCAAGTTGTCGGCAGGAACGAGCAGTCTTCTGCTGAAGCTCCTAACTCGCAAAGCGATCGCATTCCGCAAGACGCTTGCTACCTTGTCAGGCTCCATGGCTTATAAGCAGCTGTGACGGCACTGAAATGCAGAACGACGCTCAACAGTACGCGGCCACGACGCAGGCCTGACTAGAACGTATAGAAGCAGTGGGTTAGAGAGCTCCGCGAGCGTGTATACATCCGCCGTGCCAGAGTGGGGAAACTCCATGAACGGACGCTGCAGCACAGTGATAGTATGGTCCCTGGAACCACTTGCGCAAGTTTTTCCATAGACCATAGTTAGGGACTGAGTGTGCGGGACCGCAGCGCAATTGGCTGGAGCACCGCAGTTTCTGGAGCGCCGGACAATTTGTCTCGTTAAATCTTGTTCGGCGCCCACATGATCCCGTTTCGGCGCCAGGAGGAAAGAAATTTAGTGCCTGGATGACGGGATAACGGTGCCCAGATGTTGGCTCTCGACTCTGGCTCGGCGACCCTTCAAGGCCATTAAAAACGGGAGCTAAAAGCATTTCATGCTTGATATATATATATATATATATATATATATATATATATATATATATATATATATATATATATATATATATATGGTATGCACTGGCGCTTTCGTGGTGCCCAACTACGCCTCCGGCCGCCATACTTGTGGTGCACGTAGTCGACGAACGCCTCCACTAGCATGCTTTCTTCACACGGCACATTCAGAATGCCTTTTGGGACTCTCAAATTGGGGAGAATAGGCCGACCGCCGCCGCGCGCGACAGCAGCTAGGAACTAAGTTACAAATAAACGCTTTTTCGGGTGGGCGGCTGCGCTGCTTAGTGCTGCTCGAGCCGAGGTCGAGAAACAGCTCCAACGACGCCGTGGACTGACTCGGAAATGATAATGGTCAGGGGCAGCAGTGTTTCCGTGAAATCAGAGAGTCAGAATTAGGAAGTGTTATTGTTAGCACACTAGATAAATGTTTTAGAGCGCAGCTCTCTGGCGCCTGTTCCTGCGTTTCGCGTCGTCGTCGCCGTTGGCGTCGGCGTTCGGCGTCGGCGCTGATGTCATCCCTGTAACCAGCTCCGCAGCTAGGCTGCCGGTGGCATAGTTGGGCGCCATGTTGGCTCAGTGCATACCACCTATATATACACATATATATCCTAAAGTAAGCCAAAAAGAAGCAAAAATATAAGCGTAACCGCATAACAAATGAAAAGCAACACATATCAGAGGAGCATGCATACACTTTAAAGAATGTGTGTAAAATTACAGGCATTTTTAAAGAACATTTTTGTACCAGTACAGAGAATATCTGTTCTACTTCAGTGACCGAAATACGTTCACGAAAAAAAAAAAACTTTTTTTGTTTTCCAGCCGAAACCTTGATTGGAAAACAAACAATTTGATATATTTTTGCCGTCTGTACTATTTTCTACCTCAAACAACTACTTTTCTACCAGTATCTGTGACGCATTTTTCCACTTACCTCTTTTCGGTGGCTAGACAACGGCTCTTGCGAGGCCAACTTTATGGGTGCTGAGTAATGCTAGCGCTGGAGATATTCGTGACATGTAGTTGACAAGGCTTTTGCCTTACAATAGTGTTACTTGAAGAAATTGTCGCTTAACGCAATTTTATAATTGTTGTTACAAGCAGAAAACGTGAAATGAAAGACAAGTAAAATATATATATATATATATATATATATATATATATATATATATATATATATATATATCTGCGTCATTATTTCTTACTGCGACTGAAAAAAAAAACAGAAATAAAAAACAAAAAACTCAGCATAACAGAAAATTTTTGACAATTTACAAAACTTTTCTATCAGTTGTAAACAGAAAAAACTAAAATCACAGAAATATTAAAAACAGAAAACATAGCCGAACAGAAAATTTCTGGCAGTACAGCTGCCAGAAAATTTCTGTATTTTTCAACAAACATTTTTTACAGTGTAGATCTACCACACGTTGTTGCCATCCATTCAATCTTCGTAGAGCCTTCAGAAACATTTTCACAGCAGGAAATTAGTTATAATTTATAAGTATCCGAAGCAGGGCTCTAAAAGACGCGGCCTGCGGAGCTGTATGGTACAGCCCGGCAGCTTCAAAAATTTCAGCATTTCATTTGAAAGCACGCACCAGCTTCACAAGTTGGTGTTACCATCAGCCTCATTTTCAAACTGAAATAATACTAAAAGGCCTCGAGGCCAGACGGTACAAGGTTTCTGTGGAGCTGAAAAGAGGCATGGCTCCAGAAATCTGAGCTCTGGACGGACGTCAGCTGCCTTCAACCCGCCCTTTCGTTCATCTCTAAGTTTGTTTGTTTTATATAAGTGACTGCAGTGCTTATTAACCGTTGCACCATTTTACTAGTGGCTTCCTAGCCGTCGCCGTCCTGATGTCGCACCGTCAGGCGGTTGGGAAAATCGAGCAGGCGCAGCTTTTCGTTCCCAAGGATGAGAGGGTGTGATCAGGGAGCGGGACGTTTCGGCCGATGCTTATTTATTTTATTGATTTTATTTAGTTAAATTCCGCTATAGCTATTATTTGTTGTTTCTGCTTTTGTTTTGTTCCAGTGCTTGGCTTGCGGTGGGACGTTTCCTCATTGCTGCCCGCAGAGCAATACGAGTTTGAGCACCCTCATCCAGAAGGATTGTATACAGCGATGAGGCTTAGCATTCCTTCTTCATATGTGTACAGTCTCTGCGCGCACTCACGCACGCACGCACGCACGTACACACACACGCACGCACGCACACGCACACGCGCGCACACACACACACGCACACACACACACACACACACACACACACACACACACACACACACACACACACACACACACACACACACACACACACACACACACACACACACACACACACACACACACACACACACACACACACACACACACACACACACACACACACACACACACACACACACACACACACACACACACACACACACACACACACACACACACACACACACACACACACACACACACACACACACACACACACACACACACACACACACACACACACACACACACACACACACACACACACACACACACACACACACACACACACACACACACACACAAATGGTCGACGTTTACTAAAGCAGGAAGGATGGCAATGCTCTTATGTATATATCGCTGTCGACAGCCCCCAGACTCCACCATCAGTTATAGCATGCAAAGCTGTTCAAGTATGCAATAGAAATGCGGTTTTGAGGTTTAGGTATCTGCGGTACAGGCGAATCACGCGAAGCGCCCGCTCTTTCAACTCACATTCGAGCCGCGCGCAACGCATGACTGCCGCCACCCGACGCGTGCTAGGGACATTGCAAAGTCCGCGACTCGTTCACGGGGACGCGGGACGGTATCAGGGTGCCTGGCAAGTAGGGAAGGCCACGCACAAATGTGAAAATAACCCTGAGTGGTCGTAAACCCTGGTGCATCCGTGATGCTCAAGCGCGACCGTGCCTTTCAGCGTGATCGATTCCGCGCGGCGACACGGCGAGTAGCCTTTCGTGCCGAGCCGCTCGGCTGGTCGGTTACACGAGCAGCCATCTCGCGAGATGGCCGCCCAGACTGGTTGTGGCCCGCGGTTCGCTATGCACGAAGCCGCCGAGCAGGAGCGGCAGCCTCAGTTCGCTGAGGGGCCACACGTGTGCCTATAGCGCAATAGTCCGCACGTGCGCCGCGGCAATCTCTCTCAGCGCAAATTAGACAGCTGTTGCGTGACACAGTGCCTCTACTCTTCGAAGTTCCGGTTAAGCTTCCAGCGACGCGCGGCACGGCAAGGGTAGCAACTCCCGTCCCATCTGATGGATGCGCCAAAGGTCTCGCCTGCCGCTCCCGCGGCGGTGCAGAGAAGTAGCCTCCTATGGAAGGCGCCCGAGATGAAGAATGCTCGCCAATTCCGTTTCGAGAGCGATGCAGCGTTGGTGGTTTGCCGGCGTGCACGCCAGACACGTTCACCAATGAGTTCCATGTTTGGAAAAAGGGAGAAGCAAATAGGCGGTGCCCGAGAAAGAGCGCCTTACGTCGTTTATAATATTTGAATGGTCGCGTTCGAGTCAGTTTTACATCTTTCATCTGTTGCAAAATGTCGTTTAGGTAGGCCGAGGCGACGCCTGGTAACGCAAGTGAGTTTGACTGATGTGCACCCTAGAAATGAACGTTGCCTCTGGAAGGTCGCCGTATTAGGTCGTATCAGCTCCGGTGGTGGCGCCATGCGGCCTCTTTCTAAAGCAGCACGAATATAGTCGACGCGGCGAGGGCTTTCACAGTGCTTCAGAGTGTGAAGGTGCACGTCAGAAATTGGAATATCTTTTTGCTATTTTCTAATGTACGATTCAATGAACGCGCAAAAATAGAAACAAACATTGTTCTCGCTGCCAAGAAAAGCTGGAAAAAAAAAAAAAACAGCGATCAAGGAGGTTGGGGCGGTTGGTAAGGCCCCCGCTTCAGCTCCGCTCCCGTGTGTTCGTCTGTTTCTCAGCGACATACCATATTGCTCAGGTCACAAGTCGCATCATCAATGCATTCCTGTGTATAACTGCCTATACATCCACTTAGATATTCACAATTATTTGGGTTACATTCAGATGAGGGCACTGTATACGAATAAACTGTAACTGCGAAATATATCGGTAAATATTTCGTGCCCCCCCCCCCCCCCCCCAACACGTCTCTAGAAAAAAATAATATGCATGCGCGTGTGTGTCTGTGTGTGTGCTGTGTCAGTTCGTGTGCGTTATTTATGTGGGTTTTATGGCGCATAAACAACTGCGGTTATCACGCGCCCAACGCAAGGGAGAGAGTGTGTGTGTCTGTGTGTGTGTGTGCGTGTGCGTGCGTGCGTGCATGTGTGTGTGTGCGCGCGCGTGTGCGTGCGTGTGCGTGCGTGTGTGTGTGTGCGTGTGTGTGTGTGTGTGTGTGTGTGTGTGTGTGTGTGTGTGTGTGTGTGTGTGTGTGTGTGTGTGTGTGTGTGTGTGTGTGTGTGTGTGTGTGTGTGTGTGTGTGTGTGTGTGTGTGTGTGTGTGTGTGTGTGTGTGTGTGCGCGTGCGCGTGCGCGCATGCGACTGCAAAATTGTGATAAGACTGGCACAATTTTCACAATTAACTTTTCGTTTTCGGCGTTCAGTTGGCAAATAGGTGAATAACCGGAAACATTAATTGCTTGAGATCTGGCGACGCCCAACTCAATTACAGCGCTTTTCGTATCTACCACGGGTCGAAAATTCATTTCGTTCTCTAATTTCGGCTGCTCCATCAAGCTCGAATGACCTCTTGGCGGCTGCTTTAACGAATAATTTATTCAGTTGCAATAACAAAGACATTCATTCACTGCTTCTATGCACAGTATTTCGTATGCGGCGGGCAAGCGAATGGTATTACAGTAGCATGCAAACAAAATTCGGCCCCGGCACTTCGCGAATAAAGAAAACAGGTAAAAAAAAATGATCTGCTAAATTTCGGCGCGTGTACCAGCGTCGAAGTTTAGCGCCGGTGGCGTGCTAGTGATACGGTGGTCATATATTATTATTTTATTTCGAGTTGTAATGCTGCCTAATAATATCTGGTAATGACTCACTAATTCTTGTCTGTGCGTTAAATCTCAGATGGAGGGTGCCACAGCTTCAAAAGCCGCTTTGCTTATAAAGACACATATGCTTCAGCAAAGGCGAAATCACCGGCTTGTCCGCCATGTTGCAGTGTCGCCACGCCCTCTAAACACTTGTGACGTAAGCAACATGCGGAGGTGCTGCTTTCATCAGACAGAACCAATTGGGGGTGAAAAGAAGGATTATCGCCCATAGGAATACATGGAACCAAAACTTCTGAAACAGTTTTCTTATTTCACCGATGCACAACAAAATATGAACACCCTAGAACAGGTTGAAAAAGCATGACATCTCGTTACAAAAAAGCGGGATATATTTAAAACACCGTGATAATAGGGTACGACCCGGGAGCGCTGCCCATAGCGACGCATTAAATAATAATAATAATAATAATAATAATAATAATAATAATAATAATAATAATAATAATAATAATAATAATAATAATAATAATAATAAATTACTTACCGAAATATTTTTCCGGTTTCACAGAAAACAATAAAGGCGGCTGACAGTTCAAAGTTAGCGAGTGCTTTGAAGAAACGTGAGACAAGGTAATCTTCGCCATTTAGAAGTCAATCTATTTTTGGAACCCCTAGATAAAGCTGTGTTGAGAACCTTGACGTATACCCCTGAAAACACATTATCCCCTCGGTGCTTCGCTCAAACACGCAATCCTTTCGTATTGTCGGGCTTGCGGCGGAACAGGCTAAATTCCTCCGTAAATGCCGCTGCTCCAACGACACAAACGTTCACATTTGAAGGCTGTCCTCACACAGCACAACAAACGAACCGCGCCCGGCAGCAGCCGACCAAAGCCTTCAACACGTAACGCTCGCGAACGCCGGAGCCGTCTAGGCTCGATTGGAGCGTCATCTGAGCAGCGGTCTGCTACAATTCGCTGTTCTCTTTCGTTCCTTTGCCATGACGCTTAAAAAGTGCTTTAGAATGCAGTTTTGTCGAGGCCGCAAAGTCTGAACAGCAGTACTAATAAGCAAATTTAATGCATGCGGCAGCTTGTCAGGTTACACGAGAAGCTTGTGCGATAAACACTCAGCATATGTATAGTGAGCCCGTCGCCGGTTTGTCTGGCTTCCCAATACCCGTTTATAGCAGCATTTTTAAAATACATTATATTCGGAATGACGCAGCATAGCTTTGTCACGCATTTCTGCGAAGCACTCATCGACTTTCAACTGCCCGCCATGTATCCCTTTGTACTCTGAGAAGTTACGCTTTCGTGTATTTCTATGGGTAGCGCTCTCGGCTCGAACCCTCATACATGTAGCAGCGTTTAAAAATACCCCGCCTTTGAAATCACATTTCATACCTTCTCAATCTGGTCTAGGATGTTTGTGGTTGCTTTGCGCCAAAAGGATACCATAGGTTCCCTGTTTGAAAAACTTCGATTCTATGTAATTCTACGAATGCTAAGCGTATACGCTTCATTCATAGTCTAATGCGGCGTTCGCGAGCGCCCCCCCCCCCCCCCCCCCCCCCCCCTTGGTTTTGTACAGCTGTTACTTCTTCGTCCAGAGAAGGACAGCCAGAAAGCGAAAGATCTGGGAGGGCTTTTCTTTTCCTTTTTTTTTTTCCGCGAAAGCCGAGCTTCTCGCTCATAATGGGACACTTCCCTCAAGAAATATTCTATCAAGCCTGTAGGCTCCGAGGACAAGCATTCAGTAGAGCAAAATCCTCAAAGCAATCATGAGGGGCAAATCCAGCTCCCTACAATATCTGATTGCTCATCCTTCTGCATTTTTGTTTTCATCTCCATTGCGTTAATACAGCGGAGCGCGATATACATAAATCTCCTCAGTGGCTCGGGTATTCGAGGTACAGTCACGAATGTGGTTGTGGAAAAGGAAAGTTTCCCACCTCTCTTCTGGCGACGGCACAACGCTGGTTAGGGAGCTGGCGGCGGACAGGGTCGTATACTGTAGCTACCATCACTAACGTACAATCATCGTGCAGAGTGGCCTGTATTGCTTTTATTTTGTCCCTGCATTTAAGCGCCGCTGAAATGTCGAGGTAGCTTCGTACCTGGAGAGTCCTGCTGGTCGCCCGTTTCCTTCGTTGTTTTTTGTATACAAAACAAAGAACAAAACAAAAACAGCCATGATTTACTGGAGCGCAATGTCAAGGCTGTAATGTCTATATAGCGAGACTTACTGACAAGATTCCGTCGGAGCCGTATCCCATAGGTTTTGCGCTCCGCCAGACAAAGAAGGCGCGAAGTTCTGTCTGACTCAGCAGGCTCGTAGCAGGAAAGAGCAAAGAGGTTTAGCGGCATGTCTTTTCGGAAAGTGCCTAAGCTCACCACTTTCTCTGGCTCCTTCCAACCCCTCTTTTACGCCGCCTTATATAAGCTACAAGTGAAAACAAACAAATAAGAGACTGACTCGAGATTACTGTAGCGCATCTCTCGAGTCACCTTTCGACAGCGAGTACTCAGCGGTGAACAAATCTTGTATCGATATCCTCCCCTCCTTACATGTCAGGGCAGAGACGCGAAGACGATCTGTGTGACAACGACGGCACCTCATCTCTGTGCCGGGAGCGCCTCCCTCCACCACCGCGACTGTCCCGCAGTAGTTCTTATACAATGCCAAGGGAGCGGCGCTTAGGAGGGGCGATGGATCTGGCAGCGGCTTCGGTGTGCACTCGCGTCCCGGCCAGAGGCCCGAGTCAGTTCCGTGATCTGCTTTAATAGACGCGGATGCTATCGGCCCACGGCGGGTGTATATAGGAGCTCACCCACGGTGCAAACGGCTCACCACCCCGTCTCTCCAGCCGCGGACTCGCCTTTCTTATCTCCCCACTGTAAATATGCCTTCCGAGTGGCGGCGGCTGTGGTTGCAGGTCCTTCAGAGGCGAAGGACTCGAGACAGACATTTGTCTCCGCGCTTGTACGTCGCCAACTAGCCCCCTCCTAAGCACTGCCATGGCTTTGAGAAGCGAAACGTATAAATCTGTGTGTGCGTATCTATACGTATGTCTTCCTCCACCTCCCTCCTTCTCTCTCTCTCCATATATATATATATATATATATATATATATATATATATATATATAGCTTAGCGCTCTTTTTTCTCCCCTGGACTTGTGAGCGCGATAATAGACGCCGTGTTTGGACGGATACGTTCTCACCAGGGTCTGCTCGATACCGATAAGCCCCTTTGTATTGACACGTCCACGCAGGTCTACTCTCTTCT
Source organism: Amblyomma maculatum (assembly GCF_055883805.1). Classification (NCBI taxonomy): domain Eukaryota; kingdom Metazoa; phylum Arthropoda; class Arachnida; order Ixodida; family Ixodidae; genus Amblyomma; species Amblyomma maculatum. The sequence goes on from NC_139344.1 coordinate 54,776,368, forward strand.
TTACGAGGCGCTGCGTGGGAACACAGTATGTCCTTCTTTGTATTTATTTAGTTAGTCTTTGTTTGCTAAGGTAGTCACTCGAACAATAGTAACTACATCGAAGCAATGAAAATAACAAGGGTCCGGAAAGAGTTCCATCATTCCAACGCTTTTTATTTTCCCTTGCCACCAGCCACTGTGATCAGCGAAAAGAAACACGCCAACCTGCTTTGATATTCAACTAGAATTTTTCTTTTTCTTAATGCAGATGCGCCCTTTTTCTTTTTCCTGTCAGCATACCTGCCAACCAAGTGAGGTCGAAAATAGGGACAGCAGAGTGGAAAGTTGGGCTAGTTGAAGGCAGTTCATGATGAATAAGTGGGCGCAAACGGAACGTAGACACACACACAAAAAAAAAAAAAGAGACAACAGGACAGGGTGAAACGGCGCCTGTCCTGTTGTCTCCTTTTCTGTGTCTACGTTCTATGTGCGCCCACTTATTCATCATCAAAAATAGGGAGAATTTTTATTCGGGACAACGGGATGGGGGGTCACCGAAAAGACAGCGTTCAATGAGTCCTGTGTACGCTGACGTTGGCGTTGCAGACATTGCTAGTTTCAAAAATTTGTCGGATTAGCCCTGCTCAAAGCATGGTACTTCCACACTTTGGAGAGTCGCGTTGCACACTTATGAGTGAAATTCAGTTTCTAGTTTAGTTTCAAATCAATTTTGCCTCCGTAAGAGACGCTGGCGTAGCATCTCCACATTGGGAAAAATGCAAAATGTTCGCTTTTTGTCAATCCTACGAAGCACGCAAATTCATAACATTGCAAAAACGTCGGAAAATATCTCTCTTCTTGCGCTTTGATAGCGGCATGACTTCAAGCACACGAGAATTCTAACTTTACACTATGCACCGCACACAGGCGGCCTACACTATCCCTAAACGTATACACAAGCTGGTGCTACACCACAGATGGAATGCGACCAGCCAGAAACCTGGCACTTTGGTTCTGGCTAGATTTGGCTTTGATCGGCTCCTTAGTCGTCGCTGCCGATAGTGCAGTGAGGCCTTTAATGGGTGATGCTGGGGAATAAGATGCAGTTGCAGATTCCACGGTTTCGCTAAACCAATCTTGCGCGGGCAGAGGCGACGCATTTGTACGCAGTGGTCGTACAAATGCAAAATTGAGTGAGAACTCTGGAGTCTCCAGGGCGAATCGGGAGTGTTGGCAGTTATGTTTCAGTGCTCCCGTCTTCAGTGCGTGTACGGGGGTAGCGTGCGTATGTGCGTGTAAATGTGTTTGTCAGAGAGAGACGGTTCTGTTCGCTGTCTAGTCGCTACTTTTTCCTTCCTTTCTTTTTTGCCTGACATCTTCCTTCGGAAGTAGAGCCTATGTGGACTTCGCAGTGCTAGCCACCATAGCAGTGCTGACCGAGCGGCCCAGACCAAGAAAAGTCTACTTGTCGAACAGTTGTCTAGCGGACTGAAGGCTCCTCCTGTAACCTTGTTCGGTTCTCTTTGGCTCTGTTTAGCCATCTTTTGCACTTCGTTCTATCCTCAAGTCGAATGAGTATTCCTCAGATGTACAGCATTTTAGCTGGGGCGAAGAACCTGTTCCGTACTTCAGATTTATTCAGAACATGCGGACTCATGCAACAGCTGCGAGCAACGTAAATGAGTGGTTATGAATTAGAATGACTCCGTTTAAGTTTAGGCTGGTTCACAGGTCAGCTTCCTGAAGCACTTCGTGAAACAGAGAAAAAAACGATGCTCTAGATGCGGAATTGCCTGGCAGTTGGTGAACTCGCACATTATCCGCAGTGTACGCGTTGTCTAACCCGATGAAGATTATCACTAGCTTCCCGATACACGTCGCGTGATCTCATTTGCAAAAGGTGGCGCTGCGCGAGCCTTTTCTGGCGCCTTGTTCACGCTCAAGAGAAAGCCGTCCGCATTGCATCCGGGGTAAACTTTTGCTTTTCGCTTCGTTTTCCGGAAGCGTAGCACAGACCTACCGGAGCGCCCCTAATAGAAAATCAGCCTGCTTGCTCACAGCGTATGGCTTAGCCACGGGAGAGCGATGTCCTCGGGCGCAGTAAATGATCAACAAAAATCAGCTAATCCCGTCACAGTAATTGATTCTATTGTGTTTTCCGCTCGGCACTTACGTCAGCGCGCGTCACGCGCGCGTGCCCGGGATTAGCCGGTGGCTCGCCCCCCGGCGGCACATGTAGACAGGGTCAGCGCTCGTCCCGGGCCAAATCCGGCGTCTCTAATTCGTACGGGATCATCTGCGGAGTCCGGTTTCAAAGTTTCCACGGCCCCAGTGGGGCACGCTTCGGCGCAGCGCGTGCGAGACTATCCCTCGCTCCCTCCTCCCTTCCAAACTCACGCTCCCGACAGCTCTGCTGAGGGAGCAGGAGAAGCGCTGGAGGCAGATAGGGAGGCTAAGGGATTTGTCGTTGGCTTATGCTAATGGCCAGAGACGAAAGATATATGAGCGTGTAGGGAAGACCATATTGCAACCGAGGCCGCAGCACCACCTATAGCCTCCTCCTCAACATCCTCTTCGCCGCACAAAGTCCCATCCCCGATGCGAGGGAGGTTTTCCTTTTTATCCCATGCGAAATTGTGCGAGGCTCTTTGCAGTCTTTTTTATTTTATTTTCAATCACGGACGCCGGCTACGCAAGTCGCATGGCCGCCGTAGCATAGCGCGCGCGTCGCACCGTCCACGACCCGGACGTGCGCCCACAGCTCACTGGCATACACGCTTCGTCCCATCCCTCCCCGAAGAGTTACGGTTGCGGAAATTGGTGTAACACGGGGCTCTTACACGTCTTCGTGGAGCATTATGCTAGTCCTGAAATGACTGCCCACTTGCCCACTTGTCGGGATCAAGTGGCCCCATAGAGCGCCGCTCTCTAATTGTGACACTCCGGCCACAGATGCTAGCCCGTGCGCGAATATCTTTGCATCTTATTTCAGAGTAACCGGCACGACGCAAGTTAGGCGACCGACCCCCTTCGGGACGTGCTGAACACACGACTGGAACCAGTCGCAAAGCTCTCTGCTGCCGTCAGGTTCTGGAGAGAAAAGTATAGAATGCAAAAACGATGCCTTTTTTGGTTTGGAACGGTTTGAAACAACCTGCCAAGGCGAGAATTTGAAAGCGTCTTAATTATGTGGCGGAGTGTGCAATACGATGCAGTGTCCAAGTGAAAAACGGAAATTACTGTTGGTTGCGGCTTTCCGCACGCAATATATTAGTCCGCTTCAGCACATCAGCAGACCGTTAAAGATTAAGTGAGACAAATTATTGAGCGTCATTGGTAGTTCATACAACGTTGAAGAACAACTTTCGTTAAGAAAATAATGGTTTCATGCAACCAGTATTTCAGAAAACGTCTCCAACAACAAGAAGCAACCGGAAACCTAGCAGGTCCTCCCTCGTTCTCATACTATTTTGTTTTCGATATAAACGCAAAGTTAATAATAACAAAGGTATAGGTTTTTGCGGACTGAGATATAGGTTTTTGCGGGACACGCTGGCCCATATTTGAGTGGGAGGACGTTCCTGATTAAGGATTAAGAATGGCATTCGGACTGAACGGCTTTCTGTTCTATTCATTCGTAAAGTTTCGTTTTTCAAATGATACCATCTGTATGCTTTCCACGAAAGTACACGTCCTCATCTTTCGAAGCGTAACCTCTTCGCGTTGATCCGGGAATGACGCTTCAACCGAACACCCTCGTTTAGAAGAACAAGACCGGATAGTTCTGCCAAGTGAAATTCTAATCGAACGCATTTTAAATGCCCGCGTACAGCGTAAGTATAAAGACGCGTTCACACTTGCGACTCGCGGAGGTCGCGCGACCGTTTTGGTCGAAAAGTGACTGTCGCAAGTGGTCGCATCGGACGAAAAGCGACAGTCGCAGGCCGTTCGACCACTGCTCGATTTTCCAGCTTTACGACTGCTGGTCGCAAACTGGTAACCAATCAGCGGCTCAGCTGACGTGAACGTAAATTAGCTTTACTCTGTGCGGTGAACAGTCAAGATAGACAAGATCTAGAAAGCAACCCGCAAGTCGCATTTGCAAATGTGAACATCGGTCGCGCTGCGCGACCCTATGGTAGCATGCGACCGCCGGTCGCACGTCCTTCGCGACTCGCAAGTGTGGATAAACCTTAAGACTGGATGCAGGAGCTCGGTATAGGAACATATACAAGAGCGTGCGCAGGTGTTGGCTTTCCATTATGGAGACAAATCATGTGGGAAATCGGGCGCAGAGAGCACGTACACTTGAGAAGAAAGTGGTATACAACACTTAGCCGGTGACCTTGGGAAAACTGCAACGAAGTACCACCTAGCGACAGGAACAGCGACAGCGATGCGTTCATGTCGATAAAATAGAACACTGCCACGATTGTCTCAATGCAAGACAGATGTTGCTAAATGCCCTTTCTATGCAGTTATCCCGAGCTACGTCTGCGTGTTGTATACCACTTTTTCGCACGACTGTACATATATGTTTTTCACACATCTTATTTCACTCCATATTCTTAGACGCGCCTTGTTTCACTCGATATTCTTAGACGCGCCTATCCCATTTTTTTCCTTTGTTTTTACTGTTATAATGTTTTACTTGGAGCTCTCGTTCGCAATGTAACATTAAAAGCACTACGTCCTGCTCCCCTTCTTTCTGTTGAGTAAATGTGACACTCGAAATTTTGCGACGCTTATATATAGTCATACGGACTCCTTTCAAGAAGCAAATAAGGGAAACGAAAGAAGGAATTTCGCCTCAAACCATCCTGCGCCCCGTTTTCTAAACCTACCTGCCCTCATTTTACACTACGCTTCAAAGAAACGCGGCAACTCTCAAACGCCCGTGCTTGAGGTGGCCGTATGTGCGTGACCTTGCTCTCACACTGATTTTACCTCGTATACCGGGCCTTTTTCCCGGCGATGAGCACACAGGGCGTCAACCTTTATGTACTGCTGACAGCACGGCTTCGCAAATAGTGCGCCGTTTCTAGCTGTTTCTGTCCCTCTCCTCAAGGTAGTGCTACCGGGGCTTCGCGAGGGGAAGGGCGAGCAAGAAGACCAACAGGCGCCGTGCATGGAGCCACCTCGATCCCACTGCTCTGGCCACGCTTCCCTTCTCTCCTCTTCTGCACTCGGCGCCTGGATGGCAGCGGCCGCCCGGCGGTTCCTGGCTGATTAATTCAACCGCCAGAGTTCCTTGCGCGGATGATCCTTCTTCCTTGCGCAGGATTGGACTCGTCTCTGGCGCTTCCATGAATGCGCATAGCGGGCGCGCTGCGGCGGCTTTTCCATCCGGCGGCGCTCACACGCCGCCTCTAATGAAAGCTTGCATGTATAATCGGACACAGGAGGAAATCTATTTTCTAATGAGGATTAAATTAGCGAGTTTTCGACCGCAATTTGTTTTTTTTTCTCCTCTCTCTCTCTGGCGTCCTCGCGCACCTTTTCTTCTCGCCCATCGCCTTTTTCTTCTTTTTCCTTTCCGGCTTCCCGACCACAGACAGGCCCCTTCAGTTAAAGAAGCGCTGGGTGTGCCGGTAATTAAATGGAGGGGAGGCTGGGGGTGAGATAAGGAAAGAAATCGATTCGGATGTTTCCAGCTCCAGAGCAGGGGGCACACGCATCGGCCACGGGGCTCGGTTGCGGCTGCTGCAGCGCCCCCCGGCAGTGTTGAGAGCGGGGTTCTTTGCTCGAAAATGGTGAACCAGCTGTAAAGCGATCTAATGACCGCAAGGCCGCGTTGTTTTATTTCACTACTCGAAAGTACTGCGCATGCGTGTTGAGGAAGTATACTGTTCAGGAAACCTCGTTTATGCAATATCGCTCATGCTGTTCTCAGCCTCCGCATTTCTGCTCCCGCTTCATTTTTCCTCGACATATGCGTTTATTCTACCTGCAGGAGAGCATCTGAAATTGAACTTTAGCAATTATTGCTATCCCTTCAATGCTTGCGCTTTTTTAGTTGGTTCGATCTAGCATGTGCGGCAAGAAATTTACTGCGAAGTGAGACTGGAGCGAGGGCAACCCTGCTGAACGCAGAACGAGCGCGAGTCGCAAGAGTGGTGAAATAGTCGTGACGCAATCCACGTCCGAAGCAAATATCTAATGTATACTGCTGTTCACTGCACGCAAAGCCCTTCTTGTTTTACTAAAATAAAATAAAGTATCGGCATTTACAGGGTCGTCTACTCCTGGTTCGAACACGGTCGCTGGCTTCAAATCGCCATTACGTCCTTAGCGCTCGTACATGGAAACAAAGTGACGCCAGCACAGGAAAGCCGGAGGCGGTGCTTCGTATGAGCTACCACTTTGCTTCATTGCGAAGCCAGGTCGGACGGAGTGGCGCTTTGAAGAGAGTGATCATGTTCAGATTAAGACGACCCTGTGCACCCTGCCAATTCTTTAACAATGCCGCGCGAGCGTCGACTGCCCGAGTCAGCGGCGCCGAGCAGAAACAAGGCCAAAATCGGGAGAGGGAACGAGCAGGGGGGAGTAATCATGCAGCTTGAGCGAGTGTCGTCTGCTTGGCTGTTCTGCTCCGTTGGAAGCAAGCCCTTCAATCAAGTTTCATGTCCGATTTCCACGAGCGCTTGTTCTATCTGCTGTGTGCTTGTGGCTTCGATTGGTACAAAGTTGTAACGTTCCAAATATTTCACCTGTCCCAGGTTCAATTTGCGGGTACTGTATAAAGAAGAGCGTTTTTTTTTTGTTTTTTTTTTTTTAAGTAATCAATGTGCAGATATTTAATTTTCCCGACAATAACTTTTTCAAATGTAACGATAGCAAAGTGTTTTTGGGCATGTTACGAGTTTTTATCGCAAATATGTGTACTTTGAAGATATTATTCGCACTATATATGCAGATATTGCGGATAAAAACAAGCAGTGACAGTCTCTTCGGGCACCAACATCAGCCGATTGTGTCAGGGGTTGCTTCGCAGTAATCAACACAGCCTAGCAGACGAGGCTCACTGCAGTAGCAGGAATTGTGGGCATGCCCTCGCATGGCTTGCAAAAAAATAATAAATAACGGATCCAAACACTTCGAAAAGCCGCTCGAGATAACACCCTGAAATGACCACACGACACGGCACCCTGTGCAGTGGCAGCCGGCCACAGCAACGTGGAGCATCAGTCCTATTGCGGGAGGGGCATTGGTTGAACAGTTTGTATCAACAGCATTGCATTAGGAAAGCTGAACGCATGCGTGAGACAAAAGTGGGGTGAGGGAGGGTGCAGGGTTAGCACTTATTACGAATACTCATGGTACGCCGCCATTGCAAACTCGCTGCTTGATATGTACTCAAAATAAGGCCAACACATTTTTTTCAATACCAAAATATAATCGCCATGCATGAGTGCAGCAGCAGCATTTTAAGTAGATGCAGCACTTGCAAAAGCCCGAGTTAAGTAATCTAGCGCTCATCACCCACATTACCACGATGCTTTCTCCATTACACGTTACTGCACTGTCATAGAACGTCTCCGCTCACACCCTGATGCACAGCGTAATTTAATGATATATCGTTCATTTGGCTAAAACTAACCCGTATGTTTCATGGAGTGAGGCTAGCTTAGTATGCGATAAAAAATGACGGCGCAATACAGAGAAACCTTTCCGCAAGCTATAGCTAAGCTCATGTGTTTCTTTTTTTAACCTTCTCACTGAAACAAATCGCATTAGGAGCAGTTTAATCCGAGCTGGTTAGGCCTAGGATGATCGCCTTCAATGCCTATCAGGCTATGCTGCTTAGCATCTCCGCATGCGGGCGTCTATTAAACGCTGAAGATCGGCTTTTCCTACGTATCTTGCAGTGGCCCGAAGATCTTCGCTAATCTACGCTTTTTGTCGAATCACCGAAATTGCTCCTGATGAAGATCGTTTCAGGCCAGGACTACCTCTCTAAGACATGCGCTTAAGGTAAAAAGGAGCAAGGATGACAGTCGGGCAAGTTGGTATTGATTCATATTGGAAGGTACAGAAGGAAACAAGACGCAATACTATGCAGCAAGAAAGCAACACAACTCTCGACTGTGTTGTCTTTTTCATGTTCGCCATCAGCCTCTTTTTGCGCTGTACTTTACAGTATGAATGAAAAGAAACAAGTTATCCGCGAGGAAATCTTGCCTTGCGCTGTTGCGGAGAAAGAAAACAAGAAAGAAGGGAAATGCAGTACGGCGGTCCCCCTATACGATATCAGGCTCCATGCGACATCTTGCGGGAGAACACAATGGCTCAATCGAGGACGACAGCACCTGCTTGCGCATGCCACGGAACCGCCTCGTAAGGGATCTCCCTCTCCGGGCGGAAAGCATAGCGGGGCAGAGAAGCCGCGGCCCGCGAATGAGCCGGCGCTGAGTGCGAGAAGGGGGCGGAGGGAGAGAGAGAAATATGCACGGCCCGGAGTGTGCGGCCGCCGATGAGGTAGGCGGCCCCATCTATCTACGCTAATCGAAAAATCGACGAAACCTCTCTCCAGCCGAGTTCGCGATATCGAAAAAATTGCTTGTTTTGCCTCCCACTTGACAGATGCAGTCCGAGCCAGGGGTCGACTCGTTCACGTCGATACGCAGCCGGCGGAGCGGACCGCCGCCCATTACAGCCGCGCCGATGGCGCCAAAGTGTGCGCGCGCTCTCTTTCTTTCGCCGCGTGCATGTCTGCCTGCCCGGCCGAGTGGGCCACTACTAGTCCATCGGGTATCGTTAGCGAAAGGACTCTGGCTCACGCCGGCGCCCTTCCGATAAAGAAGAGCCGCTCCGGACAGGAGCGGGCCGAGTCTCTAAAGGCAGCGCCGTTGGCGTACAGAGTGTTTCCCGGACTACACTGGCCCCTGTTTCGGATTTGTACGAGGCGAAACAGCATCGGTTTCCTGCACATACTCGCGCTTCGACTACGGCGGATTTGTATGCTGTGGTTCAGGGTCAAGGAGGAATTGCTTGGGAAGTTGGGAGTGAAAGGGGAATGCTATTCAACGGACACGATATTTATTGGTTACGAGAGTAAGAGCGTGATCTTTTTCTGCTGCCTCAAAATGGCCCGCATTCGCAAACATGGTAGCCTCCCTCGACCACTATATCCCCCTTTGTGACTTTCCTAACGTCATGCACAATAATCTGCTAGGTTTAAATGATGAAATCAAATACTGATCTCCCCTCGTTGTCGGCAAGCGGAAAAAAGTTTCAGCTCACTGCGAAGAGTCGATGGTAATGTTATAAAGCGGTCGGTTCAGAACTATAAGACGACCATGAAAATACGGAGGAACCACAACCCAAAAGGGTTGTTCCGGAATTGGACGCGAAACTCTTGCGCGGCTGCGTTGATTTCCGCTTGCCCCCGACGCCTCTATGCTTCGCCTAGCGCGTCACGCGCATGAGGTTGAAGCCGCCTTGCGGCAAGTGCTCCTGTCTTTTTGCGGTGTCTTGGCGCCGAAGCCTTTTGGCCACATATTAAGAACCGCCCGTTGCGCGGGGCGTTAACGATCTTGGGCGCATCGTAAAGCTTGCTTGCTTGTTCAGCACCATGCTTTTCTATCGCCCACAACCGCCCGACCGCGAGCGTGGCGCGTTACGCGAAGTAGTGGCGAAGAGAGAGAACACGGCGACTTACCCATCATTTCAGTCAATCTTCACAGTTAAAGCGGGCTTTCAGTGAAGCTATATTTCCGACTTACACCCACTCGAATGCTTTCACATAGCTGGGAAGAAAAGCTGCGAATTCTCAAGCATTCGTTTTTGAAAAAAAAAAAAAAAAAATGACCTAGTTGGGAAATTTAAACTAAGACAACTGTCTGTCTGAGACAGCTGCCTGCGAGACTCAAGTAATCACACGAAGTCACTAAGTTAATCAACTCAAAATGGAAGTAACACTATTTATGCCAATCACCCGAGGCACAACTGTACAGCTTTAGTTGCTAGACGCGCATGGCCGTGCTCATGTGAGCGATCATAATATTTGCTCTCTCGTTATATAACTGAGTTTACTAGAGCGTACTTCTTATGCTGGCATTCGACGCCATTTATTCTAGCTGTGAAATTCATTTTTGCTCATTTTACACCTTTCTCAGCGTTGATTAAACTGATTTGAGTAAGCCCGAATGCACAAAAACCGGCAGCAGGAATCCGGCCGCGATCATGCACTGGGCCCAGAATACGAAGCAGCTCAGAGTAAAGCGGCCTAACGCGCTGTGATCTCAGATGAAGTCAAGTCTGCGATAAATCTGCTTTCAGAAGATCGCACCCAACATGCGGAGGTGATGTTTTCATTCTCTTTTATTACAGCACTACTACAGCGCGAGCTCCTAACGTGAAGGTTCCTTGAGCCAAGCGCATCTGCCGCCGTCAGTGTCGACGTCTTAGTTGTAGTAGTAGTAGAAGTAGTGAAAAAAAAAAAAGAAGAGTTCGTGCAGCCAGGCGTGATCGAAGGCAGGGAGACAGGGAGCAAGCAGTGTGACTCCTCAAGGAGGCGCGATATATAGTACGATATATAGTTGCTTATATAGAACGCATTTTGCACTAACTTTTCCGAAGCGCAAATAGAAACACAGTTTGGAAAAATGACACTGTGCCAACTCAAAGAACATCCTTCCGCGCGAGCAGCAACCACGTTTGACAGCTGCGCGCGACGACCTTCAGACGAGCACGAGCAACGGATGAGCCTCGCTCTAACTTGCTCCAAAGTTCGAGGGAGCGTGAAAGTTTGGCTCGCTGCGCGCGTCATCTGTGCGCGGCGACCTGTGCGGAGAACAGCGCGAGAAGGGCGACGGTGGATGACGCCGGCGGGCGGCGCTGTTGAGGCTGCTCGTTGAGCCGATTGCGCCCGCTGCCTGGACCTGTGAGAAGCGGCTTTACGCCACCTTGAAAAGCGTAGGTTTGCGCTTCATCATAATTTTGCATCCTTCAATCCCGGAGATTAAAGCGGTGATGTGGTGGAACGCATCTGTGACGAAAATTCTTCACTGCGAAGGCTGGCTGAACAGAGAAGCGACTGCATACATGACAATAACTGAGTTACAGCAAGTAAATTACTGTAATTTAATTACTTTCCAGGTAATTTGTGATGTAATTAACTATTTTTCTAGTCTGGTAATTTAGTAACATAATGAAATACTTTTTGGCAGTAATTTCGCAGCGAAAGTAATTAATTTCTTTCGCAATAGAGGCTTTACAAAAGTTAGCGCCATCTAGTGAAAAAAACAGAAACTGTGCGCGGCGGCCATGTTTTGCTCAGTCCGCCCGCGCCTCCCATCGAGTACGCTGTCAACGTGCGCCTTCGTAGAACCCGTGCATGCACCGCAAAGTGCTTTGGAATGCTCACAGACGATTGTTTCATCTTTTAACATTACAGCAGTCGCTGTTAGCTCCAAGCTCTATTCGGAATGACGCCAGCATGTTGTTGCGTGCCATTCTGCAGCCAGCGTACCGTTGTAGAGGCGCACGGAATCAAGGTATAGACCGTTTACAGAGAGTAGTTCCACTCTCCCTAACAGGTGGCGCCACTAGTACGGCCGTCATTGCTGGCCTTCGGAACGCATCGGCGTGCGGTGCGGACTGCTGCTGTGCATCGTGTGTAAGAACGCCGGCTGACTTTTAAACACCGCTGCTTTGATGCAGGTGTCATCTGCATTGTCGAAGTATTCTGCAAGGAAGTAGAGCTATTGACCCTGTTGTTTATTGGCGGAAGAACAGACGATGCTTTCTACATAAAGGGCACATCAAGGCCTAGGCCGCTGTTTTTCTCGGAGGTGTATCGCGAGTTCATGTTCCTTTCTGGAACAAGAACGCGCCTGTGAATTGTAGAGAAAGACTATATACCTCACGCACCAGCTCATGTTAGCACCGGCAGTGCCCGTGAGAATGCGAGAAAGACCCTGACGTTTTCTGAGTAGTTGTATATTGCGTCTTTGCACTGCTGCCGCGCTATTTTCGCAGGGCGTTAAGAAGTACCTTGACGTGGCTATTAATGTATATGCATTTATTAGAATTGATTATGCAGAGAAGAAAATTCAGTGTGGGCATGCCATTGAATCTGCTTACTTTAATTAGGTAGTTTCCAAAGATATGCGGGTTCGAATTCCGGCCTCGGCGGCTGCTTTTCCGTGGAGCTGAAAACCCAGGCGCCCGTGTGCTGTGCGATATCAGTGCACGTTAAAGAACCCCAGGGGGCGGGAATTTCTGCAGCCCTCCAGTCATAGCCTGAGTCGCTTTGGGACGTTAAACTCCACAAACCAAACCAAACTTTAATTAGACAAGCACTGCTGCAATACATGTAATAACAGCTACTTCTATAAAACTAATGCCGGGGCAAATGATGCAATTTACCATGATAAGATTTGTAATATCCCCGCTTGCTTGGGCTGCCTACTGTGGGCTCTGAATTCCGGTGCAGTTTCGAGTCGCCTTTGGCCGAGCGCAGGTGAACGCTGCTGAGCACCTTACGCGGCCTTCAAGCAGCATAATAGTCTTTTGAAGCCAGGACTTTTACAGGAGATAAAATTATATCTTATCAATTGTCGGGAATTACACGCGCGTCCATGTTGAGCAGTAAATATTGTGCACAATGTCAAATGGTGAACAATTATATTGCGTCTCAGCCAGCACGGTCTGAACATGCGTTCGCCCTTTGCGCAACTAAATAAAAAAAAGTACGTTTGAGAGAATAATCAGTTTGTAATCTATTCAGTTTTACAGAAAATTATGTTTTCCACAAAAAGCGCCAGAGAGGGAATTGATAAAGAAAAAAACGCGTCGGCGGCGGACGGGTTTATCGAAACGTTCTATCCGATGCAGAAAGTCATAAGGACAAAATGAAAGAGATATACATGGTTAAATAAACATTTCTTAGCACCTACACATACTATGGCCATTGGCATGAAGCTTTTTGGCTATCTACAAGCTCGTTGTCCCCAGCGATAGCGGGTACGCCGCACCGTACAGCCAAGTACCAGCGCGCCGGAAGCCGTCAAACCAGAAGGCCCGAAGGCCAGCGATGGCGGAAGGGTCACATGATCAAATATGGCAGCGCCCATGCGCTCGCGCTGTAAAGGGTCTGTGTATGCGACCGTTCGTTTGCAGTCCTAATCGGCTTCACAAGGGTCACTTGCATCATGTAAAGCATTACTGCACGTCCCTCTGACTGGGAGCTAGCTCACAGAATGTCATCATCATCCTCAGCCTGATTATACCCACTGCAGGGCGAAGGCCTCTCCCATATTTCTCCACTTAACCCGGTTCTGTGCTAGCTGCATCCACTTGACCCCTGCGAACTTCTTAATCTCATCCGCCCACCTAACTTTCTGCCGCCCTCTGCTACGCTTTCCTTCCCTTGGAATCCAGTTTGTTACCCTCAGCGACCATCGGTTATCCTCTCTTCGCACTACATGTCCTGCCCATGTCCATTTCTTCTTCTTAATTTCTACTAGAATGTCGGCAACTTGAGTTATTTCTCTGACCCACTCTGCACGCTTTCTATCTCTTAATGTTACCCTACCATTTTTCGTTCCATAGCCCTCTGGGTTGTCCTCAACTTAAGTAGAACTTTCTTGGTTAGCCTCCACGTTTCAGCCCCATAGGTGAGTACAGGCAAGATGCAACTGTTGTATACTTTCCTCTTGAGCGATACCGGTAAGCTGCTAGTCATAATCTGCGACTGCTTGCCAAATGCGCTCCATCACAATCGTATTCTTCTTGTTATTTCCTTTTCGTGGTCCGGGTCTGCGGTTACTACCTGTCCTAAGTAGACATATTCGCCTACTACTTCCAGTATTTCGCTACCTAATGTTAACTGCTGTTCCTTCCCGAGGCTGTTGAACATTACCTTAGTCTTCTGCATATTGATTTTCAAGCCTACCTTTCTACTTTTCCTGTCTAGGTCATCAATCATTATTTGCAGTTCATCCCCCGAGTTGCTTAGCAAGGCAATGTCATTAGCAAATCGCAGATTACTGAGGTATTCTCCATCTACCCTTATCCCTAACTGCTCCCATTCCAAGTCTTTGAATACTTCCTCTAAACAAGCTGTGAATAGTACTGGGGAGATTGTGTCTCCTTGCCTAACACCTCTCTTTATGGGAATTTTGTTACTTTCTTTATGCAGAACTATTGTTGCTGTGCAGCCGCTATATATATCTTCCAGCACTATCACCTAAAACAGCAAGGTTGTTTTGCGCGCTATGGAGCCTTGTGAACTTGAAGGATAAGCTTATGCTGCGATGGAGGACAGGGGAGAAGGAGCAATGCATGTATAACGAACGCTATTGTGCAAATACGTTCTTTGAAACATTTTGTACGTAGGTTGCATTTACCATTGTGTATTGGATTTAAGACACGGGCATGATTACCGAAACTACATTTCACAGCCGTACGAAATGGTAGTGCTTGGTGCAGAGAGCAATACTTTTGTCTAGTGTGCCCTAGGTGCGTGTTTCACGCTGCAAAAACAAGCGGCTGCTAAACCCGCGGCGTCTAGAAAAGCAGGAAAAGATGACATCCCACTAGTGTGTTGCAACATGCTCACGTGCAGCCCGTTTCGACCGGTCCACGTCCAGAGCGCGCAGCTCAGGTTTTTTACCTACCAGCGCGGCCGATACAATAACGAAGCGTGCGCTTCACTTTTGTGTTTGTTCGAGTCGCCCGATAGTTCCCTAATTCACAGCTACCTGAAATTCACTGGAATTTTTAAATATGTCGATTTCTTGTTAATTCCCGTTGTCAGAAAGTAAACATTTGAAGCCGTAATCTCATATTAAAGCGCTGACATTGGAAGCTTCGAGGAACTCAGAGGAGGAGGAACTCGGCTGAAACGAAAAGAAATTTGAAAAGTCAACTCACATCACTGCGAAGTGTTTGTGCTTTGTGCAACTGGCTATGTTCATAAAATCAGATTTATATTATATCATATCGTTATAGAAAAATTAGGGGGTCACTTGAGCTCCGCCGTTAAAGGTATAACGCGATAGTGTCTCTTTCATACACACAAACGCACGATGTTTTCTTTCTTCACGTGTTATATTTTAGCTCTTTTATTTATTTGTTTATTTTACTTACCAAATACTGCAGGCCCTAACTGGGCCCTAGCAGGAGGGGCGAAAAGAATACAATGCAGTGAAAAATGAATTCATGAAAAGTAACATACTACACACAAGTGTAGTATGTTATATATATTATATTTCTATGTTATGTATGTTATGTTATATTTCTATCATTTCTTTATTTATTTTTATTTTATTTGACGTTTTATATTTTTATGCACCAATACGCATGCGTCAGCAACAATCGGCTTTTGAACACATTCCTCAATTATTTCAATTAATCAATTACACATTCTAAATTTTCTTCCTTAACATCACCAAGTACTGGTTTTTCATTCTGACACCTTTAAACCCTTTCTAATTTTTCCTTTTTCGTTTCTTTATTTCGTCAATTGATCAATTAATTGCAAATATTTAATTAACTTGTCATCGCCTATCGCGCACCAATCAATATTCAATCACTGGAAGCACAAATTACCATGGCACTTTTTTTTTTTTTCACGCAGCCCCCGATTATTTCCGAGACTAATGCCAACTACTGCGTCGACAGCATGGGAAGGAAAGTGCTAAGCGCCAGTCCAACTTACGTCAAATTATGCACGATCCTTTTATCATAAAATAAATGCATCCTCGCTCATTTCACCAACCAAGTACCTTCCAGGGGGATGAGCGACGGTGATTGCGCAAACCAAGCAAACAAACTCGCGATGATCTCTCATAGGCGTTTAAATAAACAGCAAAGGCGCACAGACAAAAAGAAAATCCACATTACAGAACTCTGGATACTGTACCTGGATAGGGATCGAGGGGCCCATGCACGAGAGCAATTTGTAATTGCGCTCGGCAGCGCTACCGGTGGGCCCCGCCACGTCTCGGCTGTCAAAATACGCTTCTAGGCATCGCTAACAGGAACCGCCAGGGACCGAAGATAGGTCCAAGCACAGCACACTAGGTTAAAACGTGAAAAGCGCGAACAGAACGGCGAGCGCTGACGGACGGACACGAAGCGAACGGATGGAGCGAACAAAATATGGCGGCCAGAGCGGAATCAGCGTGCCGCTCACGGTTGCCAGACGGACTTTTGTAAACCCGCTATTACTTTTACTAAAGGGCACCACTTCTCTTTCAATAGACAACAAGTAGAGTGGCGCGAAAGCAGGAACGACGTGCGGTAAGCCTGGATTAGCTAACGGATCGACAAAAGGAGACTTAACAGAGAAAGGAGATGCAGAACTCTGCGTCTGAGACCTCCTGTGCAGCCGGGCCACTTAGTGCGGTTATCCTGTGAGTAGTTGTAAACATTCCCAAAGCAGCAGCAGGAGGTAAGGCGTCAAAGAGCTGCCGAAGGGACAGATGGTGCAAGACGGTCGGAGTTCAAAACTAGTTGGGAGCGCACAGTGGCCCTCCCTTGTTGCGTTGGCTAGACCTCAGTGGTGCCTCACCACGGAACGATAGGGTGGTGGGAGAGGGGGGGCGGGGGGGATGATGCAAGCGGAAGGGCCCATGGCGTGAGCATTACTGAGCGCAAGGTGCTGAGGTCGGTACTTGGGACCACAGAAGCAGTAAATAACTTGGCTTCTTCGGGGACTTCAAACAGCAGAGACAGTTCTGGGCTAGCGATGTTCGACTATGCTTCTGTTCTTGTTGTTTTGCTGCCGTTCTCTTGCTTTTGTAATGACATGTGCTATAGAAAAGAGGGAGGGAATAGTTGTCTAAAGCAGAATTTGGCGCCAATATGAAAGAATGTGTGTGCACGTCACGAGAGAAGTTGTTTTGCAGCTTGCTTTATTTCGCTTTTTCCACAGATGAAAATTAGAAATTAATTTAAAAGTAATTGAATTAATCGACAAAAGTAATTCTAATGTAATTTAATTCCTTTTTCGCAAAAGTAATTAGCAATGTAATTTAATTACATTTTGTTATTTTCAGCAAAGCAATTAGCAATGCAATTTAATTCCTTTTCAGAGGTAATTCTGCAATGTATGGAAGCGAGGGTTGCTACTTGGCCACAGAGCTGTACATGAAAGCATGACACTGGCTTCGCCATATCTTAGCGCAACTTCACTCGCGAAATCTAAAAGCAATGAATAGGCGTAGTTAACAATGAAACCGCCAGGTTAACAAGGATCGACTCAAGCCTGAAAATAAAGGAATTGCTCGAAGTCTGTTCGATTGAATTTTATAGAAACCACTCCAAATGTCGGGTCGAATAAGCAGTACATTGATAAGAAAAAATGGCCGGGCTTTTAAGTACTTGAATCGAGTAGCATGAGCGAAAACTTTTGCGCACAAATTAAAGTCGATGCAGATGACGGCGTCCAACACACGGCGCGAGAATGTGTTCCAGTCTGGACGTGGAGCGGTTGGCTACGGCGATAGCTACACGAATAAAGTCGCCAAATCAGTTTTTTAAAAGCTGGTCCAGGTATACGGTGTTCCTTACTCTCGCCCGACGAGACATTCCGGAGTTTGCTCCGCTCTGACATTTGTGTGTGTGTGTGTGCGGAGAAGGGGGGGGGGTTAAAAGCACTACACGCGTACATAAAAGTGTTAGACGATTTTACTATGCTCTGTCCGGGGTGGGCTTAAACCTGGTTATACTGATGATACCGCGTGAAAGTACTGTTTGTTGGATGACCCACGCCTAGGTACTCGGACTGTGACGTCACAATCTGGTGGGCCAATCAGGAGTCAGACACAAGTAAGATCGTTGGTCGGCTCTGATGACCATATGAGTGCTTTCGCACCAAAAAAAAAATTCTAAATGGCACTTTGAACCACTAAAGTGCGATGAGGTGAAAGCCATTATAGCGCGATGGATCATAGCCATCCACTACGGTAGCTCTATCTCTCACCTTCCTCCCTTCCTTTACGGCGTGGTACATGTGTCTGCGGAGAATTGTGACAGATACAGCACCCTTTCTATCCTGTAATTCAATTTCGAACGCCGCTGATGTCTGTTGTACTAACGCCTCCTAGACATCTTGGTCTGCTTCTGTTTGCTGTGTGCTGCGGCGTTCGAGGAAGCATCACATAAAAGGTGCCACACGGACGCCTGGACCGAATGCCCGGCGGGGTCAGCTTCGTATACTGTACGCTTGAATCGCCTGGTGACGTCATGAGAAGTCGTGACGGTACATCGCGCGCCCCTTGTCGAACACAACCAGCATTTCATTGAACGCATCAAAGTTCACCGGCGTTCTATAATTTGTTTACAGAAAAGGATAGGCGCAGTATCTGCCACTCACGGAATCCCGCTATCATCCTCACGGTACACAAGATGAATTATGAACAGCGTTTCACCATCCAGGGCGTGGCGCAATTGATGAAGCGCTGGGCTGGGGATCCAAGGGATGGAGGTTCGATTCCAGGTGGAGACAAGGTTTATTAACTTATTTTTAACTCTCGCTCTCGAAAGCGTGACACCTCTGCTGACAACCTTCTGTCGACAACGATGAGGCATTAAAGGTGTTCGCCTTAAAAATATTCCTTGCGAGGACAGTTTAGCTGCCTTAAGTGTACGACTCCGCAGCTTTACTGGCTCCCTCGTTTCTGTTCACACAGGTTTAACACCACACACACACACACTCACACCACGCCCTTCGTACCGCATCACGCATCGCTCCCTTCGAATCACGACTTATACATAAAATTTATTCAATACTTAAATTCATTCACTTTGCAAAGTTCCGTTGTTTTACTTCACATTATGAGTCCTCTTTTTAATTCATTTAATCTCAATCAGTCACCTCACCAGTGACGTGGGTTTCTAGAAGCGCTGAGTCGCTGACGGGACGACGCCGGGCTTTCCGCTGAACGGATGCCCTAGCGTTGCCGTGTTAAAATACAGGAAACAAAAGCTGACAAGACAAAAAAAAAAAAAAAAAAAGGAAAGGACCTTTTCCAGTCTGAATTCGGCTCCCCGCTGGTGGTCCCACGTTCTCCGTTCTCGACAGAATTTGCTCAGAACTGGAGAGCGCGACCTCTGACCTCATCTCAGCGCCGTCATCTTCCTTGTGGCGCTTGACGCGCGTGTAGACAGAGGCGGCCGCCGTTGCCACCGGGCGCGAGTGGTATTCCGTGAACGGGAGCCCCTGGACGCGCGCGCATCCATGTAGGACGGTGGCAGTTGGCAGCGCTCAGAGTTTGCACAGCTCGTAATGGGTGCTGCCTCCGGCGCTCTTGCGAGCTTACCGGCAGCACCGACCCGTCTGTGTGCGTTCGCCTGAGGCGCGCTGGTGCTGGGGATGTGCTTGCCCGCCGCGTGGGAAGACTCCGAACATTGGACGGCACGGTCTACAGTATGTATTACCCCCCCCCCCCCCCCCACACGCACACAGAGGAAGTGGGACAGATCAGCTTAGTGGCAACTTTTCATTTCATTTATTTCCCATAACTTACAAGGGAAGGGGCTTGGAAAAAGCTGCACACTACAGCTTCAGATACCCACCACAACGGGTGTCTACGTGCGTAAGAACATGGCAAAAATACTTGTAGTATTTTACCTGAAGAATGTGCGCATTTCTTTTCCTTTAAGAGCACCATGACAAAGCACCATTTGTCAAGCGGAGAGAGAGAGAGGGAAGGAAACGGCTTTTTTTCCGTAATTGTTATTCGCAGCATATGCTTGCTGTGATCAAGAAACCGAGCACATTAGCCGGCAGTGAGTACTCTGTTGCTAACATCAAAATATTTTCACTTTTATAATGAGTTTCGTCGTCATCAGCCGGACTATACCCACTGCAGGGCGAAGGCTTCTCCCATATTCCTCTAACCGGTACTGAGCTAGCTGCATCCACTTGACCCCTGCGAATTTCTTAATATCATCCACCCATCTAATTTTCTGCCGCCCCCTGCTACGTTTACCTTCCCTTGAAATCCAATTAGTTACTCTTAGAGACACTCGGTTATCCTCTCTTCGTACTACATGCCCTGCTGATGCCTGTTTCTTCTTGATATCCACTAGAATGTCATTAACTCGAGTTATTTCTCTGACTCACACTGCGCACTTCCTATCTCTTAACGTTACACCTATCATTCTTCGTTCCATACCCCTCTGCGTTGTCCTCAACTTAAGTAGAACCCTTTTCGTTAGCCTCCACGTTTCAGCCCCATATGTTAGTACAGGTAAGATTCAAGTGCTTTATACTTTCCTCTTGAGCGATAATAGTAGGCTGCAAGTCATAATCTGTGAGTACTTGCCAAATGCACTCCATCCCAATTTTATTCTTGTTATTTCGTTTTCATGGTCCGGATCTGCGGTTACTATACCTGTGCTAAGTAGCCATATGCGCCTACTCTTTTCAATGCTTCGCGACCTATTGTTAGCTACTCTTCCTTCCCGAGGTTGTTGAACATCGCCTTAGTCTTCTGCATATTGATTTTCAAGCCTACCTTTCTGCTATTCCTGTCTGGGTCATCAATCATTATTTGCAGTTCATAAGTTACTTAGCAAGGCAATGTCATGAGCGCATCGCCGATTACCGAGGTATTCTCCATCGACCCTTTTCTCTGTTTCCATTAAGTCTCTGAATACTTCCTCTGAGCAAACTGAGAATATATATAGTACTGGTGAGATCGTGTCTCCTTGCCTAACAGCTTTCTTTATGCGAATTTTGTTACTTTCTTTATGCAGAACTATGGTTGCTCTGCAGTCACTATAGATATCTTCCAGTACTTTCACATACATCTCGCCTACACCCTGATTTCTCAATGCCTGTATAACTGTTGAGGTTTCTACTGAGTCAGATGCTTCAAATGAGATTATTGCAATATATTTTGAGAGTAATGTGACCTGCGCACATTTTGAAAGGCACTTTGGATTGTATCCGAATCAGGGTCCTCAAAACTGAATCAATGTGCATTTACCGCTGCCACAAGACCGAATCAAAAGCGACCGAGCACGGCCCTGATCATGATTACTGAATCACGATTGGCATTTTCAAATCGCACTTTTGGATCTCAAAGAAGACTTGTCCTTCGTCTACACGCTGCTATTCCCTAAACATGTACCAACTAGCTCAACTCTGCGTTTTATTGAAGAAGACTTTAAGGCTTTCATATCCATCGTACTCTCGGATGAAAATCAATTTAATAAATTAAATACATGAAACCAACCGCGTAATTTAAAACACGGAATAAACAAATTGTAATTCCATATGACTGTTTTTAAAAGGGCAGAAGTGCAAGTTACCTCAAAAGAATCGACTAACGCCGCTTAAGAAAAGATGGCGTCTCGCTCTCCTCGAATAAGTGACATTGCTGCGGTGGTCAAAAAAAGCGGGCTATCTCGCGCCTCCTTTCCAGAATTACAGTCGCCAACGCCGCAGATACTGAGCCGAAGGATGATTTCAAAGCCTGCAAATACGGCAATGACCGCACTGCAAACGCAACTGCTACACATGGCCGCGGATTCGGCTGAGAGTGGTATAGCTGCACATTACTGCTTGTCGCCGCAATCACGTGGGCATTTCGTACAATAGAACTGACTGAACAGGAGTATTCTGGGTGAGTACCACGGTGAGTACTAAAGTTTCATGTACTAAACATTGCAATAACCAAGGGACAAGAGTAAGGGACACATGACAGCTCTGCGCTGTTTACATTATGAATCAATACCAACTAGCCCAACTCAACGTTTTGCTGGAGTACTGAAGGGCACAGTTACACCGCAGTCGAATAGTTCAATATGGCCGAAGTTTACGGCTTCGCTGCCCTTGTGGCTCGACTTCATGGCTGTATACCGCATGTCGTTTACTGTTTCTGTCCTGTTCCGAGCTTAGATTAAGCAGCATAGCTGATACCTCAGAGTTTCCACTTACATCTGACACCACTTAGCGCAGTGTTTAGTGTAATTGCGAGGCCTTCATCTGGTTTCCCAGGCGGAAAACCATAGATACTATGCAGCCAATTCACTCTTGAAAGAAATGTACTGGTGCAGTCGTACTTTAATCGACACTGTGCATAGCGCAAAATTATTGTATACTGAACATCACCAGAACACTTGTGGGGCCAAAGGCTCTTGCCTCCCAAGTTTAAAGAAGAAAGCTGCGCTAGTTTTTGCTTTTGAGGAAATGGCGGTGACGTAACTAGCGCGGGGAAAAGACAAAGGACAAAGAAAAAATAAAGACAATCGACCAGACAGAACGCCAGGCTTGAGCTTAAACCAGTTGATGTCTACAGCGTTCAGCGTCATCAGTTCTAGTTTTTTTTAAATTTTTTTTTACGCTATTCGTTGTCATTTTGCCATGCTTGTTAAAATGTTGCCGCCATTTACTGTCTCACAAGGTGTTCCCTCTGTCTTCGAGCACGGAATGCCAAAAAAGGAAAAAAAAAAACTGATATTTCAATAATATATTCCCCCCCCCCCCCCCCACACACACACACATCCATCACCGCGATTTAATACCACCTGGTGCTTTGAAAGATTGTCACGTATGACTACAAAAGTACATGAATCAAAACTACCATTGCACTATATATATATTGAAGTGGTGAAACTTGAGTACCGAATAATTCCTTTAAGAACTCTAGACGACCTATCACTTGGATCTGAAAACGGGCTGTGAAAAAAATGACTAGTTCTGCTAGATTAACATACTTTTTTTTCTTTACAAAAAACAATTCTGGGCATTGAGTTCAAGTTTGTTTTCCTTCAGTGTGCACTTACATTTTCACCAACGTCACAAATCTCAGTTCCATCGCAGTTCCGCTTTCCGCTCCCCGTACAAATGCAGCGCCGAAGTACCTAGCTCATCCGAAAATGTTTTACACTTATTTTACCCGAAATTATTTATGCTTGCACCAAAAGTGCATCAGTGTAGGCGCTCAAGCGTAAATTGTAGGTATGCTTCACAGGTTTTTGCTCGTTCAACCAATGTGCGGTGCTGCGCATATGTTTGTATTTTTCGTAAAGATCAGAGCCCGTGCACACGCAGCACAACGGTACATGCAACAGCAAAATACGCGGATTCGATAAAGCATGAGCCATCCTTCGGTTCCAGCACTTAATGTTTTTATTAGTTTCAACAAGTCTCTCTATAGCACGCTTCGCACATAAGTTAGCGCTGTGCTTCGAAGTACAAAAATTAAAATAAAACAACATTGCCTTTCGATTTTCAATCTTTTCTACCTGCTTGGTTGGTTCAAATTAGGAGGATGCGCATCTTGTAATATATAAAAAAAAAAGAGAGACCTCTTTTTCATACTTGCCATGAGCATACGCCGCGGGCAAGCGACTTTAAATGAAGCAAGCAAGACTGATGATTGTGCCATTACTTTTATTCTTATCTGAATCTCTGGTCTGCACGCACAATATGGCTTTCCCTCCCTCCTCCCCCCCCCCCCTCTCCTCCTCCACATCTTCTTCATGACGCCCAAGGCTCTGCGCCAATAGAACTTGATTTTTAATTCTTCTCCCCTTCTTGTAGGCTTCTTTCGTTACCCTCTCTCATCTTTCTCTAGTCCACCTTCCTTCCATCCTCTTTTTTCCCTGGTTCTCTCGTCTTGGCTGGGCGTAATGACCGAGCCTCGAATGCAAGGCAGTCTCCACCTTTTCTTTGCCGGAAGCCTTCGCATAATATTCTAGGCTCATTTACATGTTATTAATACGCTCTCAGCCGCAGCCATAAATAATTGGAACTGCCGCGCAAAAAGACGCCGTCCATATACTTTTTGCCGAGCTGCTTGGTGGTTTGAATTCGGGTCTGCGAATTTATCTGTGGGGGGTTACGTGAGATGCGATAATTATAACAGCGGCGCGGAAAAGACACGCACGTGGAAACATGCGCATGACAAGGGACGACGATTTTGTCTGCAGGTGTCCGCTCGACAGGCTGCTGCAGCGACCGATGAGAATTCATTTCAAAGTTTCTTTCATGATCTTGCACCGCGAACTGAGGGGAAGTGGTGCATTCAGTACTGCTGTACTAGTGACGCATTGCTTCGAGCAAAGCCGCACGTAGGAGTATACGGTTGTACTCGCAGGCCACAATAATAGTCCCGGTATCAAACCCCCCTGTGGTCTTTTAGAGTGCAGCTCATTGGCGCGCGTTCCTGAGTTTCGCGTCGGCATCGGCGTCTACCGCGTCGGCCTCGTAACAAGCTCCCCCCCCCCCCCCTTTCATTCCCCAAGTTCGAGCCGGCGCTTCGGCAACCGGAGCCTCGCAGGAAGAGGTGAGGGGGGTACACTCAGCGGCGAACGATGGGGGCAGGAGCGCGCGCAGCAACCGGAGAACACGAGGAAAGGAAGGGGGAGGGGAGGGGGCTGCGCTACCAGCAACTGACTGATGCCGCCGCTAGCGAGTCAAGACAACGTGACTGCGTAGAACACCGTTGCCGCCATGCAGAAAGAGGAGGAGGGGGTCCCCCCTCTTCCTGCGTGGCGGCGAGGGTGCTCTCCGGTTGCCGAAACGCCGGCTCGCTATCAGCGGATCACGGTGCGTGCATCCCGTTCTCACTCGCTAGCGGCGTCAGCGGCATCAGATCTGTTCGTCGCGCAACGTTCCTATGGCCCCACGCGCTGCTTCCCGCAACCTTCTGATAACTCAATTACTCTATTCTTTTCTCTGACCACAAAGCTTCTTTCATGACAGCCAAGAACTGTTAATGGAGTATTTCTTGATGGAATACGTGTGAAACCTTCTGATAACTCAATTACTCTCTTCTTTTCTCCGATCACAAAGCTTCTTTCATGACAGCCAAGAACTGTTAATGGAGTATTTCTTGATGGAATACGTGTGAAAAATAAAAAAAAAACGTTGTCTGTAATTGTAAATACATGTCTTGCTCGAAATCTTTGCCTCAATATATCGAAAAGGTGAAACAGCTGATAAGCTGCGCTCAACTTTCGCATTAGGAAGTAACGTAATCGTGGGCAAATTTTTATTTTTTTTTTCATTTCATACAAGTTCAGTAAGAGGATATGGTGCTTATTTGCATGGAGTCATTCGGTCCAGAGCAGTGTTGGTTACTGATTACATAATAAGAGTGGCCTGTAAAGCAATGGAGAAAGACGTAATTTGCCTTTCTTTTCGGACTGTAATTATCAAGCATGAAATGACATTACAGAGGAGTGAGATGGCAGAAAGAAAGGCGGTGAGGTTAAACAGGGGAAATTACCTGTGAATAACCCTGCCACAAAGCTACGGGGCTAAAGTCAGGGGAACGAGAAAGGATAGCTTTAACCTTTAGGCCCCAAAACATCGCATAAATGTTAAAAACTCCCCGGATTTCATTATTAATTCGCTTAGTTGCACCTTTTTAGAAACATTCTGATATTTACTAGCAATTAAATGACTACTGCCTTAATAAAGTTAGCTAATTTAGATGATTTCTGAGTTTTTAGGGAAAATGAAACTTCGCGGGCGCATACAGTAAATCAAGAGAGAAATTCAAGATTCCTTCATCATCTGCTGCTGCACAATTACGACTGCAGAAATTTTAGAAGGTTTTCCTGTTTGGGGTTGCTTTTCAATCTCTTTTTTTTTTTTTTTTCTAAAAAGGCGCTTTACATCTGTGGCCGCTGCTCGCTTTGGTAAATATGCTTGAAAAGGCCATTTCTTGAAGTATGGTACAGCCATTTATGCATATGTGCGCGCACACATGAAAATGTTTCGCCACTCACTCTTTGTGAAACACGCGATAGGCGGAGCATTACAGGGTTGAGAAGGAATAGTGTGAAGTAAGCAAAGAATAATCCATTTTTGGTGCGGCCACAATGCCCTAAGAAAACGAAAGAGTCCCTGGCAATTCTTCGGAGCGGACGACCACGGAAGGGACAAAGAGTGTGCAATAGTCAAGCGATCGGTCGTTGTTGTTTCCCATTGGTGTGCGCCAAAAGATGGTAGTGGATGACAACCGAGTATTATGGGTGATTATCATTTTTCCGTCCATGATATGCACACTAACGTGTGTGTCTATGCATGGCCTTTACGTGATAGCGTAAGATGCGGGAGCTCTCCAAGTGGGCGAGCGCAAAAAAGTGACAGAAGTTCGATAGGCAACAATTAAGTTATCACCGTTTAAATGCAAATCGAGAGTACGCCGCAGTACTATCTGGAGCACCCAACCACTGCGACGTTCACATTGCCACGACATTCCGCAGAAGTCACTCTGACCTCTATTTTCGTAGGAGCCTAGGTCCGAGGGAGCCATTTTCGGACCACGGGCCTGTGCAACGCTTCCTCAGTGCAGGAGGGCCTGTTGGGCTCTGCAAGAAAAAATACCTCTCAGCTGGCGCGTAGAGATGAATCTTCACGTTCATCACCTCAATCTTAATCTATGTATTTCGTCTCCACTTCTGCAGGCCTTTCTTTTCATGGGAGGGCCAACGTCTTTTGAACAATAGCGTCTTTTGAACATAGCGTCTTTTGAACCAACAACCTGTTGATTGTCAATCTGTATTAAGCTAATGAGCGAAACGCTCCTTGTGTTCACATGAGTATTCCTGGTACACAGGTCTGATAATTCCTGATAATTCCGTGTGCCCGTGTTTCGCAGCGGGGAGAGGATCCTAGGAATAACAAGTGTCGCCGCTAGTCTCATGGTTGAGAAGCAGTAATAATAAGAGACTCCCCCCCCCCCCCCCCCCCCCCATACAACGCAAGGAATACACTGGCATTTTATTACTGCAAAACCCGGTCGCATTTTTATATAGTAAAAAAACAGGCGCGGATAGAGAATTCTTCAGCTTCTGTCAGAAGAGTAGATGGAAGAACTGGAGAATCCGTAGAATCAGTGCGCTTGTGAAAATTAAAGCCGTTTCGCAGAGCCATTTGATACAGATCATACTCATGGCAAAAGAAAAAGCAAATGCAGAAAATTCTGCGCTGCGCGCCACAGGCGTGTGCGAGTCATACTTCCAGAGCGACCTCGGTCACTACACGAGGGCTTGACCATTTGCTGTACGCAAGCGGCTGCCCGCGACTCCCCTTCTCCGCGCACAGTCGACGCCCCCCCCCGCCGCTCCTTTCACCGGCGGCAATTGAAGGACGTGGCCGAATCACGACCTTCTTTTGTGGGAGCGATGCCTTTCGCTGGTTCCGTCGCGTTTAATGCAACGTTTTCTCGGCGGCGCTCACAGAGAGGAATACGCCACGAAAAGAAGTTAGAGAAATGAGCGAGAGCTAAAGGGGAAGGTGGAGGCGGAAAGGTGCACATAGGAAGGGCTGAAGGAGGTGGATAGCAAAATAAATTGACAAACGCCACAATGAAAACGGGTGCCGCCGAGTGCCGACAGCGATCGTCGTAGTCACGACGAGCGCGCATTAAAAAGAGAACAAACTTGTGCTGTTTTGCGCTGCTCCCCCTCGCCTCATCGCATCTCATGCGGTAGAGGCTGAAAAGACCTGAGGCAAACGCGGCCGCCGTCGCCGCTGGTGCAGCAGCATAAAAGTGAAAACGGCCGGAAAACGCGCATCAGGCAACACACGGGGAGGGCGAATCAGTTGCAACCGTGCGCGGCAGCGCTCCTTTCGCGGTTCGCGCGGAAGTATCACTCTTTGTGCACAGCCTGGCGCATGGTGTATTCGATTTGAACATGTTTTCTGCTCCATTCATTCACTGCGCCGTTTCTTTTTCTTTATCAGCACCTGATCGTTTGCCATGGGTTCCTTCACCTTTGTGTCCCGAGGTGGTTTTTAGTCTCTTTTCTTTTTCTTTTTTTTTTTGCCACTTGAAATAGTCGAGCGCGCGTCCAAAGCCTTTGAAGTATCCCGATTCAAACATAGTTTATATTTGAAACCACATAAAATATTGAGAGCCGCAGCTGGCAGCTTGCCTTGATAACCTCAAAGTTTGAAGGTACACGTCGGTTTTGCAGAACTAAGAGCAGATGTGGCTGATCTGTTTCTTTGTGTAACAAAATGCCCAGAGCCAACAGCACATTTACGAAAAACAAAACGTAAATGGACGCAATAATTTTAGTGTACATTTGAACAGTTTCTTCGCAGGCAGTGCTGAATGTTTATTGGCAGGAATGAGAAGAATAATGTACACAATAAATATGCTGCTTTTTTTCTGCTTTTGCTTGCTTTCACACTTCATTACGTACATCATGAAGGGATAGCTGCCAAATCTAAGCTCCATTGGCTACCAGGTTCTTCGAACGAGACGCAGATCCCACCAAATTCTACTCATTGGGTAAAAAATAAAAAAAAAATAAATGAAAAGGTGGAGAACAGATGGCAAATATCATAACTGTGGAGGTTAATGAATGGTTGGCGTACGTAGCTACTATACCAGTACGATGCGTCTTCGCGGCTCCTGACAGTACAATGTGCCCACTCGCAGACCCCCGGGTTAATGAGTGGTGCCGCTTATCCTCTGGGTAACGTGGCAGCTCGAGCACCGCAAACAGGAGGAAAGAAGCACGGAATGACCGGCGGCCCCGTCGGCTGATAAACGCAGTCTGCACCGGCGGAGAGCGGTGCGTCCGTTATTGCATATCAGTGTCAGCGTTCCTCCGGTGCGGCACGTGAGACTCAACAGGCCACCGCGATAGTCGTCCGGTGGCCCTCTTCTCCTTCTGTTGGCGATCATTGACGGAGGAATAATCAGATTGCTCATCTCTGTGCTGGCGCGGGCTCCAGTGACCGCTGATCGGACCGCGCTGCGCCTCTCCTCTGGCGGCTGGAACCAGGGTTCGCACCCTCATCGCAGCAGAAGCGTCAGCAGCCGTCGCAGTTATGAATGCGTCCTCCTCCCGCGCGCGCAAGTGGACCCTGAATGGGACCAAAGATCCGCGCCGGAACGACGGGGTCGGTAGGGGCCAATAAAAAGAAAACACTCGCGCCAGAGAAAAGGAGAGAGGAAGAAAAGAAAGAAGAAAATAATAGGGACAAGAGGGGAGACTCCCGAGTGTACGTGGAAAGCTCCGGGAACCTGGAAACAATGGACGCTCATATCTTCTCGCTTTCCCGAGGTGGCGGGCTTCTCCCCTACGCCTCTGAGTAGTGCCGAGCAACGCGCTTGCCGGTTTCCTCTCATCTCATTTTTACTCCTTTTCTGCGGGGTGTCGCTCTCTTGTTGCTCTTTTTTCTTCCCTCTCACCACACTCTTCTGCGAGTGCGTTGATTGTTTATTTCCGCTAAGGGGACCGAGAAAGAGCCCAATCGCAAGTCAGGCACGCCTGCCGTTTGGAGCGAGTTAATAGGGTAAGGCAGATATACCGGAACGCCGCTTTTGCGCCGGGTGCTGGAGGACCGCATGGCCCCGTGGCCGAGCCTGGTAGCGCGCCCATTTCTAAGCGCGCGCTCCCCAGGATTCCGGAAATAGATGGAAACCGGGCGCCGGAACAGCGGTATCCGGCACGCGCGCGATATGGCAAATAATTATAATAATCATCCTCGGCAGCAGAGGTATGGGACGTGCTCTTCTCTTTGCTTTCGCCGCAGCTCTGATTGAAATGAAACGAAATGACAGCCGCATTCTGACGGCCTTCGAGTTAGCTGCAACGTATCTTGCGAGCAATGCGACGGTGCGTCCGGCTCTCCACGGTTTCGTGAAAGCAGGTTTGGTAGCTCTTTAGGCGGCTTCCTGTTTGCTTTCGTGAGACAGTGCGGCTGGCGGCGCCAACAACTGAAGAAAAATAAACGACGAGTAATGACGCCTCTCGATATGCACTTATACGATAGCCCAGAAGAGACGACATTCATCCCGACACTATAGTCGAAGAGAAGTCACCAGTGGTGAGCTGCAATGTTTCATGCGCCATGGAGAAAAATAATTCCAGCACTATTCTTGGTCGTACAGCCATAATTAAATTATGGTTACTTTTTTTTTAATTATTACCATGTTTCCTCTGCCCCCCGATCCTTCAGAGGCGACCGATGAGGCGTCGCTTTATCTCGAGTTGCGGGAATATGCTAACACAGCAGCCGCAAAAGGCGTGGAACTAAGAAAAAACTTCCGGGGATATTTCAAACTACAATTCATTAAGCACACTGAAAAATTGTCGTACCTTCATTCTGATATTTTAAGCAGCAGTCTTTAAATATCTTGGTGATAAAAACAGCGATCCATTGCTGCCATGCTTAATTTACCCAAAACGCAGAGTAATAACTCACTTTACATCCGCGGAAGATGTTTCGGTCACTTTTCTTTTTACTTTCTTTTTTGCTTCTGAGGAGAAGAAAGTCATTTTTTTTTTTGTGCGCTCCATTCATTCTATCTGCTGCTCCAAGACTTGGAGTTATTTCTTTCGCTTTTTATTTTATTTTGCCTGTGTCTCCTATGCCGTCCCACAACCGCCCTATGTTAGATTACATTCACCCGAACCGACGCACAGACGTCCCGTCTCATCGCAAAATCAGGTCTTCCCCTGAAAGCTTTATTAGGGCGGACGTGTAATTTGAGGGCGGCGCTAAAACCGCACTCGCGCCATGCCGCGCATTTTAGCCGCATACAGTGCGCTCCCGCTGGTAATAAGAACTAAGAAAAAAAAAGAAAGTTGCTGCAGTGCGCCGGGAGTTGGTTGGAAGGGGAAGAAAAAAGAGCAAAAGGGGACGTGAATAGTAGAAACAATGTTTTCCTTTTATGTCCGTTTTATGAAAACTGCCAAGCCATTTTCTCTTTCTTGTGTCTTCAAGGTATTCTTCACGCTCAGTATAAAAGGAAGCAAGTCAAAGAAGCACAAGGAAGTACATTTTTGTAGGAATAATAAAGTGGGCGGCGCAGGAGCTCTTTATGGCATTTCGAAAATTGGGGACTTTCTCCTCCTAAGGCAAACGCGGGGACTGAGATGAATAATAGAGGCGCCCGCGACTCTGGAAGTCAGCATTCAAGCGTGACCTGAGCGCGAGCATTAAGTGCTCCGACACATGAACAATGAAGACTCGAGCTCTCTCGCGCGGGGAAAGGCGCGCTGTACTTTCAAGGGAAGCGTGTTGCGCGTTTCAAGATACCGCCATGCCCGTATGTGTGGACCAAAGAGCATGCCGCACAAAGCTTGCCCATTTGTTGGCGCTGTGAGAGCCAACTGCGTATGGGTTTAAGGTCAAGATGAAACTGTAGCCGCGGTGTCTGAGTGAGGAGTATCCGGCAGGAATAAAGTGTCATGGACCAGCGAGATCCAACGCCTCTCAGAGAAAAAGGCATCGGCGTTGGTATGGCGACATCACGGAGTCGGGACAGCGGAATACGCAACCGCGACGAGCATGCAGCGAGTACGCTGCATCGATCAATGTTTTTTACAAGCGTCTGTTTTCACTGGTTGCCTTTCTATGCAGTATGAACCAACTAGCCTAGCAGTTTACTCTCCTCATTAAAATATATATCTCTCTCTCTCTCCTCAACGTTTTTTAAGAGCGTTAGCTCTCACTACCTACACTTGCCGGTTTCTTGTCCGTTTCTCCACCCCTCTCAGATTCAAGATGACGGCCAAGTCACGTGACTATGGCTACAGCATTGCATATAATTTCTTAGCTACCACGTGACCACCCATACATCAAGTCCACCACCTAATCCATCATGTATGACATCATGATTTCTCAAAGCCACGTGACCGAGGCAGGAGCCTGCATTGACTGCTATTCAATCGACCGGCCTTTTATACTTCAGCTGGAAATGGGCGTGTGTGTCGCCATCTACAATAAGCACTGGTGGCAGAATTGTGGTCCATCCGTTTGAGATATAGGATTCGCGCAGAGTCAAACAAATCGGAATCATATGGCGCGCAGGATTCTTTCCCAAGCTAAATTCTAAAATGTGCGAGGGATTCGCACACACGACCCTTTTTTCTCGTAACCGTGATGGGGTGCGACATTCGGGCTGGCGAATCAGTGGTCGTAGGGAGGTGCGAATGGTGCCAAACGAATCGATGCTTCGTGATGTACACGTTGGTATCAAAATTTAGGAGCTAGAATTAAATTCTGTAAAACTCATGTTAACGTTCTTAATTGCACGCCTGCGGCAGTCGAGCTCTTTTGTTTTTTTCGTCCTCAAGCATGATCCGCCATCCTCGTGGTTGTGATCGACAAATGAGCATCCCATGCACGTCTTGGTGTCATCTGTTCCATTTTGGACAGGCAAGGGAAAGGAGCGAACTGCTTCTGTTCGGCTCAAAATTTTGAAAACGTTATTACCCTTCGCGCTGTGGTTCGACCAATTTTCCTTTGTCCCTGCCCACCCCGCTGCTGGAACTGCGAGGGGCTGAGAGCAGTGGCCAGGACCGCTGCATGGGCGGTACAGAGAAGGTCACTGTGCACATCGCCAGTCGCGTTTTATGAACGTCGCGATTTGCGAAATGTGCGAGAAATGAAAATTGGTTCACCATAGCGTGAAGGGTGAAAGCGTTTTCAATTCTAAACACTAGCTGCAAATCTCTGATCGCAACTAGGCTAGTATCTGAAATACTTAAAAAGATAACTATCAGAAATCAGTTACCTCTCTACTTCAGTAACATTATTTGTATGCTTACTGATGTCTGCCAGCGCTGGTATTGCTATACTCCAAAAGTCATCACCGAAAGAGGCGGGCTTCCCTGATACACCTGGTATATCGGTGAGGACAGAAGTAACAAAAAAAAAAAAAAAAAAAAAACCTTTTTTTACTGATATTACCGAATGCTTGTTTCAGTAAAAAGAAAAAAAGGCTATAATTAAGTGCGAAGATGAACCAGCTCTTTCTTGAACTGATATGGTTTAGTGTCCTTCATTTTCCTGATTCGGCGTGCAGAAATGGGACTACCACTTTTTATGACGTCCGCAGCTTGACTCGTTTACTTACCGTGGTTGTTCTATAGACAAATGTTTTCCCCTGTCTTCAAAAGAATATCCTACTTACGTGCCTTGTTCATTGAAGGAATTCCACATAAACATTTTTGATGGTTAACGATGACGCACTTTCTAACACGTTAGGAACATCTGCAGCTTTTCAGTCGAGCGCGGTTTTTTACGGGAAATGGATTATGGATGTGATGGAAACAATTTCTGCGCAGTGACGTAAGCCAATCGCCATTGATTTCTAATATTTCTTTGTGTTTTTTTTTCTTTCTTTTTTGAGGATGAACATGCCCCATGCATGTTATATAATTATAGACGATTGCTCAATAATTTTATTAGGAAACATTGTGATTATGCTGTGCTCATGTATTATTTACGTTATCTTACTGTTCTCACGAATGGGGTACACTTTCCTTCCTTTTAGTGTCTCATTATGAAAGTGACATTCAAATACTAATACTTTCGTTATTTCATTTTTGGTTCTAAATCTTGAAACATTTCTAGCGCTACTGAAATAAACACAGAAAGTATATGAAATTCTGATCGTGTTTCTTTTTTTTTTTTTTTTTTACGCAGGTTTTTTTAGAAATTCGTCATCTGAAAGGTGCGACCAGGCTAGGGCCGCGGTTATCAGCTGCGGCGCTGGGGCTTGAATCCAGAGACCCCACCCAACTTGCGACATTAGCGAGTGGTGAGTAGGACGCGCTCATGCCTCGGGATCTGTGTGTTTGCATATGAGATCATTCGGCGCTTCGGACCACGAAATGCCCGCGCTTTGAAGAGGGTACATCTTGGACGTCGTTCATTCTTGACGAAATTACAAGTTGCTAGGTTCAAGCTTCATTTTGGCAGTGTCTAACAGTTGCGACATGCCGTTCCTTGTTTGCTTCTCATTATCAGAGGTAGCCTTTTGTTTCACTAAACGTAGAGAAAAGCAACTGGTATGACCCGTGACGAACTAAACTGGGCTTCGCATAAATTTGGCGCCAGAGACAACGTTCCCAGGGAACGCGGTTTTCCTGTTTCTGTAGAAGACGGTGAAATAGAGCGATTAAGAGGAAACGCGACATATAGCGCCACCGCACGACTAATTAAGCAACAAAGGTAAGCATAATGCAGTAGCCTTTCACTGTGCGCGGAACGCTAACCAAGCTGTGCGCGGGAACATCGGTTAATAAACCATCTGCACTACGTGTCGCGCACATGCTTACGCGCTGCCACTCTTGTCCTAGACGCGCCTGGGGAGTAGTAAAATATGTAGTCAGTATAACGCGGTCTACCCAAGCGCTGGCTTCGTGCACACAGTCAGGACCGGTGTGCCGCATCCTGTCCGAGTGTAGTACCCCCCTTCATAATTCTCGCCCAATTAACTTCCATGCACCGAAGCTTGTGCTGAGCGCACAAAGAGGATCGCCTATCTTACTGTTTCAGGGAAACTATCGTAAATTCTTCTCATACCACCTTTCTATTTATTAGAAGAGACCACTCGCAATGCCGACTTTTACATACGAAGAGCGACGACAGTGTGGCTGTATGCCGTCAGAGTGGTGACACAGATGTTACATTGATACCTTTGATTGCGCTCATCTTTATTTTTCAATTCGCGAGAACTCGGACAATAAAAGTTCAAGAAGAAAACGTGATGCTCCCTTCCCGATTTCTTGCATTAAGTGATATTTTAAAAGCGCATTATATGTATTACTCATTTTCGCGTTGTGAAAGAAGTAGGTAACGCCTTAATTCCTGCACACTGATCAGGATTCCCACATCAAATCATGAATAACGTCTGCACTGTGTTGTGTTCCCATAACATATATTGTTCGCCTTTGAATTCGTACGAGTAAGTGTAATAGTACGTGAATTTTTCATCTATATTTCTGTGTCGTTATATATATCATGAACAATTTTTTATAGAGTGAGAATAATGACGTCACATGCCACGAACCCCTTCGACCATGTCCTGAATTTTGCAGCAGGTTTTCTAGCGCATCATGGAACGCTCGAGAGGCTGTGGCCCTTCGCATGGGAAAAGCAAACAGGCAGCGGCCGCACAAAGGGTGGTGGTTGGGCGTGACCGGCCTGGGATGCTGCTCGCAGGTGTCCGCTCTGCTAATTGAACGAGCGGCGGTTACCGCTTCCCAATGCCCTGCACCAAACTGCGGCGAGACGCGGAGCATGGTAGACGCGCTGTTATTTTGAACCGGGGCGGAATAGAAACGTCAGCGCCGCAGCATCCCTCCCCGGTCCGGCTTGGAAGCAGCTCCGCGCCGTCGTCATTAGCCGCTCGCGTTTATTTTTGCTGGCCGCCGGCCGGGCCGCGCGGCTTAGCCGGCAACTTTCGGCCCGGCTATACGACCCGTTCTCGCACCGGAGTGGAAGGCGCGCTCTGTTTCATTGGAAGAAGCCAGACAGACATCGTGAGATGTCAGCGGCAGGGCGTTGACTTCTGGTCAGATGGGTGCGTAGAAGAACGTTGTGCCCCTTTCGAGTGAGCGCATTTCTGGCAGGCTGACATCCGGTGTATAGAACTAGTGGGACAGCTCTCGTAACCAGCCCCTTAGCAGCGTAACATTTCTGGTTTGGTTTGGTCTGTGGGGTTTAACGTCCCAAAGCAACTCAGGCTGTGAGAGACGCCGTAGTGGAGGACTCCGGAAATTTCGACCACCTGGGGTTCTTTAACGCGCACTGACATCGCACAGCACACGGGCGCCTTGCTTTTCGCCTCCATCGAAAAGCGGCCGCCGAGGCCAGTATTCGATCCCGCGTCCTTGGGAACAGTAGTCGAGCGACGTAACCACTGCGCCTCCCCGGCGGGGATAACATTTCTATTACAACAGTTCAGTATACTAGAACACTAAAAGGCCCGGTTGCTACCAATGGAGCCAGCATGGACCTTTTCGCCCCCCCCCCCCTCCCCCCTCCTGATTCATCGAAGTAAAACTAGTTATGCCAGCTGGTGCCGCTCCGTTCTTCACAAAATAGTGCACAAAATGATTTCCGGGAAAAGAAAGGCGCACAACTGCCGCTGAATCTCTTCTCTATCAATTGACACAATTGCGCTAAAAAGCAACAATTAGTTTTGTTTTGTTTCTAAACCATCACTGTTTGCAGTTTTCTACGCCCCGTGGATCTCCCAAGTAAGTGGGTCGTTTTCCCAACACTTACACTAGAAGTGATTACCGCATATTTGAGGCGGAGACGCCCGATGGTCGAGTCGGCAGCCCCACAGGCAGTTTCGGGTCCCGGCTCTTTTTGATAATCTCAATAAGCTTGCCAGTGCTTGAATCTGCAGCAGGAAAATCGTTCATAAGACTCGTAACCGCAGGCAGGTGGGCGGCGATTCGCAGAAGGCCCAGCCGGATGTGAACTGCGCGCACCACCGCTCCATTGCAAGGAGGCAGGCCAGTGCCAGGAGCGGAGCGGTTCCTCACCACGTGGGCGGGGACGAGTGACTCTGGCCGAGGTGAGCCGAGCAGGTTAATTAGAAAACGGCGCCATCAAAAGCGCTCTCGGGCCTCATCACGCTGATTATTCGTCGCGTTGGCGATAGCGCCGCCGAGGCGAGAGAGGGCGGCGCAGTGCATCGCCGCGAGACACGCAGAGTCGGCCAGTGAGGGGACTGCTGCGATGAGTCGCCGCGCGGAAACGTGAGGCTCGGCCAGCGACAAACGGACGACGGGGATTATTAATGAGGCCGCAGCTTCTGCCAGAGACAACTAATCTTTCTTCCTCGCTGTCAAACGTGCGCTGGTCGGCGGGCCGCGTAGGCTAAAACTAGAAGAAAAGCGGGTAATATACTCAGTGGCCTCGCTTTCTTTCGCGCTGGCTGAACTATAATATGAGCTGTAAAGTGAAATTGAGAGCACATACGCCACCGAAGACAAAATAAAGGCGCGGAGAGTATACAAAGCATGGTACGGTTGCAGCGATGAGCGCCTCAGAGGGAAAAAATAAAGCCAGAGAAATTGCGTGAAAATTATTTTTTATACCTGCTAGCGGAATTTCGTTGGCAGTCTACACCACGATATGAAGAACAAGGTGTATATATAAAAAAAAAAAACAGCTTTTTCATATCAACGCTACAATTTTTTTTTCCATTTTATTAGGCGTACAGTGTTCAAAACACGCGCAGTGACTGCCTGGGTCGGCCCACGAAGGCGGTCTATAATCGGTTTTATTGTAGAACACCATTCAAAAGGGAGAAACATAGAGCACTTTTTAAAAGGCCCGCAGAAAACGCCACATGACTCCACCTACATTAAGGTGCCATACAAACGATCAACTATGAAAATACACAGAAACTCGGAAGTTGAAATAAGTATCATATGACACAGTAATGCACATCTTTTGCCCAACAAATAACGTAATATATCGAAATAATTTAAACAGGGGCACCTAAAGGTAAAACAAAAGCCTTTTAATGGGAACCTATATTTGCTCCATATTTTGGCGTTAAGGAACACAGTTATAGATCTTCGAACCATCATTCATTGAAATGAAGATGAAGTGTAATGGCATGGGGAAACTAAAGCTATAGAGATGCTGCAGCCGCGGTAGGACGCACGCTCGTGAGAGAGAATAGAATAGAAAGGCAGGGAGGTTAACTAGGCGATGCCCAGTAGGCTATACCCTACGCGTGGGGAGGAAACGCAGGGAGAAAAAGGAAAGAAAGAGTGCCAAGGAAAGGAGTATGTCACGTATCCAAAGATCTATAGTAAAGGAGGGGTATAGAGTGTACACTAAACGCCTTAAACTCAGCCCCGAGTACTTTAAACATAAGGAGCGCCTTCACTGCTTTCCTGTCTAATGGAGATGTCGTCGAAGGGCACATAATCTTAGCTTGTGTAAGAGGGCGAGAGTCTAAGCGGCGGAGTGTAGCAGCCAAGAAGGCACGCTCACGCCCAAATTGAAGGCCGTCACAATGTATGTGCGCAATCGTTTCAACACACCCGCACTGCTCACACGTTGCAAAGTCTGCCTTTCTCATGAGATGGGAATAGGCGTTTGTAAACGCCTCGTAGCCACAGGCGACGCAACACTGTAGCATCCCAACGGGGGAGGCCGAGTGGTATCTGCAATTGAAGTAACTGGTCAAAGTGGTTCGAGCGGGACGTCCAGCCTCCAGGCGTAGACCACGACTGTCTAGTCACGTTTCGGGCGATCAGTGGAAGATGCCTTGCTGCGTCGGCTCTTGTGAATGGTATCTCGCTAATGTTGGTTGTATCGTGAGCCGATCGAGTAGCATCGTCAGCTAAGTTGTTGCCAGCAATTCCACTATAGCCTAGTATCCAATTCGTGACCCTCATGTGATGCCTGGCGGTGCAGATGTCGAACCTCCGCTACAAGTTGCTCATAGTCGCCATCGTTCAAACCCGATTGAAGAAATTGTAGGGCAGGTTTAGAATCACCGAACAAAGCCCATTTTTTAGGAGCTTGTTCATGAGTATACTTTACAGCAGCACGAACTGCGGTCAGTTCCGCTCCAGCAGAGGTAGTCTTATGCCAAATTGGATGGTAAATGTTTGATTGTCTGGCAGAAACGACGACGACGCAGGCAGAACTAGTAAGGGCCACCGAGTACGGTCCCAATAGTCGTTGCATGAACAGTGTCCGTTGCTGAAGGACATGAAGAGTAGAAGTTATAACATGTGTGAGTAAATTTGGAAGCATATGCACTTTCTAGTAATCTTTACTATGTAAGCGGTATTCAAAGGTATCACGCTCATATGAATGAATGCTCAGCTCAATGACTGATTACAAGAAATATAGTAGGGCTAAGTCACCAGTATACTATAACTCAAAATAAAGAGTATGCAAAATACACCGAGACATTCCGATGCTCGTAGTAATGCGTAACACCTGCAGACGAAATCTGACCGCATACCGCGCACATTATATTGTACAGCATACATTAGGCATTTGTAATGTCTCCACACTTCTGGAAGCTTATTTACTTTAAGTGGGACAACAAATCGGCCCAAGGCGGACTCCTGCGGTACATCGATTAGAAGTTGCTTACCGACAGAGATGGGATTGGTTTCCTGTCACTTATATTTCGCATGTGAAACTGGCTTCTTCACGATGTCAGATCCCCGGGTGGTCTAAGTTGATTCGGAGGCCACACTATACGACCTCCCTGATTGCCTGACTCGCTTTGGGACGCTAACACCCATAAACCATAAGGCGCAACGTGCAAACTTACAATAAAATCAAAGTTATAAATGCTATTGAGCACAATTTTATGACTAATATCTGTTGAAAGCTTCACGCATAATCACCCTATCATACTCTGTAAAGTTGAGTCAAGAAAGGTCGCTGTACAAGTGAACCTCTTGGTTTTAAAGAGGCAGTAAATAGAATTTATTCTCCTTGAAGACAAAATCAAGGTTTCAAGGAGTAGATAATTTTCTCGTTTGAAACATATGTCTGGACAAAACCGCCAAGTATTTGGAATAAACAGCGCGAATGACGAGGACGAAGATGAGGACACGAACACTGCGCTGACTGTCAACTTTGACAGTCAGCGCAGTGTTTGTGTCCTTCTCATCTTCGTCCTAGTACTTCGCGCTGTTTACTCCAAATAACCAACCAACTAGCCTGCACTTCAACGCTTGTTAACCGCCAAGTATATTTGGCTTACTTCGTTAAATACGTAGTACCCACTATATGTTTTTCTTACATTATTCATATAATCAGGTGCGTTTTCGGAGGACTTATAAAATGTTTCCCATCATCCAGGGACACAGCTGCGTTTTACAGTTCTTCTTGTTCATGCATAAGATGTTCTTTATCGTCGTGGATATTATCTTGCTAGTGAAGTTATTGCGATTAGTATGAACTTCAAGGTCGACGGTAGCGCAAGAAAACTCTGTTAGTCCTAATGTACTGGGAAGCACAGTGTAATCTATAGCCTTACGTACGATGAAGGACGAAGATGTTTGAATATTCCATATATTACATTTTTCAACAAAAAAATTACCATAAAAACAGCTGTGGATCAAGATCGTGTATTGCTGTATGCGATGACGCTCAAAGGAAGGCACACAGCAAAGAAAACGAAGGGGCATCATCGACACATACATGCATGTGACCCCCTATAGAATCACTGCAATATACCAGCGCTCAGACAGAATCAATATTTGCGTGTATAGATAATTATTGCGTATGGATAAAGCAATATTAAATACGTTAACAACTTACAACAAGGCAGCAATCCGCTTAACCCATCGGAACTTCAAGATATATAAGAAAAAAAAAAGTTTAAAATGCATTGATATGCAACGTCAGTTACATTTGAGAGTTTATAATCATGCTTTTAATGTTCGAAATATTCTGCTAGCTACTTCATCTTACACAAGTTAGAGCGATCCACCACAGTCTCCGCGTGCTCGCTAGTTCTTTCGAAAGGTTCACAACCGACTCATTTGGTTAAGTCGCGGCGGTCTAAATCATGCTTCAATAAATTCAGGCAGCAAGTAGACACACAGCTTTACATATTCACCACGGAAAAAAAGATATAACTTGAGATATCCTGACACCAGAGCCTTGTATACCAACACTCTAACAGCGAGGCCGGTCTGCTGTAGCGCTATACGTTCGAGCGGCGCATGCATTCGAGATTATTTCAATGTCAGTTTAACATTAGTAACAGCCTCCAGGGCGCCACCGTCGCTGACGGCGGAGGAACAGTTGAAAGCATGCTTGTAATGTTTTTTTTTTTTTTTTTTTTTTTTTGGGGGGGGGGGTTTAACGTCCCAAAGCGACTAAGGCTATGAGAGACGCCGTAGTGGAGGACTCCGGAAATTTCGACCACCTGGGGTTCTTTAACGTGCACTGACATAGCACAGCACACGAGCGCCTTGCTTTTCACCTCCATCGAAAAGCGGCCGCCGAAACCGGGATTCGATCCCGCTTCCTTGGGAACAGCAGTCGAGCGCCGTAACCACTGCTCCACCCCGGCGGGGCATGCTTGTAATGTAACTTAGCTGAAAGCCTCTACTTAACGAAAACAGGTTATTCACAAGTGATAAAAAATATCACCTTAATGAAAAGAAAAAAAAATGTTTCGGTTATTACAGGACGGAACAGCCTCCTTATTTTTTCATTTGACATCGTTTTTAGTTATTCATGAGTTAAGAATGACAGTTCACATACTCCTTTGCTCTTTCTGATAATATAGACATTGCATACCACGGCAATTAAATATCAATTACAGTAATGCTTTGGAGGTAATTTGGCATCTTTGCCCACGCTCTTCTTGAAACAGAAAGCATATTTATACGTCAGTTTATGCTGCGAGAGCGAAGAACAGTACAGAATAAGAAAGATGCAACACCAGCGGCACATTACATGAAAAGTTAAGATTCATTCCTAATGGGAGCATAATCGATGCAAGCGCAG
The DNA here is from genome assembly GCF_055883805.1 of Amblyomma maculatum. Classification (NCBI taxonomy): domain Eukaryota; kingdom Metazoa; phylum Arthropoda; class Arachnida; order Ixodida; family Ixodidae; genus Amblyomma; species Amblyomma maculatum. The sequence continues at coordinate 54,817,547 of NC_139344.1, forward strand.
TGGGCTTTCTAAACAATACTCCCTCCGTATACTGGCCAGCAACTTTTTTATTCCGCTAATGCGCCTCAAAAATTAAGAATTCTCTCAAACGTATACTTAAGTTTAAACATTTTAAGGACTGCCGCGTACGTCTTTAAGCTCTCCCTAATATGTGCAGGTGGGCCATGATCGCAACTTCTACCGCTCTTAGCTAATCATGCAAAATGTATTGGTTGTCTTGTGGTAAAAAAAAAAATAAAAATAAATGAAGCGTTTATTTCTTGTTTTCTAGCATTTTTTTCCATCGGCTATTAACGCTTTTCCTTCGCAGCGTCCTGTTTATTAAGCCACTTATTTAATGTTTGACAGAATGAAGCGTAGAAGCTTTCGGAATTTAAAATTCATTGCGAAGCTTCTGAATCTAGTTTCTGGAAAGTGCAGCGGCCATGGGCTGCTTTAGAAATGAAGGGTTTAGAATGAGCGCGCGCGCAAAAGTAACAAATGTTCCGTTCCCTCTTCACGTTTTTTTTTTTTTTCGCCCACTTGCTCGAACACGAGCAGAAAGGCACAAAAAGACGAAAAAACAACAACGGGGGCACTGTTTTGAAAATTCTTACCCTCCATACACACAAAATAGCGGGGAGAGAGAGAGAGACAGAGAGGAGGGGGGGGGGGGGGGGGGGGTCCGGAATTGTCACAGCGTCGGCCTGCTCCGGAAAATAAAAGGGAGAGGAAGAGTAGAAGATAAGCAAACGAAGGAAGAGCAAGATAGGAGGGAGGCTTTCAAAGTGACGCTTAACATTGACAGTCTATTTCGTCAATGAGAGTATATCTAGTTGCACAGCGGTACGTGGGACAAAGCTGCGCGTTATCCACGAAGAGAGCCGCAGCGGAGATATCCAGATTACTTTTGACCGCCCGGAGTTTTTTACGATGCACTGATGTCATCGCACAGAGCAAAGCCGGTTTCGTATCTCGGCGCCGAGATTAGATTGATTCGACTCCTTGTGCTCAGTCGCCGTACGCCAAAACCACCGCGACGAAATTTCATGTGCACGGAGCATGTTCATCTTATTGACTACAGAGTACACCCTGGTAGGAGAATTTTAGCTCTCGTAAGTAAGCATACGTACCGGTGCGGACAGAAGCAAACGGAGCACTCGATTTGCTTCTGAAGTTTTTCCCGCGATGCATAATTGAAGCTGGCAGTCGTGGTATCTGCGAACAGGTAGTAGACGCCAGTGCCCTTTCATTTGGACAATTATTGTTTTCTTATCTCCAGTGCAGGAAGCGTGATTTTAATTTGAAGGAAAAAGCGTGCTGCGTTTACTTATGTCCGCACCTGTACATCCTGGACCGGCCCGCATAAAACGTGGCAATGTTATTCTAATTTAATTCCCTTTTGACCCTGTCCTTACGCACGCAGCCCTTATCGTCGGGATCAGAACGCCGGCGCGACTTGAATTTCTATATTATACCTGACTTGAGGTCGTGTTTTCTTACATCTTTTTGTCGTTCAACTTTCTTTTTCGCCTCTTTGCCATTGGTCAGTTTCGCATTTGATTAAAGGCTGTCTCCTGACGTCAGTGGGCGCATAGAGCGATGTATTGTCGCAGAAGTATGGATAAGGTCATTGTCGCCATACCATTTAGGTAAGATCCACATGATGTGGCCATGATTTTTTTTTAATTAATTCGATTGTCCATTACAATTGGTAGCTACCGTCTTTATTGTCGACCTAACAGCTAGCAGATAGCGTGAATGGCCGGTATTGAAGAAGCAGCTGGCTGATGGTACAGACGCAAAAAACAAAAAAAAAAAATGTTTCTCACAAAATCCGAAGGCTATTCATGTTTCATCCCTGCAACATTTATTCGTTTCTTCACGACGAAGGTGGGCATCCACGTTAGCTTACCAAAAAGAATTCAAGTCAAGTTCTTTTCATACGGCACTAGAGCAAGTAAAATGATTACGAGGGCTCTGAAGTCTGCTTCAGTGGAGAAATGCGAAACCGTTAGCGTTTGTTGCTGCTGATTATCCTGGACTACGCGACACCTTATCATGCGGCTCCGGTTTGACGTCATCCCTTTTTATGACATCCTGAATCAAATGATCCGATGTGACGTCATCACATTTCTGGAGGTCATCCTGAATCACGCGGCACTTCTTTATTATGACTTAGTCATGACGGGGCATGGTTAGTATGAAGTTACGAATAACGCACATGACGATACATAAGCCATTTCGTCCTCGCCGCGGTGGCGCAGTGGTTAGAACGCTCGAGTGCTGAGGACGCGGGATGGAATCCCGGCCGTGGCGGCAGCTTTTGTACTGTGAAAAACTGCGCCGAAATTAACACACCACAAGAAAGAAGACCGGACAAAGGCGCTAGCCCAAGAAACGGTATTAATGCGGCAGCTTTTCTATGGATTCGAAATGCAAGGCGCCCGTATACTATGCAATGTCAGTACACGTTAAAGAACACGAAGTTGTCGAAATTTCCGGAGCCCTCCACTACGGCGTCTCTCATAGCCTGAGTCGCCTTGGGACATTAATCCAATCCAATGAACTTCTTATACTATATCATGACACCACATGACTATAGTCATGATTATCTGATTGTTACAACCTCATATGACTATTAGGCTATATGACTTAGCAAAAGTTAGCATAGCGCTACTGCGTACGATTATATATAACTGATGACGCGACATACAGCTTCGTATGACATTATGTGACTTTTTTGAACCACGACTTCAGGCAACACAAGCTGCGAGCACCTCCGGCGACGGCTTTACCTTCTCGGCGTTTCCTTTATATAATAACGTCCTACATCACCAAAGAGCGCTACATCAGATTAAATACTACTAATTTAGGTTCGCCTTCCTTTCGCATTATGATAGATGAATTTCATTTCTCCAGAAGTAAAAGAGCAAATTCATCTAACTATTATTGCATGCTGAACTGTGAGGCAGGCGAAACGAGCTTTCTTACTTTTTTCTGAAGTCTCTTAGGTCGGGTTGCCTATTTTTACCTTGTGCGTGTCATATCGCCTCTAGAAGTTGTGACACCACTGCCACCCCCCCCCCTCCCCCCTTCGAAAAAAAAAAAGTAACATTTCTAGCGCTGGAGTATAGAGAAATACGTGTAGAAGTCTTATCGATGAAAAACAAGAAGACTCGTAGCCATGTTGTTTACCATGAATAGCTTTGCAACTTCCGATGATGCATCTGAAGAGGTGTCAAGGCATGATGCACGAATATATTCGCTGGCTTATATATTTTTTTTTCATCGCTTTTTTTTTTACAACCCTCACTTTCTCGGTGACTGCCATTTCCTTGTTGACAGAAGCGAACTACAGAAAAGAAGGACATAAAGAAAGCTGAACGATCGCGTACGGTTTGCAATTCCCAGGATTCGGGAAGCGTGCTGGAAGCGTGGTGTCGATGCGTCTTGGCGGAAAAGACGAGGCCATTCATCATGTCGTCACCTGGGCGTCCTGCTCGAGCGCGTCCGCTCCTTCTCCGACGCCCCTCTCCCGCTGCTGCGGGCGCAGCCGCACGCCCACGGGCCGGGCCGGGCGCGCTTGGAGAGTCGCCGTCGCATCCGGTGGAGACCGACAAGGGGCTGCCCGGGCCAGTTTTTCGAGCCGTGGCGAAATGCATGCATTGGATGGCCCATTTGCAATTACCACACCCCGATCATTAGTGCCATGATTTATTCCTTCGGGGCTCGCGCCACCGCCGCCGTACAACTGCGCGACGTGCGTATCGAGCAGGGAGACCCAGGCGAGCGCTGGGGACCAGCCATTGGCACCAGCCGCGCCACCGGCGGTGAAGTCAGTTCTACGCGCACTCCCTCGCGGCTCTGCCCTTTTCCCCTGACCTCTGGCCCCGTCTGTCGCAGTTAGATTTAACCGTATCTCCCCCTCCATTTTCGTTTTTCAACTCTATAGCGCCGCTTATTATTAAGTTCGTTTGACAGGGGACGCAAAGCTTCGGTTTTCCTACTGCCTTTGGCAATCACTTAAGACGTGTTTCGATGGCTTGGAATGTTTCTGCAATGGAATACCACTGCGCCCTTAGTATTTAGAACAATGAAGTTATTTCCTGGTTTCCCTTGATCACTACTAAAATAGTAGCTAGAGATTAAGCTTAAGGCAGGCAGTGAGGGTGTAGCATGTCACTTGTTAACTGAAAGACGACGAGAGACTGAAGAAGGATGCGTCCACTCCGAATAGCTGTGTTGTTTTCCACGGGTTAACAACAGAAACAGAATGGAAGTACATGACTTAACGTACAAGTTTGTTTTTTTCTCACTATGTTTTACTTCTTGGCAGAGGTCCTTGAAGAGTCAGTTAAAACATATATCCGATGCGAATGGTTGGCTCTGGGAGAAGTTTTAAAAGAAAATAAAGAATCCACATAAATGTTTAATCCAATAATTCAATACCTCTCTATAGATGCCATTCTGTGCCTTCATGCTGTGAGAGATGCTCTGAAAATTTGCTAACTTCTCAACAAGCGAATCATTCTCACCGGTTATCTTGGTCCTAAAGTTTGAAGGTGAGCGCCCCAGAGAAGTGAGGTAAAACGTTATGAAAGGACAATGAGTGATGGGACATGGGCAGGTTGGTAGGATCCCATAGTTCAGAGCTGCGCTGGCGTTTGCTGTTTCAAGGATCAGGTGGACGATCGTTAGTTGGACGACCAAGGCTTCGCTGGATAGCGCCGCCTCCCACTGCTCGCACGTGTGCTCTGCATAAGGCAATGAGTGCGTGGTTTTGCTATGCACCCATGCGGAAAAGAGTGGGGCAGGCTCCACACCAGTGGCCAACAGAGCTGTAGTGGGCGGGGTGTATCTTACTCCTGACATGTAAGCTAGGATAAGTGTTAGTTTGGATGAGGCGCTAGTCACTATAACCTCGGCTGTTGTCACTTTCTTTTGTGGCGGAAGTGATGCGGTTTTTGAGGAGCGCATTCTTCTCGCCTACTGAATTAACAAGCTGGGTACATTTAAACAGATTCAACTCTTGGATTTGTTCCGAGAGAAAAAAAAATACCAACTTCTATTTGATGCATTCTTCTATTATTTACTTGTTTATTAATTTTTTGTAGGGGAGGGGGTTCGGAATGCGAGAGCTGAATAAATGAGCAGAATATTACATCGTAGCGTTGTCCGGAGTTCTTGGGAACAACGACCTGAAATCCTTCGTTCTCTTTCTAGGTACTTTTTCTCCCTTAATCCTGGCTTCAGCTGCGTCCCAGCTGTTCATGTACTGCTTAGGCAGTCGCTATGTTGGCGAAGCGTTTTCAGGCGGGCTTCTGTGGCGGTCGCCCAGCTCTTCGTACCGAGACAAGCGTGGGAACACGAAGAGAGCAAGGAGGCAAAGAAAACAAAAACGCGCCTTCGAAGCTGTATACACTTGGATGTTTCCCTGTGGGCGAAAGTCTCCATCTAATTGGATTACGCCCAGATACAGATTGCCGTGGGAGCCGAGTCGGCGGCGGCGGCTCGGGATGACCCAATACCGCGCTCCTAATCCCTTCCTGGATTAGACTGGATTAGGGCCCGGCCGGAGGAAGACGTTCCTTTCGTCGTCGCCGTCGGCGCTGCCTCTCCTCTCCGCCGGTACTTCGGCAAGAGAGAGAGAGGATGGTTCCGTTCTGCGGTTTCTCTCCGCAGAGGCCGTGCGCTCCGGGGCTCTCTTCCTGTCCGCGGCCCTCTTTCATTCCCTGCCGCGCAGGGCACTACTGCTGCCGAGTGCGTTTTGTCTGTTCGCGCGTGCCGAGTCAGCTCCGAAGGAGCGGCCGCCGGCTTGAGCCTCAGCAACATCGGAAAGACGGGCTTCGTCGCTGCTGAGTGGGGCGCGAGAACAGCCGCCGAAAAAAGGGGAAAAAAATATAGTAAAGACGGCGAGCCTCTCTGCAAGCTCGGGCGCACAAAGTGGTCCGGCCCCTTTCAGCTGGCTTCTGCGGCCAAGATTTGTTCTTGCAGGTGCACTTTGTTGCTGGACACTCCGTGGCGCGGAACGCGCACAAATGCAGTTCTACCTCGACGATTTCGAACTCGGTGAGAGCTTCATAGCGCGGTTTCTCTTCTCTCGTTTTGTTTTGTTGCGCTTCTTTATTTCTTTTTAATTGATGAGTGTCTTCGTCTCTTCTTGAAGAGCCAGCTGAAAATGATTTGGTGTTACGACCAAGCATCCGCAATTGCGCGCTCTATTGTTCGCCTGTGGGCATGGATAAGTTTTGTGAATATGTGGTGATGGTCCAATGGCTCTAAGTGAGCCTGTTTCCAGGAATCCTGTTTTGTAAGCATGTTTTGCTTTGTGGACAACCTGCAAATGCCAAATTGACCTTGTCAAGAGAACGTCTGGAAAAACACAAAGAAACGTCCCCCTGCGGGAAATAGCAGGAAGTGCTTTCTTTCTTTTGTTCACCCTTCCAGTCGAGAAGTGCTATCCTCCAGTGATGAATGCCTCCTATCCAAAGGAGACGACAGAGTGACATGTCCGCTGACGAGCAGGACAAGAAAGGAGCATGACTCATACGGCCATTAAGTGATTTCCCGGGAATGCAGGAAAGATTTGCAATTGTCGAAAAGGGACCATGTTGGGAGCCCTATGCGGCGCCACGTGCACTCGGGTTTCTGAGAAGTAAAACCCCTTGTCAGAACCAGCCTGTGGTTTCTTTGCTGAAGAATAGAAATGTACCTCCTCTCCTCGCCGTTCCCAAGCTTTTCCCGCCAACAAGTGATCACGCCCAACGAATGAATGCCGGACCAGTCAGTGCTTCAGACCATCAGTGCAGTGATGTGTTCGATTGGATGCCGATACCTGAGGGGCGTGCCCTGGATTTGGTAGGTCAGCATCTTCAGAGAGGGGCTGGACATAGGGGGTTTTAAGGACGCTGCAGAGCACGAAATGTCGCTCTGGGCCCTGGGTAAACGGCTCATCCAGTCGCTTCTCGCTATGAACTCTTATCGCTTGCCATTTTGCTGATGTACCCTTCTTTTTCGTGTAAATAATCTTGTAAATAAGTTTCTCAAAGTGCCATTAAACCTGCTTGTACATATTTCACCAACTTCGAAGATTCAATCCTGCTTCAACCCCGAGTCTCTGCACGCTACCAAGTGAAGGCCGGGTCGACGTAGCCCCAGCGTCACGACAACTGGTGATCAGCGGTGGGATCTGAATCTACAAGCCACAACAACTGGTGCCCAGCGTTGGGATCTGAATCTACAAGCCACAACATCTGGTGATTGGAGGTGGATCTGAAGCTACAAGCCACAACATCTTGTGATCGGAGGTGGCATCTCAAGCAACAAGCAGGAGCAACAATCGGCCAACAAGAGAGCAGCTCGGAACATCGATCGCATGTGTGGGTGAGTGCTTGGCTTTTCTTCTGATGTGGACCAGGTTCTAGAACAGGGTTAGATTTTAGAACTGGTAAAAAGAGTGTGGAAACGCCTTTAGGTTTGGTAGTTTGCACAGTTGTTTTGGAAGTAGCCGACACTCGGAGCGATCATGGACCTACAAAAGCTGCAGAAACCGGAACTGTTGCAATTGTGTGAGGAATTGGGAATTGATACAAGTGGTTTGGCACGAAAACCTTTGATTATAAAGGCAATCACAGATTTGGGAACCGATGATGAGGAGCTCAGTGAAGCATGGAACCTCATCGGTCAAAAAAAGGAGCAGCTCAGACAGCAGAAAGAGCGGGAAAAAGAGGAAAAGGAGCGGGAAAAAGAGGAAAAGGAGCGCGAACGTGAGAGGGAAAGAGAGGCAAAGAAGCTAGACATTGAGCTCCGGAAATTAGAACTAGAGTTGAGCAAGAGGTCGGGCGATTGTCCCCAGCTAGCGGTACCTCTTCTCAACAAGGAGACAGATTTCAAGATGTCAAAGTACATGCAGCCATATGTGATATCAGGGGATATCGGTCTGTATCTGGCTAACTTTGAGCGAACTTGCGAAAAACTGTCCTTCCAGCGAGACACTTGGTCTCAGAGATTATTGACGGTTCTGCCCTGCGAGGCAGCGGAGGTTGTCGCGCGGCTAAGCAAGGAGGACGCGGACAACTACGAGAAGGTCAAAGCTTGCCTTCTGAGAAAGTATAGGCTTAGCGCCGAGGCGTTCAGACAACGTTTTCGGAACGCTACTAAGTCCAGGGACGAGAGTTACCCTGAATTCCTGTACAATTTAAGAGTAAATTTGGGCGAGTGGCTAAAGAGCACTGATTCCTACAGTGATAGGGACGCTGTAGTCGAGCGAATTCTTTTGGAGCAGTTTTATAACTGCCTCCCAGAAAAAGAAAGAAATTGGTTACAGGACCGAGGCGAAATTAAGTCGGCAACTGAAGCTGCCGAACTCATTGAGGAGTATGCTTCGCGCCGACAATTCAGCAACCCAGCAGTGGATAGGCCCCGCGATCCCAAGTTGAGGGTGAATAACCGTCAGGAAAGGCACTTTGCTAGAGTTGGAAACGAAGAAATGAAGGTTTCTTCAGGCAAATTCCCTAGAAAGGACGGCAGTGAGAAAAGTGGGGAAGTGACCAACGCACAGAACACAAAGAATAAGCTTGAGGCTAGGAAGCCGCTCACATGCTTTAGGTGTAATGAGCAGGGTCACATTGCCGTCAACTGCCGGAAAGAAAAGATTGCTTTCTCGTATGTCAGTGACTGCGATGAAAATATGCAGCTTTTAGAACCCTACCTGCATGACCTAGTAGTCAACGGGAAGCCTTGCAAGGTACTGCGCGATTCGGCCGCAACGATGGATGTTGTCCATCCGGCGTATGTGTCGCCTTCCGACTATACAGGACAGTGTGCGTGGATCCGCCAGGTAGTGGAGGAACAGAGTGTGTGCTTGCCGATCGCGAACGTGGTCATCGAGGGCCCTTTCGGCGAATTAACAACCGAGGCTGCCGTTTCAGGAAAGCTTCCTAAGTGCTATCCGTATTTGTTCTCCAACAAATCGGACATGCTGCTGCGAAAGAGGGGCATCCTTTTCGGAGACAGAGTTGTGCAAGCCTTAACACGTTCAAAGGCGCGAGAACTAGCTACACTGCTCATTCCAGAAAAATCCACAGCGGAGGAAACGGCAGTTAAAACAGTGGTAAATGCGGAAGATAGCAGGTCAGAAAACTTTGAGAGCGAGGCATCTCAGATATGTCAACTTGAAAGTGAGCTTGATGAGACGCGGAATGAGGACGTTCTTGAGAGTAACCTCTTGCCGCCAGTGTCTAGTAATCTCACGAGACTTTTAAGTGGAACCCGAGAGGACTTAGCTATAGAACAAGCCAATGATCCCAAGATACAGGAGATCAGGGAGCGCCACCGCGCCACTAAGACAGCAAACAATATTTCTTTCGAGATGAGAAAGGGAGTGCTGTATCGCTTATTCAAGGATAAGCGCGGAGTAGAGCGGGACCAATTAGTCATTCCCCAAAAGTACCGCGGAGACTTACTGCGACTTTCCCATGGCAGCTCGTGGTCATGTCACCTTGGAATAAGGAAAACAAAGCAGAGGCTGTTGCGAGAATACTATTGGCCTGGATGTTTTAAGGACACGGAAAATTTTGTACGATCATGCGACACGTGCCAGCGGGTTGGAAAGGCGCAAGATAAGTGGAAAGCTCCGATGGTGTTAGTACCAATCATTACCGAGCCGTTTCACCGGTTAGTAATAGATGTAGTTGGGCCACTTCCTGTGACAGAGTCAGGGTACCGTTATATCCTCACTATGTTATGCCCAGCCACAAAGTTTCCAGAGGCTGTTCCGCTGCGCGAGGTGACGTCCGAGAGTGTAGTGGATTCGCTGCTGTCAGTGTTTGCACGAGTTGGATTCCCTTCCGAGGTCCAAAGTGATCAGGGTAGCGTTTTCACGAGTGTCCTCACCACCTCATTTCTCGAGCGATGCGGCATTAAGGTAGTGCATAGCTCGATCCATCATCCGCAGAGCAACAGCGTAGAAAGATGGCACTCTGTTCTCAAACGAGTCCTGAGGGGACTGTGCTATGAAAACAAGCGCGAATGGGATACCTGCCTGCCTGCAGCGCTTTTCGCTTTGCGGTCAGTGCCGCACGAATCCACTGGATTTAGCCCAGCCGAGTTGGTGTACGGAAGGTCACTGCGCTCACCTTTGCGAATGGTGCGCGAAGCCTGGGAGGGGCGCGGAGAAGACCCAACAGTAGTAGAATTTATTCTGAACCTCTTGAATCGCTTACATAACACTAAGGAACTCGTTGAGGCCAGCATGAAGTCAGCCCAGGCTCGTTCCAAGGTGTACTATGATAAGACAGCCCGTCAAAGGACGTTTTGTATCGGGGACCAGGTGATGTTGCTGAGAAGTTCAAGGCAGAATAAGCTCGAAGTACAGTGGGAAGGACCGGCTGAAGTCGTTGCAAAGCTTTCTAACACTAACTACGCAGTGAAAATTCCCGGTAGGCGTAAAGAAGTGCGCATTTATCATTGCAATCTTATGAAGCCTTATGTGCAGAGGGAAGCCGTGGTAAATCTAACGTTAAACCTTCCCGAGGAGATGGGGGACAACTTGATTTGCCTCAGCGGAAAGGGAAGCAACGCTCAGGAGCTTCTCAAAAAGACGGAGCAGAGAGGAGAACTAAAGAAATCCCAGCTGTCCGATCTGGGCGAGATAATAACAGAGTTTGAGGCCTGCTTCGTGGACAGGCCAGGCAGAACTGATTTGACTGAGCACGATATTGAGCTGACTTCAGACGTGCCAGTGCGACCAAGGTGCTACCGATTTTCTCCAAGGCAAAGAGAAATTCTGGATAGGGAAGTAACTCGCATGCTGGAATTAGGAGTAATAAAACCCTCGGAAAGCGATTATGCTTCGCCTATGATCTTAGTAGAAGCTCCAGGTAAAGACCCTAGGCCTGTGGTAGACTACCGAAAGCTAAATTCTCTCACCAGGGATCAAGTGTATCCTATTCCGAATATTGAGGAGAGAGTAGAACAGGTCAGTAGAGCGGCATATGTGACTACGCTGGACCTTACTCGAGGATACTGGCAAGTACCGCTCACTGAACGCGCCAGCAGATACGCGGCTTTCGTCACTCCGACGGGCAGCTACCAGCCAACAATGATGAGTTTCGGGCTCAAAAATGCTCCATTTTGTTTTTCCCGACTCATGGATAGGGTTTTAAAGGGGTGTGAAACATTCGCGGTGCCTTATTTAGACGACATTGCGGTTTTTTCCGACTCATGGGCGGACCATATGGTACATCTAAGAGCTGTACTGAGCCTTTTGCGTCAAGCTGGACTAACCGTAAAGGCCGAGAAATGTTGCCTGGCAAGGGCGACCGTGGACTACTTGGGTCACAATGTAGGTCAAGGTTTCAGGAAACCCAGCGAGATTAAGATTTCTGCGGTAGCAGACTACCCGCGGCCGAGCACGAAGACGGAAATTCGAGCATTCCTGGGTCTGACGGGATACTACAATCACTACATCCCTAACTATTTATCTTTGGCTAGCCCTCTGACCGACGCTCTCCGCAAGACAGAACCGACAAATGTAGTCTGGGACGAACAAAAGGAAGCCTCCTTCGTAAACCTGAAGGCTGTGCTGATTAGCCGTCCGGTATTGCGAGCTCCAGACTATGACCGAGAATTCACGGTCCAGTGTGATGCCAGTGATCGAGGGTTAGGTGCTGTTCTCTGCCAGAGAGATGACGACGGTAATGAGCACCCCGTGCTCTACTTGAGCAGAAAACTGAGTTCTAGAGAGAGGGCTTATTGCGCGTCAGAGAAAGAGTGCGCTTGCATTGTATGGGCCATTCAAAAATTGCAGTGCTATCTTGGAGGGGCCAAATTCACCGTAGAGACGGACCATTGTCCCCTGGCTTGGCTGCAAACTGCGACATCGAAGAACAGTCGCCTTCTCAGGTGGAGCTTGATTTTACAGCAGTACAATTTTGAAATAAGATACAAAAAGGGGAAGTTAAATGGGAATGCGGACGCGCTTAGCCGCTCTTTCTAAGCGGTCCGAGATGTTCCTCACCATGTATCGAAATTGATAATCAGGTTTTTTTTTTTTTTCCGTGCGCTTGTATATGTGTGACTATGTAAAGCAGCACGTTTGGTTTTCTAGGAATACGTGGGTCCTGAACGTCTTGAGTGTGGGCTTTTCTCGAACAACAATGGCAGTTTTCTTTTGACCTGGTCTCTTCAGACGGGAGTCGAGTGCTTGCTTCGACATGTGGTTGAGTTTCAGACAGCTCGAGCAATTTGGCCTACAACAATCAAGACAACGCGACAAGCAACAGCGAGCTTCAAGCGTTCACGTGCAGGCCATTAAGTCGTCTCTTCATGCAGCAGCTGGGACTGCTGCCCTCCGAGACTCTTCTGGCGGGGGAGGAGGCTGTTACGACCAAGCATCCGCAATTGCGCGCTCTATTGTTCGCCTGTGGGCATGGATAAGTTTTGTGAATATGTGGTGATTGTCCAATGGCTCTAAGTGAGCCTGTTTCCAGGAATCCTGTTTTGTAAGCATGTTTTGCTTTGTGGACAACCTGCAAATGCCAAATTGACCTTGTCAAGAGAACGTCTGGAAAAACACAAAGAAACGTCCCCCTGCGGGAAATAGCAGGAAGTGCTTTCTTTCTTTTGTTCACCCTTCCAGTCGAGAAGTGCTATCCTCCAGTGATGAATGCCTCCTATCCAAAGGAGACGACAGAGTGACATGTCCGCTGACGAGCAGGACAAGAAAGGAGCATGACTCATACGGCCATTAAGTGATTTCCCGGGAATGCAGGAAAGATTTGCAATTGTCGAAAAGGGACCATGTTGGGAGCCCTATGCGGCGCCACGTGCACTCGGGTTTCTGAGAAGTAAAACCCCTTGTCAGAACCAGCCTGTGGTTTCTTTGCTGAAGAATAGAAATGTACCTCCTCTCCTCGCCGTTCCCAAGCTTTTCCCGCCAACAAGTGATCACGCCCAACGAATGAATGCCGGACCAGTCAGTGCTTCAGACCATCAGTGCAGTGATGTGTTCGATTGGATGCCGATACCTGAGGGGCGTGCCCTGGATTTGGTAGGTCAGCATCTTCAGAGAGGGGCTGGACATAGGGGGTTTTAAGGACGCTGCAGAGCACGAAATGTCGCTCTGGGCCCTGGGTAAACGGCTCATCCAGTCGCTTCTCGCTATGAACTCTTATCGCTTGCCATTTTGCTGATGTACCCTTCTTTTTCGTGTAAATAATCTTGTAAATAAGTTTCTCAAAGTGCCATTAAACCTGCTTGTACATATTTCACCAACTTCGAAGATTCAATCCTGCTTCAACCCCGAGTCTCTGCACGCTACCAAGTGAAGGCCGGGTCGACGTAGCCCCAGCGTCACGACATTGGCCTCTTCAGTAAATCCCAAAACTCTGAGCTTACCTGTACTCATTTCTTTCAGGTTGCACTTTTGGATGCCTAGAGAAATTATTTCAGTTGTGGTGAATCCATTCGTTTTCTCAAGAGATGTAACGCGCATTACCCATTTTGAAAGTATCTGTGCGTACATGTCGGTGACCACACCGATCGCCAGCCCTGTAGGCTTTCCGGGCGTTGCTGCACTTTGTGAGGCCACGAAGAATCCTCTCTGAATGGTCCATGCGTCTTCCCTCTCGTTTCACCGGAAAATCCCACAGTTAATGGCAAAACGCTGAAGGCCTTGCCTTCAAAGAATGGGTCCGCGAGCCATGGTCTCGCCTGATGAGTGACAAATCCAGTCTCTTTTAAAAACGCCGGTTTATTCCATATAAACAAAACAAAATCAATAAAAAGAAACAACACCAGGCGCTACTGCGCTGGAAACATGCTCTCAAGGCGCGCGTCAATAGAACGCCAAGGATAGAGCAGAGAAATGAGGGTCAGGGCTTTATCGCGGCCACCGTGACCGCGGCGAGACAAGACACACTGCGGCGCGAGCGATAGGGCCAAAGCGCTAACGACGACACAAGAAACATTGCTCCTCGCGTGGCAGCAACTCACGCAAATACGCAGGCACTGCGCTCCCGTCTTCTCGCAGGTCTTCGCACTGTCGTCCGTGCACATTCCGCTGGCCCTTGACGCTTGCTGGCCGCCGCACGCTCGCCTCCCGCCGGGCAAAAAGCCCCGAGTCTTGCTTTCGATGCGCTTATCTACCTTCGTTTCCCCGCTGATAATATTCCGCCTCCACAATTGTCAGCTCGTTCATGCGCACTCGCACTGCCCGGTAAACACTAACAGGAAAAAGCGCGAGCGGTTTGAAACAATAAAAAGGGCCGCAGGACCCCACAACGTGAAGCCTTACTTGTGCTTCAGAAGTGTCAGTGTGCTTCTGCGCTAAAATACGGCAACAATTCAGAGGCAAAGTTGTTTCCATTCATGCTGTGCGCCAACATCAGTTACTGCTCGCTCACGTCGAATTGTGTAATGATAATACCTCCGTATTATCATTACATCAGCACTGGTTTGAGACAAGTCCGATCTCAGCACGCGCAAACTTTTATTTTCTAGCCTTGCAGATGCACTGCCTAATGTACTCTGACAATGAGAATCAGGTCGACATTTTGACAGCCTTCGTCCAAACCCGCATGTCAAAATATGGCCGTTGAGTTAGTCCTCGGCGCCCGCCAAGTCGTCTCAATCGGCTGGCTTCGATGGTTTCAGCTCTCACAGGTGTCATTGAGGGACGGGAGAGCAGGAGATTAGGTAGGGTTTGAGATTCTGAAATCATATCAGATATGTGCCTATCGTTTCATTCCGTTATCCCATCAGTTCGTTGGTTTGTACCCGATGCATCATAACTCCCCATAGCCACATCAGATGCATGATAAGAAGCGAGAGAAATGCATGCCTTGTGATTCACAAGAGCGATGAATGCTGCGATCATTTCCATGCTCTGTTTTCACGTTCTACAACACGGCCTAGTGCTCATGCGCGTGCGCTAAATCGTGACCCAAAAGAAAGAGGAGACAAATGAAAAACAACAGATGGAAAACTGGGGACAAGGTACTGTTCCCGTGGCGTGCTCTCGGGAAATCGTGCCACCTAATCCCTCATAGCTATCCTTCGACGCTCTCTCATCTGTTTTTTTTCTCTTCTCTCGGGTTTTGCAGCTGCCCTCTCCTTGTCTGTGGCGCGCTCCCCCCGCACTGGCTGACAGTCGGGGATGGGGGGTGTGGTCGCGATGGCCGTGTCGTCCATCGCTCGCTGCGCGGATCGCCGTCCCCGCTCGTTGCTCGCGGCGTTGATGTTTTCTGGAGACTCAAGGCCGGTGCTTCATTCCGGCCGAACCCATTTCGCGTGCGAATCAGGTTACACGTCCTTCACTTACCTAGTACACCTTCTACACCCTCACCACCCCCCTGCACGTCCTCAAATATGTGTCACTCATTTTCTCCGCAAATTTTTCTATCCCCCCCCCCCCCTCGCCCCCTCGGTATACTTTTGTTTTTTCTTCCTTGTAAAATACTGGACTGGGTAGATGATGAGTTTGCTTCTCGGCGGCGGGCAATTTATGCAGCAAACCTTCTCTGCCGGCCGCGATGGACGAGCTTCGTTGCGACACTCGCTTCTCTGGCGCGCTGGAAACAGAAATATGGGCGCGATGACTTGAACCTCCATTTCGCTTCTTAACAGTTTGGTTTCACTCTCTCAAATATTCGAAAACAAGCGATGGCGAAAAAGTTACAAGAGTTCAACGCTGCTGAACCAAATATTGAGCGAAAGCATTAGCTGCGGGTGACCGAGCGTTCTTCTTCTCTTTTTCTTCTTCCTCAGCCCACATATAAAGGCCCGCTTTAACCAAGCCGTATGAACGTGTCTTAGTGGCCTATATGGGTAACGTGAATGCCAGGATCCTAGCAGGCTGATTCTGACATAACCATTCCATGTGAAACGAGAGACCCAAGTTGGCAGCTCCTGCCAACCAGTGTGTGACGTAGGGTGTGACGTCACAGCGTCACGTGGGTAAGACGTACGTGGCTACCGCCGCGCTACGCTGAAGGCTCGAAACCTAGAGTAGTATTGTTTTCGTAATAAAACCATTTTATGCTTTCTTTATTCTACGGCGCGTTGCCTTACATATGACCTCAACTGCGGAGAACTATCTGCCATGAATTAAAACATAGCGCTGCGTCCATAATATTAAGTAAACGAATAAATTGTATCGAAATTTTTTTGTGCATAACTTTACACTCGGTTGCCTGCTTTATGGGGGAGATATTCGGCTTCGCATTTGTCGCAGTCACGGTGCGCTCGAGGATAGCAAAGAAAATGGCAGGATTAACCGTTACGAAGACAATTACGAAGACGGAATTGTTATGGAAACCGCAAACTTTCAACCTTAATGCTGCTATAAATGCCCTCGTTGCAAAAGCCTCAGGCCTGCTTGTCCAGGAGCTTATTCCGGCATCTATAGACTCGCTTATTCAATGCGCTTGTCTGAAGCACTTCAGAGGCCGAATTAGCTTCTATCACTTCACAAAAACTCAGAAACCTGTCAATCAGCCTCCACGCCTAATGGCCGAGAGGTCCGCTGGTTAGGATCAGCCAATAGAAGCGCGGCTAGCCGATCGGTTTGTTACAGGTTTGTGACAGCTTTGGTAGCGCGACTAGAGCGTAATGCGTCCCCAGGCTCCCTAACGTAAAATTTATTCAGCAAGAAAAGAAGCTTTAATTAGCAGTGCGGCAGGGCTAAAACTTCGCTTTTGTGGTTTGCTGGTAATCTGTTTTATCGAATTTGTCTTAGTTAAATGCTCCGGTCAACTCCTGTGTAGGTGGCGAATATGTCTGCCACCTGATACATTTTTTTTTTCTTGTATTTCCTCATTCCTTATTTCGGGGGCTGTCTTCATTTTCACAGTTCTCTCTACATATTTCCAACACAGCTGCAGATATTTCTTGAACGCCTCAATTAGGCGTCATGGATTATGGTCGTTTCTACTGAATCATTTGAGTTTTGCAATTTTCTGCCTGATGTAGTCTGCACACTTCTATACAATCTAATTGATGACATTGTGATCTACTGCATCTTCTGAAAAACAGCCTTTCTTCCAAATTTGCGCAAGTTGAACGTTGTCTTAGTAGTATTTGCAGTTTCCTTAATAGACGAAGCTCAACATTGGGCCGTAAGCAAACCTATGAAAACATTTGGAGATTTTCACATCTTTCTCTTTATAAGTTTCCAATATTTTAGCTTTCTTTCACGCCTCTCATACACTGCAGGAGGCTGCAGCTACCTTACCGCAATATTTCAGCCGCCCTCCAATGAGTGAGACACTTGTCCTTTGCCACTTTTTGCTGCTTGTTCAAATTTTCTTGGCCCTTTAGGAGCAAACGTAATTTACATACGCGCTTCCCACAAGCAGCTCCCGGACAGATTTAGTTATTTATAAATTGATAAAAACAAATTATTTTTACATAAGCGACTTTGGTCGTAACTGGTAACGAAATCGCTGTGTTTGTACATTACTGCATAAATGTGGTACCTGTAGATATACTTCAGATGAGCGAAAAGCACACGCATAGAATTCACGGACTAACACGTATGTACAACCTTCAAGTGTCGCATAATTGCCAGCGTCAGTGATCTACCTGCCCTGAGAAATTGAATTGTTCTTAGCAAAACATGAATAGATAATCCGACACCGGACCAGAACAATCGCTCGTCCTGGTCCAGTCTCATACGTATTAACTATGGGCCAGCAACACGTTCCTCTGTCGTCCCCAGCTTTATGTGGAATGGCAGGGCATAAATGCGTGCCTTGAAGGCCATTCTTCCTCCTTTCTTTTCTAGCTTAAAGCTCCTCTATCGAAACTTCTCTCTCTAAATGCCGTTTTTTTTCTTTCTTCATGCTTTAGGGCCTCTTATGTAGAACGGAGTGAAGCAGATGTCTACAAGCAACCGCTCTGTCCAGACAAAGGCAAGCCCCCTTCCATCGAAACGTTGGCTTGAGGCTCCTCTGCTGGATATTCTTTGACTGCTTTGGTGCCTCTTGGAAATTCTCCGTGCTACACTTACAGATGTCGCTTGCTCCGCGCTAATTGGCAACAATCAGGCAGTGCTCATATTAGTGCTTCCTCTCCTGCTTTCAAGACTCCAGCGCAGTGCTGCCTCTTAATAAGGCGTTCTGGTTTCTGGGACAGCCTGCCAATGTTCTTGTGTTGAGTTTAATGGCGCATAAGAAAACTGAGGCTATCACGCGCCAAACACGAGCTGTAACCACAGTAATTTGTTTGAGCGCGTTAGCGCTAAAACCCCCACTTCCGGTTTCCATCGATGGTTATTCGTTCTGGCCTCCTCACGAGCATTCTCTGGTATAGCTGGCAGGTTGCATGGACGAGAAATGATTGGTCGACGGTTTGTGTGACGTTACGAGTCGAAGCCATGACAAAGCCGAAATGGCAGGCGCTGAGGTGAAAAACGAAGCGCTAGCGCATGATAAATCGAGCGCCTTTATTATTTTCCTTTTCGCTTGACAGCTACCGTAGTGATGTGCTTTTGCACGATTGGTTTTCTTCGGTCGGTAATGAAATTTAATCTAGTGCGATTTGTCGGTGCGGAAATAGTGCCGCCAGGACACGGGGACTGCTCACACGGGGAAAGGAGAAGCCGAGGCTGCAACATGCTTGTCATACGATATACCACGACGACCATGGCGTCCTCTTTGCCGCTTTAAGTAAAACACACAGCTTCAGAGGCAAAACTGCAGAGAGAAAGGCGAGGAAAAAGTCGAGCGTTCCTCTTAACTCTCTATAATATAAGTGAGCTGGCGCTTTCCGGCTTCCCCGAAAACTAACCTAAAGAGTTTCTCTCCCCCCTGGTGGCCAGCGCCTTATAATTAGAGCGCATCAAACAAGCAGCAAGGAGCGTAAAAGGGGCGTGGCTTTTCCTTTCCCATCTGCACACAGCTCATTCAACGAGATTTAGCCGTTGGTAGTGGTGCGCTCAATAATTACCATGTATTTTAATGAGCGCTATACAGCGGCCCTACGGAAGGCCATGACGATGGAAAGCACAGGACTAAGCGGGCGATAACATCAGCAACAAAAAAAAAAAAAAAAAAAAAAAAAAAAGGTGGGAGGGGAAGAAAAAAAAAAGCGAAAGAGCAGCTGGGGGGAACTTTTATTGTGTCTCGCGAACTTAGCGCGGGCGGCGCACCAATGATGCGGCGCGCTACGAATGGCCCATATCCGGGCCCACCTCGGGCGGCTCCATCCGCGTTAACGAAGCAGCACGGATCTCCAGGAATTAAACGAGTTGCGTGGGCGACGGCGGCGGCGCAGCCAGCAACACAGAGGTGGATATGGTGCTGAGCGTGGACGTGACTCCTAACGCCAAGCTGTGCGTTGCAGCACCCGCCAAGCACCTATACGGCGAGCAGAGTCCTTCGTGGCGGTGTTCATATATATAACTCACGGTGGGGATTTGAGAGTCTCCCGGCCGTTTCCTTCTGCGGCGTCCGGGCGCCACGGCGTTGTGATTTGCAAGGCGCTGCTGCGTTCATTCGCTGTCCGTTTCCTTCGTAACTCTTTCCTTTTCTTATTTTTTTTACTTGTGAGGAGATTAAGATTTAACCCCTCCTCCTACGGTCTCACTACTTGAATGAAACGAAGGAGGTTTCAATTACAAATAAAATACGAGTAAAGCGTAAAGCGCGGCTGATGTAGTTATGCGATGCCTAATAATGCACGAAGATGATTGATTGCACACTGCACGCATAAAAAAAAAAATGTGTGCGTGTGTGTGTGTGTGTGGGGGGGGGGGGGGGTATGGGGCGGAAGTCGCGCGTGCTCGGGGCTGTCAAACTAAGCTGGCAAGTATAGGAAGGGAAATTATTACACAATGCAGTTCATGCGGCAAGTGAAAGTACACGAAACGAGATCGAAGATAAAAATGTCGCAAAATAATGGTTTCGGTGTAGCATTTGCATACGAATCACAGGAGATTGGGGTGGATTAGGTAAACTTGCACACCTGTCCCGGCGATGACATGGAATATACTTCTTATTTTGCCCGCTTTAATCGCCCCGAAGTGCTAGGCAACTCCTCTCTGCCATCACCCACTCGTTTCAAACTGAACTCCCAGTCTTTCGATCGCCCCTGCGGGTGTGGAAGCACCCGCAGCGCAGTACTACATCGAACAATCCTTTCCCTATACTTTATTACCCCGCGCACCAGTTTTTAAGTTTTTCGTACAGCAATGTGATCGGAAAGTGCGCTCTGATATTGATTTGTACATCTTGTGTGATTTGTATATTCGCCATTTTTCCACTTAAGTGCCTCGTCCAGAAAACACGCGATCGCCGCACTGAAGCGAAGTATTCACGCCATGAACGATGCAGAAAGTGGAAGTCATGAAGGTAAAACAGTTTGAGACGATGGAAACGAATAAATGCAACAGAAAAGTACTTAGGGCGATCGGAGAGGGCAGTAAATGAACTACCAGAGAAAGCCATTTCTGAAAATTTCATGAGCGCGATGTGTGCAAATCTTATTTTTGAATACGGATTCAGTACGTCGTCCGGAAAACAAAATTATCTCATATGTTCGCACTGCGTTAAAATAGGAGGGGGGGATAAAGACTAAAGCGGAATATGTTTATCTTTTATCGCTTTTGCATATTGGCATCTTGAACAGAGGTCGCATGTCTTACAGAATAAACAAATATAGAAAACGCATAGTGCTCACTCACTATGAGGGAGCGTCAACAGCTCGGAAAATGATAGGGCTAGAATACAAGCCAGCACTACGACGAACTCTTGCAGACTGGCGCACTTTAAGGTCGGCAATATGCCAAGTTGCGGCCGGGGATACTTTCCGCAAGGCAAGGAAGAGAGGCTCATGTAAGCCAGCGAAAGAGCGCCGCGACACGACCCTAAGGTCTCCGACCTATCAACGGGTCCTGACGTGTCACTCGTTGGCGGCGACACCGCTTTACGAAACAATACGGCTCGAGACACACGCGACAGGCACAAAAGAGCAGCGGCAGGAGGGGAACGCTGCAGAAGGGGCAGGCCGCGCTCTCCTCCGGCCGCTGGAGGCGCAGAAGACCTAGGCAAGGGCCGTGCTGGGCCGACACAGCGGGAAGGGGAGCGCGGGTAGGCCCGGCGTCTCCTGTCTCCAGTGTCAGCAGATCCGGAGGCATCACTTTCCATTACCGCGCGGCCAGCTAGGGGCAGCGGGCGCAATAGGAACGGCGCCGGGCGGCCGCCGTCGCCCCGTTGGACGCCCCTCCTCGCGCTTAGAGGGCCATCCGCGCCAAGGCTCAAGAAAGAAGTGGGACGCCGCCACCCCATCGTCGTCGTTGTCGCCCGCATCGGTTTCCGCCTCCTCCCCGTGGGATCCCTCCATCGTCGATTTGCTCGTCGAACCAGGCGTGTAACGACGCCAGCCCCGACGGCTATCAAATACAGATTGGAAACCTCACTGCTGCTAACTGACCTTGCGTGCATCGGCGGCTCGCCACTGCAGGCAGACTCCTGCCCTCCCGCTCCCTGTCGTCCGAGGGGTGGATGATTCGAGGTGAGAGTGAACCAGGGGAAGGGAGGAGAGGCGGTAAATGGCAGCAGGGGGAGTTCTTGCTCTAAAGCGTGAGTCAAGCGCTTACGAGACGCGCATTAAGGTTTCAGCCAGCTCAGCGGACGGACAGTGACCACGATGGAAACCATAATGCTGGAAGTGCTCCTTGGACGGGTCGTTCGGCACTCCGCGCGTGGCTCTCGGGGTACAGTTAAGAGGAGAATGCTGGGACAAGCTGGCCATCGTGCCCCGCCGTTGCTTAACACGCCGGACAAATTGCTTTAGGGTCGTGGTAGCACGTATAGCCGAAAGCAAGGAGGCAGTTTGCGAGCTTCGTAGCTCGTTGAACTTTCTGACCGACAGCATTAACCCTTTTCCCCCAAAGCTGTTGAAAGGGAACCACAAGGGAATGTAAAGGCAGCCGTCCAAAAAGAAAGAGCGACGGGGCAGGGAGAGCGTCTTCATTCGAGTTAGTTTACTTTTGTGTACAGTCATTAACCACGCATTCCGATGTCGCCGTTGTGAGCGAAAAATCGCAAGTATGCCTCTGGCAGGTGGTAGTTGGCAGGTGACACGGCGGTGCACCGATTGGTCGGCGGGTTGTGTGACGTCATGACACTAGATGAAATGAGGCAGGAGCTACCAACTCGGACATCTCCCTTGAGATGAGCGGGGAGCGTAAGGTGGGAATCGGGGCCCTTAGATCCCCAGTCGGAAGGCGACACACGCACGTTTGTAAGGCCCGGTGCTAATGAGCATGCGGTTGGTAATAGAGACACCAATTAAGGGATTAGTGATCAAGTGAGTGGCGGAGCGCATGCATGTCCGCAAACGAGGATCTGCAGACGGGGGGCCTTCGATGCTGTAGTAGTGTAATACCCTTAACGGAGGACCTAAAAATTGTAGTGTTATCTCTACTGCGTTCATTTGCGAGCTTCGCGTTATTTCTGTATCGCCCACGTGACCACGCATATAACCAATAGGTACGCATACCCCGGGTCCTCGGATATAACGAACGCAGTAAAAAACGTTCGTGAAAAAAAAAAAAAAAAAAACGCCGCTGCTGGGTTTCGAACACGAGCCAGAACGAAGATTTCGCCGCAGTTTTTTTCTTGTCTTTATGGCATGGAAAATGTTTCAAAACGAGAACTCGAACCGCTCATGCCAGAAATCACCGGGCTGCATTAAGCGAGACCGACTCATCCCAGCAATTCCCAATCATAACAAATGTCGAAATTCCGGGAGGCACACACAAGCACCCAGATACGGTAGCTATATGCAAGGTGGGCGACTCTTACAGGACAGCATATACTCCCTGCACCAACGCACGCTGCTCTCGGAATAACGACTTCGATGATCGTGGAGACTCGGCATGGAGGTTGCATCATAAGGCTCCCACAAACCATGAATAAATGTGAAGGCGCAGCACAGCTTTTTTCAACAGGCAGAAAATGAATACTAAAGGGCGTGATTTCAATGTCCTCCTTCAGCGTTCTCTGTAATTTGTCAGGAAAGACACTGCATCACGGCACATGATAAAACAATGATCAGTACTCCCTGGCGTATTACACAGAGAGCAATTCACCGACCATATGGCACAAACATATGGCTTCTAGCTAAGCATTGCCCATTCATATGTGAAATTTAAAGAAGACAATTTTGGCAGCAGATTGAATGTGCATGCGCTTAACGTGTTTTAAAAAGCTAGTGCCTAAAAACTCCAAATAAGGCTGCCGATAAAACAGTACAGGGAACAGAGACTCAGTAAGAACCTGGGCCATCTGCCTTCTGGAGAGGCTCTAGAGGTAATCTAAAGAAAAACGAGCATTGAGGAAATTGAAGGTCTCCGCAACATCCTTAACGAATCCTCATAGAGTTCCTTCACGAGACTGTCCAGTCGGAGCGAATAGACAATGAGCACAGCTACAAAAAAAAAAAAAAGGGGGGGGGGGTGCCAATTAAAAAAAAAAAAAAAGAGCGAGACATGTTGAGCTATCGCCGCAGCCGATCACGCTGATCACACATGATCGTCTTCATGAAGTCCCATCTGCGTCCCTTCATCATACACGGCTGTGGCTCCTCAGCCACAGCCGTGGAACAAGATCGCCTCGTTCCTAAATCAGTTTACATCTACATGCAAACCATCGTGCCATAAGCGGTAAAGTACACTGACCACGTATTGATAATTCCATTTCCGTGCTGCACCTATACATGATTGTTGCAGGTGGGCGTGGCAGGAAGTATTCTTATTCGACGTTCTCTTGCCGCGTGGTATACAGCGAGTGTTTAAATACGGTATATGGTCTCGTGTGGTTCAAGAAGACCCAATAGCGAACGCTGTGAAAGTATCGCATATTTATGTGAACAATAGTAAAGTGACAAAAAAAAAAAGATGTAGCGATTGTAGCATACCCATAAGCAGCTACCGAAGGCGGTATGCGTGTTTTTTGCTTGCTGAAAATTGATTCCTTGCGCAAAGCACACTTGATGCGTGTCAGATCAAACTGCTAGTACTGCATGATAGGTACGTGTTATCTGTGACGCCGCACATGTCCAATAACGCAGAAAAATACCCTACATGAGCTTGCTTGCTTTCAGCTTTGAGCGAACGCAGTGATCGGTGAGCTGTAACACTAGCCGCGCTCTCTCTTGAGTTCAATATCTTTGCTTCATTCCATTTTTTGACGAGCTGAATGCAGTGACGATGTTTAACAGATTGCAAACAGATCATTTGTCTCATGTCTCCTCGTTTTTCGTCTACGTTCGTTGACTCCTCCATGCCACCTCTGACCCCGAGGGCTTCGTTGAGCGATTTGGACGAAAAAGAAAGAAACTTCAGGACAACTAAACAGCTAAAAGTGGTCCAGCGCTGTCGAGTTACTGGACCGATCAGTGGCAGCAAGCCCATAGGGCTCGACAAATGTCACTGTACGCTCAGCAGCGCCAGCAACGAACGGCAAACCGCTGTGTGCGCTCTTCGTCGAGCTGAGGCAAGGGGTTTCAGAGGCGCGACGAGTGAACGAAGGGGGTGCAGGGCAGGCAGGCTCGAGTTGCTGCGCGTGGGTGGGCCCTGCCACGAGAGAGGCTGCTTTGCTTCCGACCATTCATACAGAGAGGCGCGTCGGGGGTCGCGGCCGTAGCTGCGCGGCCGAGATTAGGGGAAACCTTTGACTTGGCGGCATCAACGGCGGCAGCCACGCTCGCTGCGGCCGCCGGCTCAGCGGGCAGCGCGCGGCGCGTGGGATCGTGCAGGTCGAGCGAAAGGTGCGCGCACCGGCGAAGCCGCCGGACTCGCCCGCTGCCGGGGAGCGCGTTTGATGAATGGTCGGCTCTCCCGCGTGGCGCCTCCCGGCCTTGCGGCCAGCGTTAGCGAGAGCGCGGCGTTGAATACAAGCCTGGGCCTCGGAGTTATTTGCCTAAATACAGAGCCCTTTTACATTCACGCTCCCGCTCGACTTATAAAATTTGCATGAGATTGCCGGATATGCCGTTCATTGCAGACAGTTGCCAATTTTGAGCTAGACTTCCTGCTTCGCTTTCACATTTAGAGCCGAAATCGGTACCCTCGTTGTCCGCTGTCTTCTGACTGCTCGCTCAGCCATCGCGCCCAGTAATGATGGAGCGCAGGAGAGGACGTAGGACATACACGAGCGTTTTCCGATATGCAAAGTTAGGGAAAGAGAAAATGGCGCTGGCATCATAAACAAGGACGCTTTCCTTTCGTGATGCCGCTTACATAAATAAATAACTTCGAAAAAAAAAAAAGAAATCTTTAAAGTCGTTGTCTCCAGTGTATCTCTCGTGGCGAAGCACTTAAACAACAAGGTGTTAGGAGGACATTGCTACACATGATGAATTTTTCTCTGCAATTTTTTTTCTCAGTTATTTCGGGGAAGCTTCTGCTGTAAATCGGCGATTCAAGTTTTTGTGCCAAAATGTACGACTGAGTGAAATACAGAGCGAACTAGCAGAAAGGTAAAACAAAGAGGTGCAGTCAAGCCGAAAGAAGCGCGGCACTTTCCTCAGCAGGTCGTGAAGAACTGCGTCGCTTAGCGGGAGGCGCGGCTGCAACAGCAGCCCTGATCGCTGCGCGGTAGGTGAGCCCGGGGCGTCCGAAAACCTGCCGGCAGCCGATAAACCGTTATTGATCCGATGAGGTGCTCCCTCGGCGATCTCAACGCCAGAGCCAGAGCGCAGGTTCGCTGCCACGGCGGCAGTTTAAGCCGGCGCCCCGTGTCGCGCCGCTTGTTTTGTTTACGTCGCGACACGGCGCCATCGGCTGTTTCGCGCCTTGTTCCCGCCGCCTCAGCGGTGCCTCCACCCTGGTCGCGCTCCTTCGTCGACATGTGCTGCCTCGCACAGCTACCAACTAAACAACATTGGAAAGGGAGGGGGCACCGGGTGCAATGGAGGCTCGCGGGGGTGACTGTAGGGCTATGCTTCGTCGGCACAGCAGCAACAATGTATGAGCAGGCAAGAGGTGAGGGTGCTTTGGTTTCGCCGCGGCGCACGAGCATCAAGAGAGGCGAAACCGATCGTTTTACCCGCAGGCAGCCAGGAAGCCGTATTGGCAGAACCGCGAGACTAGAGGTCGCTGGAGCGTTCAGACAACTCTCGGCACCTAACAAGGAAAGCGCCGACAAGGAACCGGGTATTGCCGTGTTGAGTCGGCCCTTTTTCGCTTCCTCTGGTAGCATGCGAGCTTTGTTTGTTTCTGCGGCGAACGGTCGCGTTTGAGCCGTGGCCCGGAAAAAAAAAAAAAAAAAAAAAAAAAAAAACGTTTGGGGTGGGAACTCGTATTGGTGGAGTGGAGAACCTCGCCTCTTTCGCAGGAAGCGATTATGGTCTCGGAGGTTGTAGTAATTTTATGTTGGGCGGGAGAGTATTAACTTAACGAAAAAAGCCAGGACAGTTTTCAACACCCATAAAGTAAGAAAAGCATTGCTCTTTTGTAGTGAAATGGCTTTGGTTATATATACTCAGCTACTTATACCCCTGTCACACGAGCAAATTTAATGTCATTCGTATCGAATAATGACAATCTAATGTCATTATTCCCATGCTACACGAGAAAAATTTAATGTCATTAGGTTCGAATGACATTCTTCATCGAATGAGTTTGGGGAACTCATTCGCATTCGATCGCGAACCGAATGTGTACTCTTGACGCCAGATACGCTGCAGAAACAAGTAACGCAACAACATATTCTGCGCACATTGAAATTTAAAAATTACATTTCTAAAGTTTTGTTTTAAAACGTGTTAATTTAGGTGTAAAATTATTAGCACTGCAGACCCTCGCGGAACGGCATTACTCTCGGTCACAGCAGTGGTCCAGTAATGGCAGCGACTCACGATCATTTTGGGCTCTGTGTTCCTTGGTAACCGCATCTCCCCGTATGTTTATCTCGGAACTATTTAAAGTTTTGACTGAGTGCCTCAGAGTTTGGACGCCAATTGCATGCTCTACGTGTCTCCGTGAGTCTCCGCACTGTGTATCCGCGCTCCGCTGTGTTCAGCCATATTGTTTGTTTACATATTTCGGATTTTGGGTGACTCAATACTTGGCTTGGATTTTTATGGCTAAAGTGCTACAGCACAGCCAAAAGTAATGTTTTTCGCTTGAATTATCGTACAGAAATGTTTTGATCAGCTTTAAAATGTTACACAGTGATTTCAAACGCCTTTTATGCGCACTGATGCTCCTTAAGTGCAGCATTTTTTGTAGCTGATCGTAATTGCTACCATTTGCGAATGACATTATATTTGACCGTGTAGCACCGAAAGAAACCGAATGACATTCGATTCGAATGACATTAAATCTGCTCGTGTGACAAAGGTATTACATGAAAATCATTGTTCTCATTCGACTTTTTTCTGTGGATGAGAGAACACAACCAAAACAGCTCTGAGCCGCTTCCAGTCTGCCTCTTTCGTGCAGCAGTCGCGGCTACATTATAGAGTTTGTCGCTCATCTTTCCTCCCGGTTCCACCACCGCCAGAGTTTTCGTCTGCTTCGAACTCATTATTTTACCATAACAGACCAGCCGGTTTTCGATAACCTGAGCAAACACATTGAGCAGAATATCTACTTCTTCATCTGTATTTCCCCTTGACACTGTTAACCCACGTCCTCTTAATCCACACTGTCTCTCTCTCGCTTCATTTCTCTCTGTCTCTGGATCTCTCATTTATCCCTTTCCATGAACTAAAGTACAGCGCGGGCCAGTACGGAATAGTGACACTATTTCTCGTGAACAGTAGCGTAAATTGCAAAATAAGTGCACTGCTCTGTCTCTTCTGTGCTTCAGCGCAAAGGTGGGTCCGTGTGCGTCGCGGAACGCGGGCAGACCCGAACCGGTCACCTGATGCCCAGTAAGTTGAACTATGAGTGTATTTCTGCAAATGAGGTTTGCAACGTTACATGCTTAATCGCAATGTATCTCCAGTTAGATTTTGCAGTGATATAACAGTAAGACATGTTGTGCTGGGTTTAATAAGTAAGGCGAAATTGGCACTTTTAGATATATCGTCGGCTATTCATCTCCAAATAAGTTGTATACGACGATCGCACGAGTAAACATTTATTTGCACAGATGCACACAGATTGACACATGAAACCTTTAATTAACCAAAATATTATAAACTGCAACGCGTATGTAGTAACAGAAAATAAAATAAAAGTTATTGAGATAGAGGAATATGTGGCGATATAAAGAGCTGCCGTGCAGCACCTTCGAGGTAGAATTTGTTGCGGCAGGTGGCGTTGTCTTTTTCGAGCAAGATGCCTTCGAAAAAGAGAACAAATAAGGCACTTGGGAGAATCACCCGGAAGCAACATGGCCCCGCTATTGAAGAGATTCACCCCTCGCACTAGTGAATTCGCGACATGCCGTGTTCGCAAGAACATATGTAATCATTGATTTGTACATGTGGATGTAGTTTGAACTCTGTGGGTGCAATCGTTGTGAAACTTCCTACAGTTCGCCTCTGGCGACGCATTCAGACCAAGGCTGCATGCTAGAAGCATAAGCCACATACATCCTCGTCTTCATAAGGAAATACACACCACGGAACTTATTACTGGAAGACAAAATCATCGTGCCTTCTTAATTTATGCATAAGCTTCCTGCAGTTCAATAAAGGTGGGCTGAAATAATAAAAAAAAAAAGATCATTTTTTTTTATTTTCTACGGCTGTTCTTTCTATAGTAGACCCAGACAATTAAGCTGGGTTCGTATGCAGGCAAGTTGCAAACTGACGCGGCCGATTCATTCGAAACTTACACCTAGTAGCGTTTGTTCT
The DNA here is from genome assembly GCF_055883805.1 of Amblyomma maculatum. NCBI lineage: Eukaryota > Metazoa > Arthropoda > Arachnida > Ixodida > Ixodidae > Amblyomma > Amblyomma maculatum. The sequence continues at coordinate 54,846,344 of NC_139344.1, forward strand.
ATAAATTAAGGTATGAAAAGAGAAACTGAACAGTTCCTTAAGCTCATCTGATATTTTAACAGATGTCAGGAAGGATGAAAAAAGAAACAAAAAAAGAAAGGGGGGGGGGGGGTAGTATGTACGCTTTATTCAACTCTAGGGTGTTTTTTTCTTGCACTTTTCTTACTCCAGACAGGCTCGCGACTGTTTCCCTACAGTCCGGTGGTTTTGAAATTTACCTCTTACTTTAGGTTCCAGCCTTACGCAGTCAAGGCCAAACATTTTGAACGCAATTTGCGGAAGAGGTTTTGAGCCTAATGTCCTAAAATATTGTATAACTGCACCGTGATAACCAAGACAAAGGGCGCCGACAGCTACTGACGCCAAGGAAAACTTGGGAGATTTTTTTTTTTTTTTTCGCGTGTGTGGTGATTAATATAAAATAATAATGCAGCCGAGGAGATATTCGATTATGAAGTAGCAGAAAAAAGAGCTACATGTAGTGACGATAGGGAACTCTCTCAAGGGTAAGTTACGCACAACGTAAATACCCAAGAAAGTAAAAAAATAAAGAACAGCCATAGTCGTAGCTCAGTCGATAGAGCATCGGACTAGAAATTCGGAAGTCGTGGCTTCGGATCCCACCGGCAGCACGCGGTTGTCTTCAATTCAACTTTAAAATCTATTATCTCCATCGTTACATTGTAATCTCACACTGCTTAAGGCAAAAAAAAAAAAAGAAAAAAGAATCCACTACGGTTTTTTGGGATCAGTGGCTCTTCGTTCCCTTTGTATGATCTCGTAACGAACGCCTCATTATCCCTTCACTTTTAATCTGACTCCACATACGTGTCAAAAAAGTTCCAGTTATAAGTGGTACTTCTACTTACAGTGAAAGTTCCACTTATAAATTTAACTTTTTTAACGCTTATGTGGAACGAGATGGAGTGTGTGTTTGGCTGCTGATCACCGTAACAATCCAGTATACCTGCAGATGCTCACCCTGTTTTCTTGTAGTTTTTGCTATTTATTTTTAGAAACGCATCATATTGTTCTTTTTTTTTTTTTTTTTTGACGACAGCCTTAATTATTCGCGAGCGCGGGACAGCTTCAGAAGCAAGACTTTCCCACGGATCGCAAGCATAGACCATCTCTATCGATATATTGTTGACAAAAGCATGTCACAATATTCCACAGCTGCCTCACCAAATATTTCCATGAATGCAAGCCATTGGTGTTCTTTGGCAGCTTTAACTACTCGGCGCTAGTGCAGGAAAAATTCTAAAAGGAAATTTTCGCTACGAATCGGAAACATAGACAGATCTTACCAGTTTGTGCATAAAGGCCCCTTACAATATCCCACAGTTGGCTCGCAATCAAAGGTGTCCCAGGAAATTGTACCCGTCTTTATACCACAAAAAGTCTCTTTTCCAGGCCCAGTACAATCGGAACTTCTCAAGATATGTCTTCGCGTGCCAGCGCAAAGTGTCTATCAGCCATTTACCCAGGTTACTTGGGAATGCGCGCCAAAGAATACCTTCCTCCGACTGCGCATCTACGAACCATACCATTTTCAGCGCAGCGCTCGCATTAAGAGATAGCCCCACCCCTCGAGCTTAAGTCCTGCGAATACTATACTGACAACCCAAGACATTTGGTATATCCCCTGGGTACTATAGGGATATGGTTGCTTGAGGTGGACCGTCGTCGAAAGTAGTTTGCCGGGAAATGCGCACCGCAGATTACAAATGAGGCCACAGAAACGGACTTAAAAATTGACACTGGTACGAACTGCTTCCCTCCTCTTCACAGCAACTGGCTAATAGATATAACTCTCAGTGCGTGTTGTTTCTGCCATACAGTTTTTGGCAATATGTTTTTCGTTTTCGATCTTGAATATCCCCAAATGCATTTGGTACATTTCCCAAAATGATGAGAAGTGGGAAAATGTACGAAGCTGGACTTTACTCCAGCTTTATGACTCATAGAGATTGAAACCTACTAAACTAGAACGATAGCTATCCATGAAGTAGATTTTCTTCTAGGCGAGTTTTAGCCTATGACGACCGCTCTAAAAAAGAAGAAAAAAAAAAAACACGCTAAACCTTAACTATCCGCCGCGAAATCAATATTCTTTATTAGATAAAAGTGGAGAGAATGTGAATAAAATAAAACCAGCCCGAATAGTATATTTGCTTATTTCAATGGAAATTGGGTCCGAAATAGGCCCCAAACCACATGAAAAGTATAGGGCCTGCCCTGAGCGGATGACGCTCCTCCAAATCTGGCACGAAGCCGGACCAAATTCTTGCACTCTCGGACTACGTATGCCAGTTCCAATTCGGCTTTACGTTACTCTGTACTGATAGCATCCTCTCGATATCTCCATCACGCTAATCTAAGAAAATACGTCCTTGGCTCTGGCTTCCGAATAGGGAGACACGCGAATTGGCCTATGAAGGCTCTGACTAGCCCGCAACCTCGGACATGCAGCTACCATACGCCGCCCCTCTTGCTCGCCCATGCCCCACAACGAACACTCTAACCCCTATTTCCCCATTTTTGTTTTTACCCTTCTCCCCCGTCCCTTCGTATTTTTTTACTCACTGTTATCGTTGTTCCACCAAGAACGCCATGTTCTGGCAACGTTCGGAGGCACAGCTGCCAACATAAACTCATCCGTCTTGCGCTCTATCGACATGCTGACACCCTCCTGCGCTCCGCCACTCGGAGAACGCTTCACGCGGACCACCCCTCTCGATATGCTTTCTTCCCTTTATTTTCTTCCCTCAACTTTTCGCGCTCCCTACAACGGAGTGCGCTTATTTTGGCGCTGCGGTGTTTTGTCCGTTTATCTCCTTGCCGGTGTGAAGGCCTGTCGTGCTGGACCGCTATAAAGCAGGACATCAACACATCCTCTCGCGACGCGGCGGCGAGACCCCCTTTCCGAGCGGCGACCAGCCCAACACCGGCGGTTTCCAGGGCAACTTTGGCAGTCTCGTGTTTTGGGTCTATGACACAGCGACTGTTGGGTCCCGCTGCCTCTGGCCGGGCATACAGGAACTCCTGACTGCTCTGTTCACCGCTGGTCATTTTTACTTTTTTTTTTTTCCTTTCGTTCTGTTCGTCCTTTCCTCCTTCGGGACGAATCACACTCACACACGCATGCGCGCACGACGCACAAATGCGCGCTGGCACGACACATAGGAGGCGCCCGGCCTCTTTCAGCCGAGGTGCTCGATCGGCGCCGGCCCGACAAAGTTTCAAGAGCGTCGCGAGAGGGAACGGCTCGTTTCCTCACGGCTTCCATTTTCCTCGCTTTTGTTCCTGGCCAGTGGCGAGGATGCGGAGGAAGAATGCAAAAAAGTTTTCGCAACTCGCGTTGGAGACTATTGAAGCGGCGTAAAGAAAGCAGAGGAGGCGAAAGCGTTCCTTCTATATATATATATATATATATATATATATATATATATATATATATATATATATATATATATATATATATATATATGTGTATCATTTCAGATGCCCTATATGGTGGAAGCCCAAGAAAAGCGAAAAGAGGTTTAGATAATGCAAATCACAAAAATAGAAAATAAATATCAGCCCGATGCAAAGAACGTTTGGTCACTACGAGACGAAATGCATGAACGCGGGCCGCATTCCCTGAACGCATTTTGTGTAAGACATCGTATCAGGCACACTCGCAGGAGAAAGCCGAGGTTTCAGCCGGCAGCTTCGTACAGCACGGAAAACCCTACAGCTCTGAAATACATCCTCCGAAAGCTGAGCCATGAATAAGATACTCACACTGCACAGCACACTCGTTGTCACGTCTTTTATCAAAAGGATTTGTTCTACAGGATCCTGGTTTGCACAAGCGAGATGCGTAAAGCGCACTGTGCCTGGGTCGCCTGCATGGCGTGACAGTTCTCAGTGTCTGGGCCGTGATAACAATAGTGACCAAAAAGCCAGCTGCGGTGTTGAAGTCTTATTGTAGCCAACTGCACGTGGAACGACAGCAAGTACACTTGCACGTAACACGCGGCTAATTCACTTTATGCGCGATGCAGCATCATGATCTGCGAATTTTTTTAAATCGATATTTATTGCCTCAAGGCATCAGTAGGGTATGAAATGAAGGATGAATAAATGATCAAATAAATGGAAAAAGGTTGGCTGATTTTATGAAGTTCAGGAGTAAGCGATGATTGGTTGGTTGGTTTGTGGGGTTTAACGCCCCAAAGCAACTCAGGCTATGAGAGACGCCGTAGTGGAGGACTGCGGAAATTCAGACCACCTGGGGAGTAAGCGATGATGAGGTCCCTGTCTCCAAGCGATATATCTGATCTGATATCTGATCTGCGAATGCTCCCGTTTTTGCCATTTGTGTTTCTTCACAGTGACGACGAGGAAGACCAGGGCAAAACAGATGAAAGCTAGAAAACCAGAGCTAGAGGTCTGTGAATTGCACTTGGTCACGGTGCGGGACACTTACATTTCCTATTTGTTACTCATGCAAGCTGTGTTTTGCTTTCTGAGAATGTTTTCGCAGCGGTTTCTACATCCCACTGATGCTAAGAGCACCGATACCGAACAGGAAAGAGAAAGCGCAAATTGATATTTGAAACACATCAAGAAATGAGCACATTACGTGAGAACAGGGCAGAAAGATGGCAAGAATCGGGACAAGAAAGGAAAGACGATAGGAACGCACCGAGGGACCGGATGCTGAGCAACCGAGACAGCGCCACCAACACCCGATCCGTTTCCGTCAGCACCTACGCAATGAGAGTCGCGCCGGCGACTATGCACACACACGGCTGCACAACCCAAGAAGTGGTCGAGTCAATGAAGAACACTGCGACGTTGACAGCGCATAGAGCGCGCTGTCTTGCCGGGTGCCCGCGTGTTTATACGCGGCCCGTTCTCTCAACGCGGAGAGAAACACAAACATCTAGCAGCAGGGCTGCGCGCGGCAGCACCACTGGCGTGGCGCGATGTTGTGCTTCGGCGTTCGGTTATCTCCCGAGTTCACGCTGCTTACAGCGCGTCCCGTGTTTTTTTGACGACGCAGAGGCGCCAGGATGTCGCCAGCCTCTGGCCGACGCCGCTGAGGCTGCGCGAATGGCTCAAGCTGGAGCGGATCATAGGGCGCACCTTGGCCCACCGGCTGACGAGAAGCGGCGCTGCTTCTCGAGAACAAGCAGCGCGGAAAGAAATTGTCCTTTCTTGCTCGCGCATGCTGCATGTATCTTCAAATCCAGTACTCTTGGATATTCTTTTTAATTGTCAGATACTGCTATGCACATGGCGATACAATGGTCTAATCATACGGTGCGTAAAACCTTGCGTTTTAAATTAGGCCTAGGTTAGCACCAGGTAGCTAAGACTGCCACAGAAAAACCTATAACACGTTTTTGACGGTAACAAAAACTGCAGGAATCTGCCGATATATTTACTGCAGTTGTGCAGTGTCACAATATACGAAAAGTTCAGTTCATAAATAGCTTCCAGTTAAAAAATGCACTCGTCTAGAATTTCTGGGTGTGATACTTCTCCCGCTTGCCTAGCGTATATAGCATCATCCCGGCTGCCCTTTGAGCAATAAGCACTTCTCTGCTGCGAACAACGAACCCATTGAGAAAGAAAAAGATGTCCATCCTCTCGTGGAGATATACAAAATTAATGTCCTCGAAATGCATCAAATAATAGTAAAAATAAACGGGGATGAAGATGCGACTAAGCAGCTGAGCTGTATAGGCGTCCTTCTTTCCCAGTCGTAAATTCCTATCAGTAGTGCAAAAGTATCGGGGTTCGCATTAAATCACACTATAAAAACAGAGCAGGCGACATCGCCTGACAACGCTGCGCCTTTCTCACGCCCCTCGGTTCCACAGGAGTCGATGTGAAAGCGGGCGTACTTCCACGCCGCATGCGCATAGGCCTCCTTGTCCCCGGCTCCTTACGCGTTATTTGCTTTGCCACAGCCTTTTCCGGGCATTATTCCTCTCCTCGGTGCTCGCCTTGGTATTTGCTATCGCCTCTATAGCCTTCCTGCTTTTTTTTTTTTTTTCTTTTCCCCTTCTCCACGAAGTGCGCTTGGCAGCGCTGTCTGTCTAACGTCAGTCGACGCCTTAAACGAATTACATAGAGAGCGAGGCGATTCCAGATTGAGTGCGCGCGCGAAGCTGCGGTCGCTAGCAGCAGCTTTTGTTGTGCGACACGATGCGCGCTGAATATGGATGCGAGTCGACGACAACGAAAGGGCCCATGACCCGTGGTGCGCCGTTTGGCCGCTCGGCGAGCGCGAAAAATTCTCTCCGCGTGCGGGTCCTGTCATTCTTACGGCAGCGCCTTCTCCTACTATTTGTGGCGTATGCGGCCGACCCCCCTCCCCTTCCATTAAAAAAGAATGAAACGATAAAATAGACGGTCCACATTGCTGATGTAAATGCGCAAAAAGAGAAAATGGAGTGCCACTGAAAAGTTCATGTGCAGTAACCCTGAAGCGAAGCAGCAGTTCTTTTCTTGTTTCCGTGACTTCGTTCATTCTCGCGTGCTAACTCAAGCAAAGTTTGTGCACTGCTTTCCAACCAGTGAGTGCAGATGTATGTGGGATAAACTGACCGTGTGGCCTGAGCAGCCAAACCCTGCTAAAGAAGTCAAAAGCCTTCGAAAAGAAAGAGTCAACACTATCACGCCCCATTGCGCAGCTTTACGCTTAAGACAATGCCAACGTCTCGGCGTTATTTTTATTGCATTTGACTTTAAAAGTACGAATAAACATGCGTGGTACGAGAGAAGGTGTTGCACGCACACTGCCCCGCCTGTGCAGCTGCCGAGTGTCCATACACCTTGCATGCGAACTAACGTGCATTGCGAGATGTGTTAGCGGACGCTTGTTTCCTCTCGGAATGTACCGAATAGAAAAGTGCATAGACCAGAACGTGTTCGTGGAACGCACCAAGACTACGATCGCGCGCCTTAGTCTCTGCACTTAAACGTCCAAGAGCTCTCGATTTATGTTTCACTTTTGTCGGCGAAAAAAAAAAAAAAAGAAGAAAACTCTATTGTGCTTAGTAGAGGACGCAACATGATGCTTTTACGCCACCCTACTGGGAACGTTGGGCCACTTTAGGATTAACAGAACTGATTCTTGAACCAGTAGTAGTTGTAGTAAAAACACTTTATTTCGGCTCAGAAATCAACGGCTAAAAAATGAGGTTTGTATATATTATTGATGATGTGGTACAGCCCGAAGTGACAAAGACACCTGAAAGGGCAAAAAATAGGGCTGATTACCAAATCTGCGAATAGAGTTAGTGCTGGTGTCTTGTCCTCTTGTCACGTTTTTTTTTTTCTTTTTTTTTGTCTTTTTAGAGAAGCAGCACTACCTCGATTTTTCTTTCACTGTTTACGAAGTAACTCTGGCAGTTTGAATTTCTCACAGCATTAAAAAAAAAAAATCGTTACTTTACACCCTCGTTACATCACGTAACGTTCACGTGATTTGAACGCGACGAAGCACACGCCTTAGCGAAGACGTTAATGGACAGCGCGCGCTATGGAATCGAAGCGTCGGCTTAACCAAGAGACATATATGCTATTCAAGAGATGAACCAGATGAAAGGGCGTTATAGCAGTCTGTTGAACAAAGCATACGGGTGGGCATTCATTCAGGTCAAAGCATCCGGTGGCTTCTCTGTTTCCGCTAATGCAGAAAGGAACTCAAGATAGTCGCCAGACGCTACCATCCGCTCTGATCGATATTCGTGGTTCGATTTCGAAACTCACGTGCGCTGCGGCTCTTCGCCCATTTTACGCCCACGCGCTCTTCATCAGATTACTATTTGGGCGCTTCATCTCTGTGCAGGTGGTGGCTGAAAGATCCGCATTATACGGACGCCGAGCGCCCGCATCTCGACAGATCACTGCGGCTTGTGAGATGGCCCCGGGATTTAAGCTTAATTTATTCTGTAAGTGTAAATAATCATATGTGGAATTCGATCCGTGCATGCACTACGCTCTCAGGAGAAAAGCGTCGAGCTATTTAGATACACAGCCGTGCCTTCTTAATGTGAACACTTTCGTTCCCGAGAAAAACTGTCCACGAAGCGAGTCGTCCGTATGCGAATCGCGAAGAAAAAAAATTAACTACTATATGATTAAGTACAGCTTTTCTGCATAGAAGTGGTCAGTGAAATTATTATTACAACTGTTTTAGATCTGCAATATTCAATTACCTCGGACGACGTTATGGTTGAAATAATGTGGTGCAACATGACGCGTATAGTAGCTTATGATAGCTTAAAGGCGTATCACGAATAAATGAGTTAGCTTCTACAGCAACTGTTCACATTCATGGCATTAGCAATGAGCACTGCAATCGGATGGAAGTTATTACTGAATTTAGCTTTCTACTTTGTACAAGATGCAGAAAGCGTTCTCTTGCAGTATCGACCGATAAGATGCATCGGCTTAAAACTGAGCGCCGTAAAGCGTGAAACCGCGAAAAAAAAAAGAGGGGGGGGGGGGGGTCAACAATTCAGTCGTTACACTTTTTGATTGCGCTCCTTACGTGGCTTGATCTAGAGTGCAGAAACTCAAACATCTTAGTTGCGCAGAACAGGTTTTGCTCTCTTATTGTCAATATTAACGCGACAGAAATGCATGGGGGCCACTCAACTGAAAACTCGACCGTGTCCCTACGTTGGCCCGACGTCGGCATGTAACGCGGCCAACGTCGGTTCAAGCTTGGTCAGCAAGTCGGCGTATTGGGTACTGGCTATATGTTGGGCCGACATAGGTGCAATATGATTTCAAACTTGTACCTCTGTTGGAACAAGGTCGGAGGCCGGCCTTGCAGACAGTGCTCCCGGCAATGCAAAACGTTGCCTGAATAGTTCCGAATGTCAGTCTGTAATGTTGCAAACGAAAAGAACGTTCTCCAAGAAAAAATTGGTGACCCTCAGAATATTCTCCGAAGCTGAAACAAATACACTGGTGGTTTACGACAAAGGATTGTAAGGACATGATGTTTGGCAGTGAACATAATGATCACAAGCATTTCCATGGCAACAAGGTCCAGCCTGTCACTCGTACAAGAAAAAATGCACCAAATTTGAAACACTACGAAACAAGACTACACAGCCCTGCACGCACCGAACGGCAACTTTCAGCGAGCTTATATATATCCCCCACATGAGGCGCTCATTTCAGAGCCGGTGACCTTTGCAAGTCGGCAGAAATTATTTCAATCATTTTTAAGTAGCAGACGGCCAAAATGAAAAATAAAAGAGAACATGCTTATGTTGCTGATAATTTGAATTAAAAAACTTCGCTCTGTCGCCTTTGTGCGAACATTGTGCGAATGCATTTGCTAAAATACATGCTACTTAACAAAACTACTTTGGGCCATGCTGGCTGTCGAGTATTGGGTGCAGGCTACTTTTCTACCATTTGCCGATATGCGGCTGGCTCAAAGTACTTGGACAACCTCACGGACAGCCATCCGCGGCCCTACTTTGGGCCATGTTTGGCTGCTGAGCGTTGGGTTCCGACTAATTCCCTACCATTTGCCGATAGTTCACTGGAAGTTGGACAACTATTAACCAGCGTAAGTGGCAGTCAAACAGGGCCCGTCTTTGGGCCTGCATTGGTTGGCCGAGGACATCGGCTTTCGAGCTGTACCCCGTCGTTTACCGAATGTCGGCCGTAGGCCAATTTTAGTTGGGCAATGGGCTCTGTGCATCTTCTCGTTGTCCATTGTTCGGACAGCAAGGTTCCATATTAACGAGGCGTAAACACAGTGAAAACGTTTCATACCCTAAATAGTGTCCATCCATATTAATGGGGGTCATATTAACGAGGCACAAAGTATAGGACATTGATTTTTACGCTATAGCGTTAAAGGTACCGATCGGCGGAAAACATGGTCTCAGCCTGACTTGAAAATCCTTACTGTTCGAGAGCGGCCGTGACGTACTGATGACGTTGCTCGTAATGCCATCGCTTAAAGGAAATGTTGTACAGTCGAACCTCTGAATCTTGGGCTGCGATCGAGTCAGACACGCTGCTCTTACGTCACCGAGACACATACTTTCGTCTGGATTGAAGAAGCAGTTGGCGGTGGCAACAAACATGCCGATCTCTGTGCACGGGTGCTCCAGTGAAACCCCAGTAACAGTGTCCCTTTGACGATATTGCCCCATATCCTGGTGGTGAACTTTAGTGTCTCCCAAGTGTAGCTTTTTTTTAAAGCCGACCAGGGACACCTGAGATGCACTTAAAACTGAGTACTTCGCACGCCATCCTTATATACCGTTCCTTTCTGAAGCCCTCAAACCACAGATTCTGCTGCTATGCCATGTTGCAGCTTCATTTGCACAACTTCCTTTACGTATAACAAGTACGGACGATAATAGAAAAGCCGAACCACATGGTCCACGAACCGGACCAGATGATTCGGCACTCTAATAATGAAGTTCAAGGAGCGATACAATTGTAAGACAGCCGATCACTAGCACAATTGAGTAGTCTCTGTACAGAGTAAACGATATTCCATCAGAGAGATTTAATTCTGATGGCTGAAAAAAACCCAACAAAGTCACGCTCCTAGAGTCAAACCCATTATATTTTTGAAACTTAAACGTGTTGGGATCGCTTGGCAAGGATTCCTATCAGCATGCATACATATTGGCCTTCAATTATTCTTATCTTGCGCTGGTAGTAGTCACGCTATTCGGTCAAATTCCCCACGCTTGTCATCCCACTTGTCTCTCGGTCGTCCCCGACAATGTGCTCTTTCCATTGGTACCCACTCCGGCACTCTAAAAGACGATATCACAATAGGCTTCAGATCTGTGAATCCCATGACCTGCCAATCTCCACTCATTCTTGATTAAATTAAGCTAAAATACCTCATACTTGCGCTTCCTGCCATTTCAAACTTGCTCTTTTTTTTTTTTTTTGTCTTTATTTTGCCACCCGCTTTTCTTGCTATTACCACCTGCCGCTCCCCGCGTTCTTCTTAGCTTGAGTTCTAGTTTCCTAGTAAGCTTTCAAGGTTGCCCCATAGATGAATATTGCCAAGATACATCTCTCGCATACTTTATTTCTCATAACTACAAATATGTTACTGCTTATAACTTCGATGCAATACCCAAATGAGTCCACGTGATTCTTACTATCCTTCTGCAAGTTGACGTATACTTGCTTGCCATATATATAAATATACTTCGTAACTATACCTACGAACTGCGCTCGGATGATACTCAGCGCTAGCTTAATTATTAAACCTTTAATAATAATAATCCTTTACTCTGCGCCATATGGCATGACACGGGAGAGCGGCAGTAAGTATTGAAAGTAGGTTTGCTTTTAATACTTGCGCAGTGATGAAGAGACGGCGTTGGATAAGTTTTAGAATGCAGGAAACTCCACAACAAACACACGCAGAAAGAGAACACTGCTGTGCTCTCGACTGCAAAATTTATTTATTATTATGTGTGCCTCTATAATGAAGCTTTATCTGGAAACATGCCCGTTTTGGATAAAACAAGATTCCTTGCTCAGGTACCGTCGATGCAGTAGCAGCGTCTACCGCACGAGGACGATAGAACTTACGATGGACAGCGTTAGATGCGCAGGCAAAACGGCGAATATTTATAATAGTGCTGCTCAACGCAGAAGAATCTGAGATCCTTTATTATCACAGGTAATCCCGCAAACTCAAGGCGCGTAAGTACCTTGGAGTAATGGTAAGTAATGGAAAGTGCTGGGGCACGAGATGACACAGAGCAAGTAACGACAATTGCAAGAGGAAAGACAGGTAACGAGGTTTAGTGGACGTTACAATTATGAAGTGATTTGCAGAATCCAAAATGACGCAATGGCGTCGATTCTAAACGTTGCAGCGATGTTGCGGACCATTGTGCTATACTGCATCGCGAGAGTAAGACTATACTGTTGGTTGTCTAGCAGCAGGAGCCCATACAAGCATGACAAATTAAATAATTCAATGAGGCATGAGGGCGTTGCTTGGAGTCTTATATGAATAATACCTCAAGCAAATTGGATGTTAGATGGAGAAGGACAATGATCTGGTTTATAACTCAACGGAGTGGCTAAGGTGAAAAAATAGTTTGGGAAAATTTAGGACGTTAAAATAGATTCAGAGGTGACTTGCCGGAAAAAAATCAAACGCTAGATAAACCGACGTTGGAACTATATACAGCACGGGAAAAGAGGGAATTGTAAAAATATATCGTTTTCGATATTTAGAAGGGAAATAAGTCCCTTTTCATTGCTGGAACTGGGTCATTAATGACTAACTGCAACACTCAGGAACTCGACATCGTTGACAATGTTCGCTGTTTCTGCATGTGAAACAGGGAGACAAGACAATTAAGTGTTAGAACCTTGTCTAAAGCGCATCAGCTCGTTCGCACGCGAACATTCTTAAATTGAAGCTTCCCACTGCACCCCGCCGCGGTGGTGCAGTGGGAAGACGCCCGACTACTGTGCCGGAGTACCCGGGTGCGATCCGATGGAGGCGAAACGGAGAGGCGTTCGTGTGCTGTGCGATGTCAGTGAACGTTAAAGAATCCTGGGTGGTCGAAATTACTCCGTAGCCCTACATTACGGCTCGTCTTTCTCTCTTTCCACTTTCTCTCCCACCTTCCTCCCTTCTCTCACGGCGCGGCTCAGTTGTCCACAGAAACAAGTGTGACAGACTGCGCCTTTGCGTTCCTGTGAACCAATTCGTCTTACAGGAAAGTGTCCGAGGGTAAGTTGGTATACATACAACTGGAATAGATGACGAAAAAAAAAAAGTTGCAAACCAAATTTGCTGCAGCGGAGCAATACGAGTACAAAAATGTTTTTCAGCTTTCTTAAATCGCCTTAATTAAAGCAAAATTTGTTAGTCCGTGGCCAGAACTGGGAGCCATCGCCACACGCAATAAGTCGCTGCAACAGCAATTCAGGATGGCTAACTGATAATAGAGCGAAGACCAGTATAAACAAATCGGAAAGAGAAAGTAGTTACTCTAATATATTGAGGAAATCCCCCTAATTAGAGCTAAAGCAAAGCATGGACATCATTCCAAACTACCCGAAATTATTCGCCAGTTACCGCTCTGGTGCAATTAGCCTCAGCCGAAGATTGTTCCTTCTGCGAAGTATTCATCACTTCAGCATTTTCTTGCCTCCTACTGGCAATCCTACTCAGCTTACTGAGTAGAGCGACTGCCCTGTGATAGCGGCGGTGGCTTAATCAATTCCATCTGCAATGAATTCGTCTTTTATGCAGCTTCCCGTCATAGTCGTGTGGCAGCGCTCACGTGGATGGAGACTTTAATTCCATAATAGCAGTCAAAGTGTAGTAAATTTACAGAAGCCAATAATAGGAGGACGATGAAATATTGGTGCAAAATAAGGGGATATTTGATAAATAAAAACAAAATTAGTATCACTGCTCCGGAAGAGACAGTATTGGGCTCGATATTGCTGACTAAACTGACAACGAAGGTGAGTAATATTTTCATCTGTGTATTAGTACGGCTCCACCAAAAGCGATGTTTGCACTTCTAATTCTGGCTTTCATTACTATCGCTATTTTTCGTTTTTTACTTTTTCTCTTTTTTGCTCAGTGGCGCAGTGGATACAAAGGAGCCCCTAAAGCTTTTTAATACGAATCATGCACCAGAACGGCTTGCAAAGAAACCCGCGAGTATAGTCCAAAAATAATTTTCTAAACTGCATAGGCATGTCTAAAGACCATATATATATATATATATATATATATATATATATATATATACCAAGAAAATATTAAATCCCGTTAGAATGTCCATGAAAATTTATGCAATTTATTTGTGCTCTTGTATCGTGTCTACGCCCTCGCTCTTTTTCTTTTTTCTGGTGTTAGGCAGCCAACTGCAAATTGCGTACCAACGTTGCCACGACTGCCGCTCCACTCAAGAGCCCTCTGTATACATTTATTTTCTTCAGGTAAGGTGGGAGGTAACACTGACCGAGAAAGGCGACCAGTCGCAAAGCAAAATGATCTCTCTGCAGCACGAATTCCGGTCGAGGCCCACATATGTAGAAACAATGTTTAAAGAGGTCCCGATCGTTCATCTGTACATGTTTACCGAGCATAATAAGCGGGCCTTTGGCTAAATTTTATCAGCTTCCAGGCTGGCAGCTGTCGCTGATCGTTATCGATGTTGGGGGAGGAGGAGGCACCTTTCGCTGTCTAGTTGGTGTTGTGGAGGGGGTTGAGATATGCCGTTCGCTTTAGGGGCCGCTGCAGATTACGATCATGAATTAAGAAGCTATACGCAAACACAAGCCGCACGCTCAATCGATGGTGCTAACAATACGTGTATAATTCCTGCGGGGATTTGTGAACGTACGGCGAGTAAGTTGCGCGTCGAGTGCTGTCCACGAACGCGACCTCTAACAAGTGAATAAAACGAATGTTGTCACGTAGATTCCCGTCGCGTCGCCTTGGGCAACTTTCCTGTCCGAATTCGCCTAATTTATCGCGAATATTTCTGTGAAATTGTTTCCACCAAGCGGACGCAACGTTTCCTGAAAACGTTTTTTTTTTTTTTATTACTTTGCGGTAAGAAGGGCGGAAAACTAAACATCATTCTTCGTCTTTTGTACCAAGGGTGCGCTGCCAATGGCCGCGGGTCTTGAGACGAAAGCGTAATCTTCGCACACATTGTAATAGTTCAGAACCAACAGACATAAGGCGTTTACGTCTTTGTTTCATGTAGCATTTTTTTTTTTTTCTGCGAAAAAAACTTTGTTGCCCGCTGCAAAGTAGCACCATATTGGATCTCATTTTTAACAGGGCGACTCATTCACCCAGGCATTCGCAATTACAGAGAATGGTCTCACGGGTATCGTCAGTGATACGTTGGAGTGAGACAGGAGGAAGAAGCTTTATTGAATATAGTCCTTATGTAATTATGCATCTCAAAATCTAATATCTCTGCACCCCAATTCTTGGCCGATCCCCCTGTGTGGGTATGTGCCATCAAAGTAGAGGAGAACAACAACAACATGTCTGCGACCGAACTGCGCTTGTTAGGACTCGAGAGTCGAAAGACTGACAGCATTTCGTAATCGTTTCCATTCACTATGCTATGATGCGCTTCTTGACATCGCATATCACGCTTGTTATTCTCACCATACGATCGCATCGCGTTTCTCCGCGGAGGCCACAGTGGAAACTGTCCGATGCGTGAACCCAACTGCGCGGCTCCACATGAGTCAATATAGAAAGTAAGTAACTCTCGTAAGCTACCGTGCAAAACGAAAAGAAACAAATGATATAGGGGGAAGTAAAGCTCAGTGAATGAACGTAAAATTAACGTGCTTGTGTAATGCAGGTGCACATGCGGCCATCAAGGGGGTCCAATATTTCTTCGACAGCAACAGGTCGTTCGTGTCAGTTAAAAGTGGAATAGTCGCCATGCGCATGGGAAGTGTCAGAAATTTCTCTGCACTACGAACCTTCCGCCAACCACACTAGCCACGCTGAGGTCGAACTCGTGGCCAGTGGGGTTTGCTTTGGTTCGTTGAAGGCGAGAAATGAGATTTGTTTTCTTCCATTAAGACTTGTGCACCGCGCTAACAAATCGGCGGTCACTTACTGCCGGCACCCAGTCCGAGCTACATGTGCTTTGAAATTCACGTAGCTCGAACTACATACGGCGCGGTGATAAAGAGGATTAACACTATCCTAAAGATTTTTATCCGGAAAAACAAGGATATCTAGTTACTTATAGAAATTTCCGTATTCCACATGCGTTTAGGCTTTGGAGCGTCTTTTGCAATAGCAGATAATCAGTGAAATGATAAAATAATATGGATATCAAAAAGTTCTGCGTACAACGTCAGCCATGCTTGTCCACAGAACATCGTGTCGGCTCACAAACTGTCCTAAAAGGTGTTGTGCGAGGGGTTCATTCAAAATGCGCAATCTAAGATCAATAATGACCTCTATAAAAAAAGAAGCATTGCGCGCACAAATGCTGCTCCTTTCCTCTCAAGCATAACTTTCACGGAGAAAAAGGGAAGATAAGGCTGACGCCCGTGTCTATCTGTTGCATATTATACACTACAATTCTCCATTATAAAGCACCCCGTTTTTCAGTAAGAGGCGAAAAACAGACCACTTAGTGATATCTATGAAAATATACCTATATTTACTTTCTCCAGTCTGTCAGGTTATAATGAAAATGTCATTAAAAACGCAGCACGAAGTAAAAATATTTCAGTGTGACACGATTGGCCGTAATATGGGCGAGTGACACGAGAAAAAAAAACAACAACGGGAGGCTGCGATACCTATATGTACCAGTTTCTTCATGCTTGTAATATGTACTACTTAATCTCAAACTGCATATGAGGGGCTTGAAACACTGCTAGCCAGCTGAGCAGCTCAGCGTAGAGACTGAACTGCCACTGGGTAGCAGTATTTCAATGAACAAATAAGGAAACAAAGTCTGAATTTCAAAGGTGGGATCGTTCGGTGAACAAAAAATGTTACGTTGAAATCGGGCTACATTAACCTCGCGGGATAATAGGAAGAGACAACTCTAGTTCAGAGCCAAGTTCGGATAAAGATTATAGCTTCATCTCTTTTATCCGCATGCCTTCATATAGTCCACTGCAGCTCTTTTAGATCCCGGATGAAACAATCTTCGATATATGTTGAAATCCGCTTTACACTGAATGTTTTGTTAATACTCAGAGAAGGAAATTGAAAGCGTCATTTCTCTTTGAATAAGAATCGCAAAGTTTGTGAACTCACAAAGGACGGCGTAGAACACTAGTGTAAACTGAAAAAGTAATGCGCGACTCCTTGCTGTATCTGCCATTGTTTTCGTTTCTTTCTTTTTCTTTTTCAGAGTGCAATAAACATAACACGGACCGACTGAACAACAATTTGCTTGAGAACTACTTGCACCCTAGGTGGACGCTAAGCTTTGTTCTAAGAGAAATCGTTCGACTTTTGACTAGTTTCTTAACTATTGGCTGATTGGTATTACCTGACGCGTGGGGCACAGCGCCACAAAAAGCACGCCGCGCTCTGATATATTTTGCAGCGGTGCTTTCGGAAGCGGCTTACCGTGCGCCTGACTTGCTCGTTCCTCAAATCCCGCGCAGTCTTGTCGACCGGCGACGATGACAGTCGGAAAGAGGCCGAAAAGGAGCAGCGATCACTAAGGGAGTTCAAGTCAAGTGTCAGAAAGTTTTCGCGCACCAGCTCAGTAGTCTCCGCACAAGGATATCAACGAAACACTCCACACACACGCACACTCCCTAGAGAAGACGGCGATGAAGCGTAGAAAACGTTCGCTCGTCCTTTTCCTAGCAGCCTGCACGACAAAACGCGCGATGCACCGAGTGTCGAAAGAGTCCGTAGTTTTGCCTCTCCGTACCGTGTTTAGAGGGCCACTGTCCACGGCAACGGCCGCTCGCCGTTACGGCGAGCACCGGTCTTGACGTGCCGTTGCAGTCGCAGCGGTGGTGCACCAGCAGAAAAACAACGTGTCCGGCGGGACGCACGCCACGCGGGTCCAGGTGTACGATGCGCGCGCGCCTCTTTCTTTCGTTCTCGGCCAAGTGCGAAGCGGGCCGAGACGCACGCCCGTTCCGTGTGCCGTGCGGCAACTCACACGCCGGTCGAAGCTCCCTGCGCAGGCCAGGCGGAAGGCAGCCTACTTGGCCGGGGCGCTCCCTGCTTGGTCGGCTGCGGGCGCTCGTTCGCTTTGCTAGCGCTCTTCCCGCGCGTGCGAGCGGAGCGCGGTGCCACGCCGGTTCCCTGGTGGCGGGCCCCCGAACTCGGGAGCCGACGGTGGCGCGACGCTGGTCCCCGCCGAGGGACGAACCCTTGTTTTATGGTCCACTTAGTCGCAGCCCCGCTTCTATTCTGTCGTTCCCTGACACTTTCTCGGCGCGTTTAGCGCTTGCCGTCATTTATATTCCCGTGGAGATCAATGATCTGCGCGCCAGACAAAACAAGGGAGGAAGACTTTCGACTGTCGAGTGTGCCTGTGTGCCAACTCGAGGGTGACATTGTAAGTAATGTGAAAAAAAAAAAAAAAAAAAAAAAAAAAAAACAGGAAAGAAGCTTGCCTCCGAGTTGTGGTCTGACTTTATTGCGCGAAGCGCATTGTAGGTTGGTTGTTTTGGCGACTAAGATTCTTAGACAAACAGCGGAGTTACTCAGATGACGCATATGAGTTTGGACTCTCGTGCAAAATTTCACTTTGTGCTTTGTATGAGAATTCCTTCACATGCAAACGTGAAGACTGAATGCCATAAGCAGGTGGTTGCTCGACAACATCACTAGCGTAATATTTGTAGTGTTGCTAAACTGTACGGCCGCTCGCAAGTTTAACACGATTGCTCGAGCGGGGGCTAGGATTGGCCTTATCACAGTGGAGCGGTGGCCAGTGGGTTCGAAACCACATGCTATAGAGTCAGTGCAGGGCGCCCACTGTCATCGGGCGCTGCAAACACATACTGCAGCGTGGCCTCAGACCCAGCGGCCTAACGACCCGCGGCACTAATGCCAAACCAAGCATTGCGCTCGTGTAGAAATTCA
This sequence comes from Amblyomma maculatum, assembly GCF_055883805.1. Classification (NCBI taxonomy): domain Eukaryota; kingdom Metazoa; phylum Arthropoda; class Arachnida; order Ixodida; family Ixodidae; genus Amblyomma; species Amblyomma maculatum. Next base: position 54,864,960 of record NC_139344.1, read on the forward strand.
TGACGTATTCTCGGATTTTAAGAAAACTTTCGATAAGGCACCTCTTTGTCGCTTCCTCCTTAGGCTTGAGCCTGCAATATAAGTCCGTTAATTATAAGCTCTGTAGAAATGTTTTTGGACGAACAGGTATCGATACGTTAAACAGCTGAAAATTCTGAAAAGTTTTAGTTCGCTTAGGCGCTAATAAAGGAAGAGTGTACTGCACGGGGCCCTTACTATTACCCTTTCACTTTAATGACGATCTCTCTTCAACAATATGCCTTTTTAATGGAGATTGCGCTTTATATAACATCTTAATGAATGCATCACATTGCAAGGGGATTCGAGAATGCCTCAATAAGTTATCTTTAGGGGGTAATGAAGAGTTCATGGATATTAATACTTCCATACTTCATCTCGCAAGCTGTTTGCAGCACTGTGAAAGGCTTGGGCGACCTTGCCCAATCAGGATTATGCGCACTACAGTAGTGAATTGCGGTCCTACGCGCCTCTCGGCCCTCGAATTGGTGGCGGTAACAGTAGGAGCACAATTACCTATTGTAGTGCGCAGGGGTGAGAGGCACTTAGAAGCCCAATTACCTATTATAGTGCGTGTGATCCTGAATGGACCAAGATCTCCTTGCCTTTCGCAGTCCTGCAAATATCTTATGAGACGAAGTATCATAATATGCGTATGATGCTTTGGACTCACAAAGTGCCCGTCGCTCGCAAAGCAACTATACTGCCCCCGGGGAGTGCCCAAAGATAGTGGCTCTATGTAAGTACTTGAGAGGGCACCCAACTTCCAGTCTATCGCCATCGACAATTTGTTACCGTTAGCTAGCCTGCGTTTATTTTTCTTTGTCGATCTTTGCGTCCTTCTAGCACCAACAGGAAACATATGGTTTAGAAGGGCTTCGTTAGGTCTAAACGAATACGCGTTATTTTGGAGCCTTCGTTCTCAAACCCTGACTAACCGCCTCGAGACCCTACAGAGACCCTACGGCCTAGAGATGTAAGTGCATTTTTTTTTGTAATATATTTTACGACCCCCTAGCAAAAACATGTTTTGTTTGCTCTCTACCCACATTTTTGTTAAAGGCAATGACTCTAGTACAGTTTTTCTTCCAGTCATGCGGGCATCTTCGTTTTCGTCCTTGCAGCTAGCTATCTATTCGACCATGAAACAAGCTCACTGAGAGAATTGTTACCAGACTGCATGAGAGTCAAAAAGTCAATTAATGATATTATAAGTTTCTTGATGATTATTTTTGTGGTTTATTTTATCGGTCATCACAGATATGTTGTCTACGCCCAACAATTTTCCTGCATGCTTCAACATTCTGTAAAAGTCCATGCTTTAACTTCCGCTTAGGCACAGTTTTTAGTGTGGTGTGCATATTGATGAGTGAGACATCGATGACTTCTTGAGCAACATGTGACCATCAATCAGCGTGATTTGCCGCACTCCCAGCGTGAGCAGAGCCCGTCGTGCTATCTTGCGGCCCTTGCACGAGGAGATAAGCGTGAGATGCAAACACACCGTGCATTAGATCGTTGCGATCACAAACTTTCCTCTCTATTATGTAACTGTGCATGGTCTACAAAAGCTAACGGGACGCGTACTTCCGGGGCAAAAAGTTACTTTATCTCCTGCTGGCAACTCAGTTGCTCGGTGTTGTAACTAGCAGAGAGGCCGGCCATGTGCATTCCATCACACCCTGGTGCGTTTAACACTACTCGATCACCTGACTGCACCGAAATAATTTTTTTCTCAAACACGCGTGTCCCGTAAACTTTTCCTATCAGTAGCACACACCAGAGCTATTCGGGATTGAATTTCTGTATTGAACACTTTATTCCATGTAAAACTAGGAATGTGCGCCGTAAAAACCCCTGGATTAACCGCGAAATAATTTGATACACAAAAGAAAAAGGCTTAAGAAGCGCTCAGTCAACAGTCTTGCTTTTAAGCTTAAGACATATGCTTGCACAAAAGCTTCCTACTAATGAAGAAGTCTTCTGCTGCGCCCAAAGACGCATGCGTCTTTGGGCACAACAGAAAACTGTGAACCTGCAGGATCGAAATCCAGATGCGGCGGCCGCTTTTCGATGGAGGCGAAAAGAAAGGCGCCCGTGTGCTGTGCGATATCACGGCACGTTAAAGAACCCCAGGTGGTCGAAATTTTCGGATCCCTCCACTACGGCGCCTCTGAGAATCTGAGTCGCTTTGGGACGTTCAATCCCATAAACCAAACCAGTAAGCAGTCATGTTATTCATCCAAACTACCGCATCTCGTCAAAGGCGATCCTGGAAAATTCTGTCGCCATGCACCTGAATATGAAGCCCGTCAAACCATCGATCACATCAAGACCGCAAAGGAACTGTTCCCGACAAGCTGCAGATAGCCACAGCATTTAACTTTTCCCTCCAGTACGTCTTTTCAGATTCTTGTCCCTGACCAACTTCTCATATATAGAGTACGAGAAGTATCAGCCCTTCATAGCATATGAGGGTATCTCTTCAATGCTCGTCAATCTGAAATTTAAAATTATCATGCGGTCCCGAGGATATTCCTAACAGTCTCCTGTGTTGTTACGCTGACTCGCTGGCTGCTTTCTTGTTGCGAATTTTCGTCTGCCTTTCGTCTACGTTGTCCCGTCTGATTGCAGGCTCACACATGTGCTTGTATTCAAGAAAGGTACCGCTTTTTTTTTAAATTATCTACCAACCGATATCACTCATCAGCACATCATGAAAAATCAAGGAGCATATCATTTCCAACTACATGACTGACTTTCTACTTAGAAAAAGCATTCTTTATCCTACCAGCACGGTTTTCGCAAAGGCCTGCCAACAACCACACCATTTCCACAATTCGTTCGTTTTATTCTGTTCTCGATAGTTGGCCAACTTGGAGTTATATTCGTGAACTTTAGAAAAACATTTCAAAAGATTACACATTCCAGTTTGTTATTAAAAATTATGGAGCTTGGTTTACCATGATCTGTAATTCACTGGAAGTCGTCATATCTCGACATGCGCCAGCCATTTGTTGATATTGAAGAGCATCACTACGACATAATCTCTGTCAATTCCGGTGTCCCGCAGGGTGGTGTCCAAGACCGTCTTCTTTTTTTTAATTTACTTGAATGCCTAACCTCCTGCATATACGAAAGTGTGAGTATATCCGATTATACGCGGACGACCGTTTGCTATTCAAGGCGGTTAATAGTACTAATTCGATCAAGTTCATAAAACCCTGAATGCTGTTTCTAATTGGTGTGATATCTGAGATATGAAACAGAATCTTGCCAAAACTGTTTTCATGCGCAGAACAAACAAAACGTTTCCTTTTATTTACCGATACTCTATCAAGCAGGTCCCGATATTGCAAACTGACTCTTTTAAATCTTTAGGCGTAACTGTTACAAAACATTTGAACTGGTCTGCTCATATTAACAGCACCTGCCGAATGCGAAAATATGCTGCAGGCGGCCGGGCCATTGATGTATCATGTTTAAGACACTGAATAAAGTAATGACATGAAACTACGAATCTGCACGTTTAATGCGACCACGAAGAGCGCCGGCAAGTTTAGACAATAGAAGACTACTCTTCCTTGCTGCATGTGGGCTCATCTCGGATCGTGATCATACTATTTCTTGACTGTCTCTGTTGTAGCGAAACCTCTTAAGTGATGACACGCTAAATCTATCTTGCGAGTCTTTTAGCGCATCATAGAAAGGTGAACCTTCAGAGCACTGGGCATACCTCCGGAACATGTTGAGTTTGACCCTTTCTGTGATTCCTCTTCGCCTTTCAGTGGTAGCAGAAAATACCTTTAGCCTCTTTTCTCGGTATAATTTTATTAATAAACCGTATTCCATTTGATGCGCACGAATAGCACTATAGTATTAAGATATTATTTTTATGATCTCTTTTCTAAACGGCTCCTTTCAATGCCGAAAAAAACGTGTTGGGAAGACACCTTCGCCTCCCAAAATTTGTCTACACTGAAGGATTCCTGCGCTGGCGCTTGGAGAGAAGAGAGAGAGAAAGAGGACATTTATTTATTGAGGGGTCAACGTGGAGATTAAGCTTGCTAAGCGTGGGTGGCTGCTTTAATGAGAACGTAACGCCTAGAACGCGGTGACCTTTAAGTACGGACAAAGCATACTGACTAGACTAAGCATGTAAAAAGGTAAAAATTAATGCCCCCTAGGCATGACCAGTTTAATAGTGTACCTTCTAGGAAGCGAGGGTAGAACGAGATGATTTGGTTAGGTTTTTGGTTTAACGTCCTAAAGAGACTCAGGCTATGAGACGTCGTAATGGAGGGCTCTGAAAATATCGACCACCCGGGGCTCTTTAAGGTGCACTGACATCGCACAGCACACGGGTGCCCGACTTTTCGCCTCCATCGAAAAGCGGCCGCCGCGGCCGGGATTCGATCCCGCATCCTTGGGCACAGTAGTCTAGCGCCCTATAATCACTGCCCCATCGCGGCGGGCGTGTTAAAAGGGTGAATCGAGATGGTTGATAAGTCAATGGAAGCCGAACAAGGGTTGAGGGGATAGCCTCAGCCCACAAGCCAACGTTTGGAGAAGTGCACTTGTCTTCACCCTGACGAAGACAAGTCCACTCCTTAAGACGTTGGCTTAAGAACTGAGGCTCCCACTCAACCCTTGATAGGTTTCCTTAGTCGAGAAAGCGATACATTTAGGTGTGAATAAAATCATTCGATAAGTATGTATAAAATTTAATAAAACATGCTCGCTAAGCGCCCACTTTAATGTAGTCGTTTCGCTCATAATTTTTCTTCTTGCCATCTAAAAACTGTGTGGCGTTGGGTGACGTTCGTGTGTCATCTCTTAAGCTTTATATTGGTATGTGACGATAATTTGAAATTTTCAGCCGGCGGTTCAAATCTAGGTCACTGGAGCAGTGTGCTGCGTACTAAAGAAAGGGAAACCCTGGTTCGACTGCTCTCTTATCGGTATACAGGGTCTGTCCTTAAAGTAATGAGATTAGCGCGTATGAGCGCCATTGTGAAATCGGTTTCGGGTGGTGGTGGCTGTACTTGTCGCAATGTGACGAGTGCAGTTGGCTACGAATGCCTGAAGCGAGTGGACGGGCTTGAGCATGTGCCCCTGTTTTTTGTAGCTGCGTAGAGGAAACTAGCGAACGTCGGAACAGCGATACGCGGTAAAGTTTTGCAATAAAAGGGAGGCATTTGCTTACCGAGGAACTCGTGGGAAATTATGTGATGTTTTGACTGCGACTCTCCAAATGGCACAAAGCATCGACAGATAGCCTTGGAGACGTCCCGTTCAGCAATGGTCCGGGCGTCCGTCGATGACGACTACGGATGCCGATAACGACTGTGCGTGTGTGTGTGTGTGTGTTTTAGTAAAGCTGATCTGCGTTTAAGTGTCCTCATGATTGTGCAATCTTTAACTCTTCTGCAGCCATACGGACATTTAAATGCTGATTAGTTTTCAGAAAAAACACACACACAATAATTATCAGCATCCGGACCATTTCTGGGCTGGAAGTTATTGTGACCATCTGTAAATGCTTTGTGCATTTCGAACAGTCGTAGTCAGCACATCATATCATTGTCTTGATAATGTCGAACACCTCGGTAGGCGACTTTTCCTGTTAATACCGCGTATAGCTCCTGGTCTCTATTATGATGCCATATCGGGTGTTGATTCAGCTAGCTGTTCCGACGTTTGCTCCAGTTTCCTCGACGCAGCTATGAAACAGGGGTACACGCTCAAGCTCGCCCACTTGCTTCGCCTGCTCGAAGCCAACTGAGCTATTCACGCTGCGAAGTTGGAGGGTCCAGCACCATCCCCCGAAAGCTGTTTCCCAATCGCGCTTATACGGGCGCAAGGCCACGACTAGTATCAGTACTTTCAGGACAGATCCTGTACAGTGGAAATGGCAAGGCAAATTGTACAGGTGTGAACAAAAGTCAACGGAGCACGCTGTTTCCTTCTTAAATTTTCACGCGTTAACTGATTGAAACCGGCAACTGTGGTACGTGCAGGCCGGTAGCACACGAGCTTTTTTATGGACACATAGAGGTTATTTTCAATAGGGAAGGCGCGATTGTAACCAAAAATGAATAGCGTGAGCCGTTTATAATCACTTCTTCACCTTTACTTCTCCGCGCCTTCGCTCCCTGCTAAGCGTTGTCTCCATAGTCCGACTATCTGCTTTAAAAAAAATTCACTTCCTTTGTGCGACAAGACGACGTTCACGCTTTCTAGACAAGCGTACTGATTATTGTCACCGACATGCCACCAGCCACTGTTTGTGTGAGGAAAGTCTAAGTGCGGAAACAATTTGGCGAGGAATAACAGTGTTTTTTTTTGTGTTTTTTTTTTTACATCACAGAAAACCTCTATCGCAATAGGGGCCTTCCAGCAAACCGCTTTAAACGAATAGTTCATATTTTAATTAATTAAATAGAAGCAATCGTGTCATAAAATGGCAGTACATTTACAGGAGTCTTCTTACCTTTTATGTAAAAAAAAAATTAACTTTAAGGAGTTCATTCAGTTTAAACACTAATACAAGAGCAGAACATTACTCGTCTCGAGCGCTTGGGAGCCTCCATTTTAACGCTGAAAAGAGAGCTTCTGTAAGATGCTGACAAGATACTTCTTCCGAGAGAAATACGAAGCGACGAGGTCTCCCCGCCAGCTTTCAAGAAGTGGGGCTATGGTGAAAAGAGGAACGGCGGGAGCAAAAATGGAGTGCAGGCTTTCTTGGAGATTACCTGGCCGGCTCCCTTTGTCATCCCGCGATTGCACGTGACCCTTGGCAGGCGCGGTGGCAAAATATCCCCGCAAGCTCATGCTGTTCCATATCGTTTGAATGAAATTTTTATTTTCGTGTTTCGGTTTCCTTGAACGATTCGGTAGAAAGTTTCTGCCTAGAGTTCTTTGTTTCAGTAAGCTTCCGGTGTGTTATTGACACTCTGCATAATGCTCAGAAGTGAAGGAGCGCCATTCTGTTCGGTTTTACATAGGTAGTGGTTTGGTTAGTAAAATATATTCTTTTCATTCTCGGACACTGCTGGCTTCATCGTGGCGAAACTGTGCTGCAGACAAACGCAGTGGCTGATCGTAGATTGCTTTAGTAACATTTCTGCTACAAGCACCGACTTTTCATTATTGCACTGTATGCACCCAAAGCTCAACTAGTGTTTTATAAGATACAATTTCACTTCTTTGAATATGGTATGTCTTCATAGAGGCTAATGACACCATTGGTTCTGCTGGGCGGTGTACGCGACAGCTTTGGGGCCGCGCTTGTGCTCAACGCGCCCTCAACGTGAGGGGCAGGATGGCTGGTACTTAATTTTTTTTTTTTAACCTTAAAGAGTTCAGTGCACACAGGATCAAATTTGACATACAGGAAGAACCAGTAAAACGACGTAGCGAAGTTTGGGTTATAGGGTTTAACGTCCAAAAGCGACTCAGGCTATGCGAGACGCCTTAGCGGAGGCTCCGGAAATTTCGACCATCTGGGGTTCTTTAACTAGTCAACTGAACCTTTATTTAACGGGATATTTTACCAGGTCTTCGCTTCGTTGAAGTCTGTGCAGATGGTGAAATGAGGCTCCTTGCGCAATGCTGTTTAAAAACGCGAGAAAAAGAACATAGAGTACGCCTGCGCTACACATCTGTGTTGGGAAGTTTTTCTTATGCTTGTGCAGCCGTCGCAGCTGGGAGCAGAACCAACTGTTCGAGCTCAGCAGCAGACAGTCTTTGATAGTTTCATAAAATAAAATATCGAGGTGGAAAAATACACTTTCATTCTCTCGAATGCTAGTACTGATGCCGAGCAAACTGCTGAATTTCTATACAGTTGGGCACCTGGCAGCGCAAACAATGTTGCACCTGGCACCTGGCAACGCAAACGCAATTTCTGCAAACAATGTTGGTGTTATCACCCAGAGCGGCACTCAAGGTATGTTGGAGTTCGATATGCCACGCAAAAAGGACGAAAAAAAGAAACCTGTCTGGATTATTACGAAAACTGATGCGAGAATTAGCTGCGAGGTGATTCCTTTGGTACGTCTATTTTAATGACTGGAGGATGAAGTTGGGAGGAGGTGGGTGGGGGGCGCTTATGGTTAAGGAAGGTGGGAGGGGTGGTGTGTCGAGGGCAGTGGCTGGACAGCCTCATAGCTAGCAGAATGAGGCGGCTTATGAGTGATGCTTTTTCAAGATAGCTGGCTTTCCCAATTCGTAAAGGATTCCATTTCGCCGTCACGTTTTGCTGCGCTACCAGATGCAAAAACTTCTTACAGAGAGCCAGACTTCCATCCATAATCTAACCAGTCCCTCCCATAGCAGGTAGAGGAAGGTCAACGTGAGCTTCATATCATTTTCATAGCAACGGTATCCATCAGAAAAATACAATCTACGCGCGAGATCTGAACCACCACCGGCGAAAGCAGAGCAGTTTCGTTTATCGGTGCCCCTGAAAAATTGTGTCCACCACCGCAGCCTCTAGCGCTACACGCACGCGCAGGAATTATTCACATTTGAGTAACAAATTTATTCTGATGTGCGATGAATTAGTTGGAAAAGAGATTAAGCAGGGTTTTGTACCCCTGCGCATACTGCAACATTTGTAGCGTTGGTGTATGCGTTCTGGAGGGTGAACTGACGGACCGACCGACGGACGGAGCATTCGTTTTGTCGTTGTTTTATTCGTGCTGCGAATGGGTTTTAATATGGACGGACCGACGGACGGACCGACGGACGGACCGACCGACGGACCGACCGACGGACCGACCGACGGACCGACCGACGGACCGACCGACGGACCGACCGACGGACCGACCGACGGACCGACCGACGGACGGACGGACCGACCGACGGACGGACGGACCGACCGACGGACCGACCGACGGACGGACGGACCGACGGACGGACGGACCGACGGACGGACGGACCGACGGACGGACGGACCGACGGACGGACGGACCGACGGACGGACGGACCGACGGACGGACGGACCGACCGAAGGACGGACCGACCGACGGACGGACCGACCGACGGACGGACCGACCGACGGACGGACCGACCGACGGACGGACCGACCGACCGACGGACGGACCGACGGACGGACCGACGGACGGACCGACGGACGGATGGACCGACGGACGAACCGACCGACAGACGAACCGACCGACTGACCGACCGACAAACGGACCGACCGACAAACGGACGGACCGACGGACGGACGGACCGACGGAGATGGATGGATGTTAAGGGTGGGCGGGTGACTAGCGCCCTAGGCGGGAGCGTGCGGCTGAGAGGTGGCTGGTGCGAGGTGCTTCTTGAGGGTTGTAGCTTCACTCACCAAGGCTTCACACAGTCAACGCCGACATTTGCGCCAAGTACACCACTGCTGCTGCTATTGCAGTAAAGAGTTGAAATTCTACACGCGCGAGCACTTCCAGGGGCGGAGCCCTCTTGCCGTTGCTACTAGTACGTCCCGTTATCTCTTTCGCCCGTCCTCGTTCGCTCTGTCCGCAATGTTCGTATTCAAGTTACGTAGAAGAACATTCTGATACGGGAAGGCATTTTTTTAGGACAATTAAGCCAGTTCTGCTGCAGTGTAGTCCTCATGTTGTATCGATGTGTACGCATATATTTCCAAGTGTCTTTACCCTTTTGTGTTCACTATTAATATCGCTGAAATTAGCTCTAGATGCAGTTTACTGCACATGAGTGCGCTAATGAGTTGCAGCTGCATCGGAACCCTTTTGCTCAAACATGGTTTGCTATATTACTCAAGACTGAGACATAGTTAATAGGTGTTGTCTGCGGTTCGATCAAATGGACAAAATCTACTCAGTTGTAGCTGTACGTAACTTGTAACAGTTTAGTGTTGTGTATGTTTTTTTGTTTATTAGTGTTCTACTTTTCAATGCAGTTTGCCAATTGGTTTTATTTACCTGCCCATTGCAAGGAATATCAGTGCCATTGAGCTCGCAAAACTGCGTCGATGTCAGTGAGGACTGCTGCCTGAAACGAAACTGTATCTTACGGTTTGACAAATAGGTAGATTACAGTCGGACAAAAGTGACACGATGTTTACTCGAATAAGTTGGTAGTGACAACAACAACAACAAAAAGGAAGTGCGAATCAAGTTGGGCAAGGTGCCTCATCTCTGTCTTTGCGCCAAAAAAAAAAAAAAAAAGAATTCTGAACGGCTGAGATCAGCAAATGGCTCACTGGCCGTCATTACACCTGATCTGTGCTTTTAAACTTTAGGAACCGTTGTTGGCTTAGTCGTTATCAAGGTCTATGATTTCATTAACGCCCATATTAACGTGCGGGTTAATAGCATGTTAGACATACAAATTTTGAGGACGCTTAATCTTCGCCTTTAAGAGTTCAACGCGATATTGTTATCGGGCCCCGTTCGCTGTCATTAAACCCCAATGCTTGGAAGACGATGGATTGATGTATAAGGCTTTGAATCGGACGGCGGCTCGCGCCATCTGTGGCGGCAGCGCGATACATAGAATGAATTTTCTAGTGAACGCCGCATCGCAGATAAACAACGAAGAAATGTTTTTTACTGCTCACTGAACTATTGCTTAGGTAATTAGTTTCTTTGCAATGAAGCACCTAAACATTAGCTGACAGTCATAAAGCAATGCATACATTAGGTCCACCTTTATTCGCAGAGGAACAGTGCGGTTCTAAGGCAGAGTGGTTGCGTGCTTGCCTCGCACTGCGAAGGAGCCATGCTCGACTCCGCTGGTTTCAGCAAAATTTTTATCGTTTCTTTACTTTCTTCTGATTTTCGCAATACAACCACAACGCCGACACCGGCTTTTCTGCGACACGGGGCCCTTAAAGCTGTCGCATTAAAACGCGATCGCCTCTGCCGTCTTGCATGCCAGCTTACGCTTCGTCATAATCCACACGGTAGCTTTGGTCCCCGCGCGTGTAAACACTCCGGAAATCAACATGTATGTAGTAAACGTTGGCTATCTGAACACGGCAACCATATAACCGGCCTTATCCAGGTATGCGTTCACGAGGCCCCGCTGACTTGCGTGCTCACTTAGAACCACGGAACAAGTCCACAATCAAAGGGGTCCACGTTAGTCACCTTCAAGTAGTGTTGGTATAGTGCTACGAGGATGCATGGAGCAGCAAGCACTGCGAGATCACCTTGAGTAATGAGAGGGCAGTCTAGAACACAATGCGAAGGGTGGTGTCGAACCATAAAGCCGGCGTAACTTATTTCTTAGCCCTGTTATCGCCGCAGTTGTCGTCGCAGCCGTGTTGAACAAAGTCTGTGCAGTATCGCTGCAGATAAAAGTGTTGCAGATAAACGTTTAGCGTGCGATGCAGCAGCTGCGTGCCTTGTAGAAGTTCTTGGTCACTCCCATCTGCCTGGTCACGGGGCCATGTTTCGCGGCGGGCTGTTTATCGCGGATGGCAACGAAGGATTGATATAGTGATTCGGTGAGCGCTAACGGTACACATTGACGCTGGCTGCTCGGAACTCTCAACGCTATTGGTGTGTGAAGACTGTGCCGGCAGCTTCTACTTTTCTCCTTCGTCCATTCAGGAGAATGGCTAAGAATATTTTAGCCCCATGAGATATACACTGCAGCAAAGCCACTGATGTGTACAGCTCTAAAGCGTTTTTGTTATTATTTCTTCCGGTCTCTAATGGATCTACTGCTGCTCAGGACGAAAAAAAAAACAATTTAAAAACGGCTACCAAGTCTGATGGGTCATTGTGACGGCCACTTCATTTATTGGCACTGGTTTCAAGCAAACGTTCGTCGATATCAAATGTAGGGTTGCTTACTCGAGTGTATTATATGCACGATTGTAAGGTGAACGGTTGCATTCAGATGATAAACTTCGCGAGAAAAAGAAGAAAAAAAACGAACAAAACATGGAAGAATAGTATATTACTGCTATCGCGGACGCATCAAGCACGAACGGGGCAACGGTAATGAGATCGCAAAAGTAGGATAATGGCAGATCGATGCGTAGTTAGCCTACGGGTACGACGTGTGGCGAACGGTCTGCTTAAGTGACGACTGGGCACCCGGTTTTTGACCTGCATCACTAAGGCAACATCTTTCTGTTTTTGCCCTCTGGTCTACAGTGTTCCGTTCTAACATGAATAGTGCGTCGACAGTACGCCTAGTGCGTTTTAACTTGCAGAATCTGACTCGAGGGCACTTGTGAGTTGGGAGGCTAGAAAAGGGAATTATTGGCCTTTATACGGTTGAGATGTTCCCTTCCGGCGCTGTGTACAGGGCACTGTGTAAATTAACAATGCTTCATATGATTTATAATATTACAATGTTTTGTGAATGTTGCATAGAAGTGTAGTATATATGTGGTGCAATGATTCATTCGAATAATGCGAAGCCAAGAAGGAAAAAATAACGCAGTTGTCGGGGCTTTCAGGGTTATTTTGGCGTAACAGATTTGTCGCTTTCAAATATGCCTGTTCAGAGAAATCGCGCTCGGTTTCTTGAGCATAAATATATTGAGCTCACCAATATGTATACCAGAATAATCACGGAGTGAATACTAGACAGAAGCGCAAAGTTACCTTCAAGGCTTCGGACGCTATAGCAGTATTAAGCCGTTTTGGTCCTTTATTATGCATGGGGATCATTATCGCATTAGTTAATTACACTGATGTGTCAGTAACATTCAACACTCACTTACTTCTGTGCGTGAACATGATCAGTTTGCACACGAGTAACCTCTCCGAGCTTTCGCGTAGCTTCAAACGTCACATTCCCCACTGCGTACGTTCAAAACCGCTAAGAAAATAATCAGTCAATATTAATTCTGCTAAAACAAGCGCTTGTCTTTCTTCCCGCGACAGCTGGGGCCGTATTAGGCTCGCTTTATATATTACAATTACCTTCCTTCACACTTCGCGACCGAGAACTATTCGACTTTGCTTTGCCACTAACGCAAATGATCCGCACAGAAGATCATTTAATATGCTGATTACAGCATGCGGCTGGTTTCTACACTCGGTAACCTAGCGCGATGAAAGAAAGAACTTGATTTCGTATTCCCGCCCTTTTAGTGCTTGCTCATGATGCCTGAGTCGGCGTTATCAGTAGGGAGAAAAAATAAAAAGACCTTCTGAATTTTCGTGAATAGAAACGCTCGTTTCCTTAGAGCGAGTGGGCTGCTTGGTTAAGTTGTCCATAAGGCAGATTTGCATCGCATTACAGCTTATTTCACGATCTCGATACTTTGCTATAGAAATTCCGTACGATACTGTATATACTGTGCAATTGTGACGCGTGCAGTCGCCGCATGCATCTTGATACCGCACGTGTTAAACAGCCATTTTTTCTTCTTGTTCTCCCTTGTTATAATGGCAAACCTTTTTCTCGCGTCGTGCGTCACCGTCTTCATCAACTTCGGTTCGCGCGCATGTCAGTCCCAAAGCACGACCATGCAGGCCTTTGCGCGTGCAAGCCAAAATGCGGCAGACACTAACGACTTTTCGGATTTCGTTACGTCGCTGCTATGGTAAAAAGCAGGGATAGAGTGTAAAGCCTGCTGCCTGCGCTGCGGTCATGGATGCGGAGAGTTCTACCAACCTAAACATTTCGGCGACAAATTACGACCAGCTCACGCTGATTGATGGGATAAGCCGCTAAGCTTAGCTGTAACAATTTTTTGTTCTCTCCATCTGCACAGGTAGCCCCGTCTCTAGGAGATTTGAATTTTCATGATATTAGGGTCGGCATATTTTCCTTGGTTGCGATTGACTCACTGCTCTCTCTTTCTTTCCATAGCTTGTTTCAGTCTGTTTCCTTTTATCTTAAAAACTTAGACATGGTGTTATTTTATTGTTTTTGGATATCTCAATGCCAGAGCTGCAGATGCTTTTCTCTGGCACTCCTGTTTCGCATTTCTTGCCTCAGAAATTATGCCGACTTAACTGAAAGAGGCCTATTTTCCAAAGAATTTCACTATTGCGGCGAAGTCTCACAAACGCTGTGAGGTGGCACGTATTCACTGTTAGCAAACGTGAAAAAGAAATAAACAAATAAAGGACGACAGGGGGGAAGACGGCACTACACAGACGCTGGTTGCTCAATGAACAGAAAAGCAAAATTCTTAAAAATATCGGCCAAGGTGGAAGCTGAGGGCATACAGGGCAGCCCATCGTAACCCTCCTCTCATTAATGTCCCTGCCCTTTCTTGTCTGCCAGAATCCAGTGAGCAGAATTCCGGGCCTCACAACTCATATTACAAGCACTGAAATGCGCACAGTGAGTCCAATTGTAGTCTGTTGCTGGTGCTTACAAATAGAATTTAGAATGGTAGCACTAGATGGGCCGCCAGAGAAATGGCTGTTATTCGTGCTGTTGAAGCCTCTGGAAGGAGCAGGTGGTAGTTTGCAGGTGACATATGACCGGCCAGTGGTTGGTCGAAGACGTGTGTGACGTCACGAGGCAGCTTCTTACAACTCAGATATCCCTAGGCCGTACAGGCTCGTTCGTAAGGGTTGGGTAAAGCGGGACTGTATATCTATTCTGAGTCATCTTTCACGCAATGTGGTTGAATACGACTGCGTGCTAATGAACACATGCGACATGACAGAGATTCAAATTAAGCGATTAGTGATTAAGGAAATAGCAAATTGCATGTGCGAGGAGGAGGATCCGCATAGATAGCCGCGGAGGAAAAAAAGTAAAAATGAAACAACTAAAGGAGGATGAAACGTGCCGGTATACCTAAGCCACTTTCAGCATAGCGACTTCAATCAGCAGCCCTTTTGTTTTGCTTTTTTCAGACCAGTGTTGCGACCGGAGGTAGAGATATCAAAATAGGCAAGAAGAGTCGGTTACCCAACTAATATTGAATCGTTATTTTCTTCACTGTTTTCGAAAATTGTCGAATAAGCTATTAAAATACGATCAATAAATTTCCATACCAAAACTTTGATCACTGTAAACGCACAGCATAGCTTTTAGAGTAGAAAAATCGATGTAATTTGTTTTAATAAATATAAAAGACAAGCTGCTAAACCTTTAAAAGTCACTGATTATACCCGTAATAGAAGAGACGTCTGGGCAAGTTGGTACGGTGATATGATAAATAACCAGCGCTAATGGCTAGGACGAAGAGCAAGAAGCAAACAGGACGGACGCTGTTCCCGTCCCCGGCTTATTCCTAGACTTTAAAAGAAGCGTCGAATTCTGTTAATCATAACATACTGATAAGTAACTTCAGTATCACGGAGTACGTTTTACGCCATTTTAGCTAATGACAAGTTGCCTAGGACCAAGAACGCAATGCACCGTTGTCAATGATATTCAGTAGGAATCTGGCATAATATGTGCTGACGTACCACAATGCTCCGTTTTAGGACCACTCTTCTTTCTTTTACATATTAACGACATTGTCAATATTCCAAACGGACGACACAAATGTGTTTTTTAGCGGTTAAAATATGGGAACCATGGCTAACAAATGCAGTCTGTGGCTGAGTGATTTTTCTGTCTGGTTAATCGTCATCAAATTAGATTTAAATACAATAAAGCAAAGTATATAGTCGTCAACCCGGAAAAAGGCGAAGCTTTAGATATGAAAGAAATCATTATCTTTGGAAAAAGAATTATGCAATGCTCTGGGCCTATGTGTTTTCCCGGTTTATATTTAACTAAATGTTATTGTGCAACGATCACGTGAACCCTTTGCGCTGTGCGTCTAAAAGTGGCATGCTTCATTGGCATCATCAATAAGATATTTTCTACCACTCCGGGTGAAAAAAAAAAAAAAAAAAAAACAAATTTAGTTTGCATTTGTACAGTCCTATCATGCATACTATCAACTAGCCTGAGGCAGCATTTCAGACACCAACTTGAAAGCGCTGTTCCCATTACGAAAAAACAAAAACAAAATTAGAATGTTTCGCAGTTGAATATCCTAGAGGTATTGAATATATATGCATATAGTGATCACAGTTCGACAAAAGCACTTCTGTCACTTTTTCTTAAATAACAGCTCATTTGAATATTTATATATCAAATATCGTATATAGATGTCGGACTTCAGAAGAACAATTATATGGTATAGCGTAGTCTGAGC